>NW_027442287.1:0-368900 GCF_048569485.1 Anomaloglossus baeobatrachus
ACATGAACTACACAATACGTAAATTCTAGAATACCCGATGCGTAGAATCGGGCCACCTTCTAGTGTGTGTGTATTGTTAAAGCCGGGCTTTTGTTTCCTCTCAGGTAGCTGGGACGTCGGCCGGTTGTGAGAGCAAGCTTAAAAACACCATAAAGACAGAAGTCTATAGTGGTTCAAATTAGCTCTGCCCCTTTATTGGATCTGAAGGTTTCTTTATACTTTTCAAGCTGATTACGCAATATGAGACATGTGATATAGTTACATAACTTTAGATTTTACCAAATATAGTCATTTGGAACACAAGCATGATATCATCACATAAGGAAAGGATTAATGTTTCAATGCAAAGGGATATGTAATAAAAAGTGTTTCAAGAGATGTGATTAAAACTATAAAAACTGATTAAAACTATAAAAACAAGCTCCAGGTCAAGATGACCGTATAAACAATAAAAGAATAGCAGATGTGGAATAGAACATCAATTACTCATTCAGTAAGATTACATAACGGATTGTGTAACTGATTTCATAACTATGTTAGAAGAAGTCTAACTATCGAGGAGTAACTAGTAACTATCAAGGAGACAAAATGGCTTCTCTAACAGTATATATATATATATATATATATATATATATATATATATATATATATATATATATACATAGATGTTGTTGTGTGTAGTTACCAAGTGTTTGTGTAGGGCGCTGTACATGTTCTGGGTGTTGTCTGGGTGTGGAGGGGGGTGACAGCGGTGTTGTATGTGTGTTGCGTTGTTTGTGGAGCGCTGTGTGTCTGTAGCGTTGTGTGTGTGTGTTGCGCGGTTTGTGTGGGTGTGGTGTGTTTTGGGGAGGTATGTTTTGTGCAATGTGTGTGTTGCGTGGTATGTGCGTATATTTATGTATGCCGCGGTGTTTGTGTGTTGGGTGTTGTGTGTGTGCAGCGTTGTCTGTGTGTGTGGGTGTCTGTGTAGGGCGGTGTTTGTGGTTCCCAGTGTGTGTGTGGTGTGGTGTGTGTGTGTGTGTGTGTTGGGGGGAGGTGTGCACCTCCCATCGTGCTCCATCCCCCATGCTGCGCACCCCCCATCGTGCTCCATCCGCCATGCTGCGCACTCCCAAACGTGCTCCATCCGCCATGCTGCGCACTCCCAAACGTGCTCCATCCGCCATGCTGCGCACTCCCAAACGTGGTCCATCCGCCATGCTGCGCACTCCCAAACATGCTCCATCCGCCATGCTGCGCACTCCCAAACGTGGTCCTAGATACCGCCATGCTGCGCAGTCCCAAACGTGCTCCATCCGCCATGCTGCGCACTCCCAAACGTGCTCCATCCCCCATGCTGCGCACTCCCCATCGTGCTCCATCCCCCATGCTGCGCACCCCCCATCGTGCTCCATCCCCCATGCTGCACCAGCATCAGCCTCTCTGCCCCCAGCATCAGCCTCTCTGCCCCCAGCATCAGCCTCTCTCCTCCCAGCATCAGCCTCTCTCCTCCCAGCATCAGCCTCTCTCCTCCCAGCATCAGCCTCTCTCCTCCCAGCATCAGCCTCTCTGCTCCCAGCATCAGCCTCTCTGTCCCCAGCATCAGCCTTTCTCCTCCCAGCCTCAGCCTCCCCCAGCATCAGCCTCTCTTCTCTCAGCCTCCTCCCTCCCAGCTTCCCTCCTCCCAGCCTCCCCCAGCATCAGCCTCTCCCCTCCCAGCCTCCCCCAGCATCAGCCTCCCCCAGCATCAGCCTCTCTCCTTCCAGCCTCCCCCAGCATCAGCCTCCCCCAGCATCAGCCTCTCTCCTCCCAGCCTCCCTCCTCCCAGCCTTCCCCAGGATCAGCCTCTCTCCTCCCAGCCTCCCTCTTCCCAGCCTTCCCCAGCATCAGCCTCCACCTCCCAGCCTCCCTCAGCATCAGCCTCCCCCAGCATCAGCCTCTCTCCTTCCAGCCTCCCCCAGCATCAGCCTCCCCCAGCATCAGCCTCTCTCCTTCCAGCCTCCCCCAGCATCAGGCTCTCTCCTCCCAGCCTCCCTCCTCCCAGCCTTCCCCAGGATCAGCCTCTCTCCTCCCAGCCTCCCTCTTCCCAGCCTTCCCCAGCATCAGCCTCCACCTCCCAGCCGCCCTCAGCATCAGCCTCCCCCAGCATCAGCCTCTCTCCTTCCAGCCTCCCCCAGCATCAGCCTCCCCCAGCATCAGCCTCTCTCCTCCCAACCTCCCCCAGCATCAGCCTCCCCCTCCCAGCCTCCCCAGCATCAGCCTCCCCCAGCATCAGCCTCTCTCCTTCCAGCCTCCCCCAGCATCAGCCTCCCCCAGCATCAGCCTCCGCCTCCCAGCCTCCCCCAGCATCAGCCTCCGCCTCCCAGCCACCCCCAGCATCAGCCTCTCTTCTCCCAGCCTCCCCCAGCATCAGCCTCTCTCCTCCCAGCCTCCCCCAGCATCAGCCTCTCTCCTCCCAGCCTCCCCTAGCATCAGCCTCCCCCTCCCAGCCTCCCCCAGCATCAGCCTCCCCCAGCATCAGCCTCTCTCCTTCCAGCCTCCCCCAGGCATCAGCCTCCCCCAGCATCAGCCTCTCTCCTCCCAGCCTCCCCCAGCATCAGCCTCCCCCTCCCAGCCTCCCCCAGCATCAGCCTCCCCCAGCATCAGCCTCTCTCCTTCCAGCCTCCCCCAGCATCAGCCTCCCCCAGCATTAGCCTCTCTCATCCCAGCCACCCCCAGCATCAGCCTCCCCCAGCATCAGCCTCTCTCCTCCCAGCCTCCCCCAGCATCAGCCTCCCCCAGCATCAGCTTACACCCTCCCAGCCTCCCCCAACATCAGCCTCCCCCAGCATCAGCCTCTCTCCTTCCAGCCTCCCCCAGCATCAGCCTCCCCCAGCATCAGCCTCTCTCATCCCAGCCACCCCCAGCATCAGCCTCCCCCAGCATCAGCCTCTCTCCTCCCAGCCTCCCCCAGCATCAGCCTCCCCCAGCATCAGCCTACACCCTCCCAGCCTCCCCCAACATCAGCCTCCCCCATCATCAGCCTCCCCCTCCCAGCCTTCCCCAGGATCAGCCTCTCTCCTCCCAGCCTCCTCCAGCACGCCGTGCTCCTCTGCCGCCACTCACAGATCCGATCGCATACACTCACACACACACACACACACACCCGATCGCATACACTCACACCCACCCGATCGCATACACTCACACCCACCCGATCGCATCCGCCATGCTGCGCACTCCCAAACGTGGTCCATCCGCCATGCTGCGCACTCCCAAATGTGCTTTATCCGCCATGCTGCGCACTCCCAAACGTGCTCCATCCGCCATGCTGCGCACTCCCAAACATGCTCCATCCGCCATGCTGCGCACTCCCAAACGTGGTCCATCCGCCATGCTGCGCAGTCCCAAACGTGCTCCATCCGCCATGCTGCGCACTCCCAGACGTGCTCCATCCCCCATGCTGCGCACTCCCCATCGTGCTCCATCCCCAATGCTGCGCACCCCCCCATCGTGCTCCATCCCCCATGCTGCACCAGCATCAGCCTCTCTGCCCCCAGCATCAGCCTCTCTCCTCCCAGCATCAGCCTCTCTCCTCCCAGCATCAGCCTCTCTCCTCCCAGCATCAGCCTCTCTCCTCCCAGCATCAGCCTCTCTCCTCCCAGCATCAGCCTCTCTCCTCCCAGCATCAGCCTCTCTGCTCCCAGCATCAGCCTCTCTGTCCCCAGCATCAGCCTCTCTCCTCCCAGCCTCAGCCTCCCCCAGCATCAGCCTCTCTTCTCTCAGCCTCCCCCCTCCCAGCCTCCCTCCTCCCAGCCTCCCCCAGCATCAGCCTCTCTCCTCCCAGCCTCCCCCAGCATCATCCTTTCTCCTTCCAGCCTCCCCAGCATCAGCCTCCCCCAGCATCAGCCTCTCTCCTCCCAGCCTCCCTCCTCCCAGCCTTCCCCAGGATCAGCCTCTCTCCTCCCAGCCTCCCTCTTCCCAGCCTTCCCCAGCATCAGCCTCCACCTCCCAGCCTCCCTCAGCATCAGCCTCCCCCAGCATCAGCCTCTCTCCTTCCAGCCTCCCCCAGCATCAGCCTCCCCCAGCATCACCCTCTCTCCTTCCAGCCTCCCCCAGCATCAGCCTCCCCCAGCATCAGCCTCTCTCCTCCCAGCCTCCCTCCTCCCAACCTCCCCCAGCATCAGCCTCCCCCAGCATCAGCCTCCCCCAGCATCAGCCTCTCTCCTTCCAGCCTCCCCCAGCATCAGCCTCCCCCAGCATCAGCCTCTGCCTCCCAGCCTCCCCCAGCATCAGCCTCCGCCTCCCAGCCTCCCCCAGCATCAGCCTCTCTCCTCCCAGCCTCCCCCAGCATCAGCCTCTCTCCTCCCAGCCTCCCCTAGCATCAGCCTCCCCCTCCCAGCCTCCCCCAGCATCAGCCTCCCCCAGCATCAGCCTCTCTCCTTCCAGCCTCCCCCAGCATCAGCCTCCCCCAGCATCAGCCTCTCTCCTCCCAGCCTCCCCCAGCATCAGCCTCCCCCTCCCAGCCTCCCCCAGCATCAGCCTCCCCCAGCATCAGCCTCTCTCCTTCCAGCCTCCCCCAGCATCAGCCTCCCCCAGCATTAGCCTCTCTCATCCCAGCCACCCCCAGCATCAGCCTCCCCCAGCATCAGCCTCTCTCCTCCCAGCCTCCCCCAGCATCAGCCTCCCCCAGCATCAGCCTACACCCTCCCAGCCTCCCCCAGCATCAGCCTCCCCCTCCCAGCCTCCCCCAGCATCAGCCTCCCCCAGCATCAGCCTCTCTCCTTCCAGCCTCCCCCAGCATCAGCCTCCCCCAGCATTAGCCTCTCTCATCCCAGCCACCCCCAGCATCAGCCTCCCCCAGCATCAGCCTCTCTCCTCCCAGCCTCCCCCAGCATCAGCCTCCCCCAGCATCAGCCTACACCCTCCCAGCCTCCCCCAGCATCAGCCTCCCCCTCCTAGCCTTCCCCAGGATCAGCCTCTCTCCTCCCAGCCTCCTCCAGCACGCCGTGCTCCTCTGCCGCCACTCACAGATCCGATCGCATACACTCACACACACACCCACCCGATCGCATACACTCACACCCACCCGATCGCATACACTCACACCCACCCGATCGCATACACTCACACCCACCCGATCGCATACACTCACACCCACCTGATCGCATACACTCACACACACCCGATCGCATACACTCACACACACACTGACGATATTGCACATACGCGCTCACACTCACAACATCCGGAGATACCATATGCTTCTGGCCATGTGATCCTCTGCCAGGTCCTGGAAGCTCACAGCACAGTATCGCGGCCGAGAAGCAAGCGATATCTCCGGATGGTGTGAGTGTGTGGATGCGATGTGATGTGTGTGTGAGGTGTGTGTGAGAGTGAGTGTGATCTGATGTGTGTGTGTATGTGTGTGTCTGTTGTTATGTGTGTGCGTGTGGATGTTCAGCCGCTGCAGGACCTTGATGCGCTGGTAACTATGCTACCATGGTTACCAGCGCATCACGTCCCCCACTCGCACGGGAGCCCACACCAGCATCCGGCGGCAAACCCCAGCAATGCGAGGGTTTGTGTCGGCTGGGTTGGCGGCGTACGCTGATGTGGGCTCCCGGGGGTACAGTACTCACCTGGGAGTCGTGTCTCCGTGTCAGTTCGGGGGATGCGTGCGGGGGGCGGGGCCAGAGCGAGCGTGCATTGCGTGAGGGTGGCGGGGCGTGGCCGAGTTGCCAATACGTGCAGGGTGCCGGGGCGAGAGGCCAATCCGTGTGGGGGGCGGAGCCTGTGCGAGCGGCCGGCCAATCCGTGTGGAGGGGGAGCCAGGGCGAGCGACCAATCCGTGCGGGGGGCGGGGCCATGGCGAGGCCAGCGGCCAATCCGCTTTGTGTCACCGTAAGGACACAATTTTGGAGCAAGACAGACAGACAGACAGACAGAATAAGGCAATTATATATATAGATATATTTACATCCAGTGCATACACACACACTAGGCTGGGATAAATATAAGTATATATATAATATATATACACACCAGGATAGGCCCACACCTTGGGTCACAATAGGGCCCAGTCTGGGAGACAAATAATGTATATATGACTTAGAACTCTACTGACCAACGTCCGGAGGTAGGCCCAGGTCTAAATTTCGCACCGGGGCCCATCGCACTCTAGTTACACCACTGCCTATAATTATCTGTATGTAAGGAATGAATTCAGTCCCTGTATGTGTCTCCTTCAGCTCTATCCAGTAAGAGGACAACACCAGAGAGATGTCCCCGTCCTCTTCTCCCACAGGACTGTAACCAAGAAGATCCCGATGTTCCTCAGGATGTGTCTCCTCCAGCTCTATCCAGTAAGAGATATCTACTCATGCACTTTTTGCACTAATTTTGTGTTTACATTTTTAGACTTTCTGCTCTGTTTTTTTCAGCTGTATTTTCTGTTTCTGCTTCTTCTGCTGTTTGTTTCTAGTCCCTTCTCTATGTTGTTGTGAAGGCAACTCAAAGACCTGCAGAGGGTTCATGAATACCCTGTTTCCCTTAAAATAAGCCCTAGTTACAGGCAGGTCCAGCGTTCGGAGGAGTCAAACTGTGCAATTTCTCAGGAACCCCACTTTCTTAAGGACCTCATCAGTTGCAGTCGGAAGTTGATTGTTTAAGGACCTTTGATGAAGTCATGTGACATGATGTAACCAAAGGTCTCTTAATTGCATGCATCTAAAAAAACTGAACAGGACACAGGCTGGCATACAGGACTGGTATTAGGTGTAAGGGAGAGCAAACTGGGCAATTTCACAGGGCCCCCATTCTCCTAGTGGCCCCAGTGTTTTATATATCGATTATAGGACTGCTTAAGAACCTTTTTGACATCACGCCATGTGACCAAAGGTTTCTTAATTGCAGGAGTATAAAGCTGAAGAGGAGACAGGCTGGTGTGTGTGTGTGTGTGTGTGTGTGTGTGTGTGTGTGTGTGTGTGTGTGTGTGTGTGGATAATAGGAAAAAAAAAGTTACAGCCGCACACTGAGATACCAAATTTTTAAACTACCAAAAAATATCTAATAAAATTATTGCTGTAGAGAATGTGAACTACTGGCAAACTACCCTGGAAGGATTGGAGACACCTACAGAAGGAGATTTGACACCTAGACCTTGATTCTTCAAAGCAATTATGCCAGAATTCTGTCAGAAATCACTTTTCAATCAAATTTTTTTGCAACACAGAGCTGTGAAAAAAGATTGTGCGACTAAATCATCATGGTGCGCTGTGCTGACATCACTCACATGTCCTTTAGCTCCCAGCAGTACAAGCAGACATGGCCTCCCCTTACTGGTACCTCATAGTGAAATGTATGACCTCCAGCGCCACCGAGAAGAAGCTGACTATCAAGATGACATCAAGCATGTGACTAATGTATTTGCGGTGCTCCTTTTCTTCTCATGTTCCTTAGCTCTGTACACCGCATTAGGGTGCACCCACCTTCATTTTGATCGGTGGTGCGCTCCTAAAACACATTTCTATCAAGCATGTGACTGTGATCGGAGGAGGTCTGATGGGTGTCAGGATAGCGCAGGTAGCTGCAGCAACCGGACACACTGTTGTTTTAGTGGAGCAGACTGATGACATCTTGAAAAAGTCTGCAAAAAGTTTTGAAGACAGCTTGAAAAGGGTCACTAAGAAGATGTTTGCGGACAAGCCTGAGGCTGCTTCACAGTTCATCAGCAACTTCATCCCAAGCACAGACCCAGCGGCCGTGGTGCACAGCAATGATCTGGTGGTGGAAGCCATAATAGAAAACTTGGAAGTGAAAAACGCACTAATCAAGACACTGGACAAATTTGCACCAGAACGCACCATATTTGCCAGCAACACATTCTTTTTGGCAACAACTGACATAGCCATCTCCACAACTAGGCAGGATCAGTTCGGAGGTCTGTATTTCTTTAATCCAGTACCAATGATGACGCTGGTGGAGGTCATTAAAACACCAATGACTAGCCAAACGACTTCTGACTCTCTCATGGACTTCAGTAAAACAGTAGGAAAGATGCCTGTGTCATGTAACGACACCCCAGGGTTCATTGTTAACCGTCTTCTGGTACCATACCTAATGGAATTCGTGCATCTTCATGAAAGAGGTCATGCATCTAAGGAAGACATGGATGTTGCAATGAAATTGGAAGCCCGTTACCCAATAGGTCCTTTTGAGCTTTTGGATTATGTTGGTCTTGACACTAGTATATACACCACTGATGGTTGGTACCAGATGGAACCTGAAAACACCCTTTTTGCCTCCAGTGAATTGCACAATAAGCTTGGAAAGAAGACCGGAGAAGGATTTTATAAAGGCAGATGGTTGGCCTGGCTGCACTGCAGAGCTATATTGTTATAGTCTCTTGTTTGCTTTGATTACGATGACCGTTGTTGCTTTTACATTGCATGGTTTTCTCAGCACTTATTAACACTCTAGTGCCTTACAGTCATGATTCTCTATTTCATCAACATCCTTTTTACTGTTGATTCCAAACATTGATACGTCATAGCCATTATACAGTCAATAATAAATGAATGTACAAAAAATAAATTGTGCAACTTTTGGAGGTTTCACGCCAATTTTAACCAGCTTTGCCAAAATGGGCAGAGCTTGGCCAGAAGAAGGGTGTGATGTCACCGCTTCTCTAATTCATAACAAACTGCGATGTTCCCTATGCCAGAAATCTCACCCCAGTCCCTGACATTATACATTGCCGGTCTTCATGATTTAGAACCCTAATGTTTATCTGCACAGACAGCAAGACCCTGTTACCTACTTTGGTTAAGCCATCAATGTTACAGTCCCGGACAAGCCCATTAAATATTTGGCGTCTTTCTCTATTTTATTTTCATCTTCGAAAAAAACCTTTTTGAAATTGTCTATGTTGTGGATCAATGTCACAATGAGATGCTTGCAGGCATCGCCAACTGTCATGGCGGCATCAGGATCTGTGGAAATTACACATTCTGGCACTCTGCTTGTGTGACGCCCTGGACTAGCCAGGTAGTCACACACATAACAACATACACACCCCCCCACCCTAGGCAGTTAAAACAGTCAGACAAAAACCCTTGTTGCCTCCCTCCAGGGTCTGATGTCCACACCAGGTGGGGCGGAGCCAGGCGGTTGGCCCCACGCACCGAGGAGTTCACAGGCTTGGAGGCGGGAAAAGCAGTAGATGAGTTTGAGAGGTGAAAGTGAGAGGACACAAACTGCAAGTGTCTGGGTTGGAGCCCAGGCACTGACAGCAAGGTTGGCAGACGGTGGTGGCCGTCTGCAGGAGTTGACGGATCTCTGCGGAACCGTAGGACCGGGGTTGGGCGGTGACCCACCGGTACTGAACCGGGGAGCGGAGTGAAGTTAAGCACACAGGCAGGGCCATCGGACCCCGACCAGGCTTGGAGCCGCCGACAATGGTCAAATCCGAGAGTGACCGGAACCCCAGGGGTTTCCTAACAACCAAGTCCCGACAGAAGGCAACAGTCCACACCGTGAGGATATACAGACACCGCCACAGGCTAGAGATCCAAGGGCCAGCGCCTGCGGGCAAAAGGGCTCCTACGGTACCTATACGCCGGGGAGTGGACTACCGTTAGGAAACCATCAGTCAACACAGTTTACACAGGTGCAGGGAAAGACAGCCACCATCAGCCGTCTGGGGAGAGCACAACAACACTGCAGCCGGCTGCGGGACCCGTCCATCCGGTCGTTTGGTTTACCGGAGACTTTGAGACTTTCTGTCTGAGTGAGTACGCCAGTGCCGCCTGGCACCGCGCCGCGCTGTCCTCACCGGGTCCCGGGAGCACCGACCCCTACCCACGGAGGGGACAACATCCTAGCTGCTCCCTACCATCTCTCCCGGGATCCCTGTCACCAGCAGCGGTGGTGCCATCATCACCACGTCCCGTGGGTGGCGTCACGAACTCTCCCCCTAAACAAACCATCCCTTTTCACTAACGGGTGACGAGCGCTGCTCGAGTCCCCGGGTCCGGCCCACCGCTCGAGCCACCGAGCAGCAGCAGCAGAAGCCCCGGACCTGAACGTGGCGAGCGCGCCCCCTCCGCCCGCTACACTTGCTAACTTCTCTGATGTCTGTGAGCAGCGCAGGGAGACGCAGATGTTGAACAACATATTTAGTAAGACTAGAAAGAGTTAGTCTCTGCTGGGCTTCTTGTTAATGTCTTTGATCACATGATGTAAGGGGACCAGTATTAATCGCTCCCCTTCTGTATATGCTGGCTGGATAATTCCATTATTGCCAGCTATAATTTACCTATACAGGTTTGGTGAGGTGTTGTGATACAAACTACTGGTTGTTGTGCATTATTGCTGTGAGCAGTTGTGGTGTTAACCCTTGTTGTCTTTTTGTTTCTGCCTTCCTGCTCTTGCTTTTCTCCTTAGTCTTTCACTGTTTATTTTTGAGAGTTTGCAGTGTGTCTGAATTCTGGTTTTCCCGTCTGTCTTAATCTGTATTTCCATCATACTCCTGCCCCTTCCTTCCACGTTCAGGGGTAATCCAGAGGTTAGGGATAGCCTAAAGTCTCCTAGCATGAGGGAAAGTATAGGATCTCCTTGTCCCTCATTATCCTGCAGTCACATTGCGACAATCAATCAGATTATATTTTATAGAACATTCCAGAGAACTGGTGTTAGGAATGGGAGATCCGAATTAACGAAGATGTAACTCTTAGATCTCGAAATTGGAAAACAGATTCAGAATAATTTGTTTCCTAATTTTATTTCTGATGTTATGGTTTATAAAAATAGCAAAAAAAAGAGGAGCATATCCTCCAAAAATTAATTAATACTTACAGCAAGATGGGCTGCAGTGTGTACATCCCCAGGCCAAAAACTAGTACTCTACCAGGATACAGCTAAACCCCCACTAAAGTGGAAGCATCACAGGTGCAGGAGGAGCAAATCACACACACACACCTCCATGGAATGGAGGGGGGAGACTGCTAGATGATGAAACTGCACACTAGTGGCTTGCATAGAGCGCTGTTCACACATGCAGATAACACAGTCACAAACCCACAGCCTATTAGGTGACGCCCATACTATTAGATCAGTCGGGCTGCCAAGCCGTACCCCACTGTGTATCATGCACGGACAGACACTCTACAATGCAAGGCCCAACAGAAAGGGGCCTGGCTGTATCCTGTACAAAAAAATATGAGGTTTTTATTGGTATTTATGGCCATAAAACGTAAGCCTACAACCCTCATCACGGGACCTCATGCTTGTAGATTCCTACACTAAATATAAAAATAGCAAGAAAAAGAGGAACATATCCTCCAAAAATTAAGTAATACTTACAGCAAGATGGGCTGCAGTGTGTACATCGCCCAAGCCAAAAACTAGTACTCTACCAGGATACAGCTAAACCCCCACTAAAGTGGAAGCATCACTGGTGCAGTTTTATCATCTAGCAGTCTCCCCCCTCAATTCCATGGAGGTGTGTGTGTGATTTGCTCCACCTGCACCTGTGATGCTTCCACTTTTGTGGGGGTTTAGCTGTATCCTGGTAGAGTACTAGTTTTTGGCCTGGGCGATGTACATACTGCAGCCCATCTTGCTGATGTTATGGTTTAAAAATATAAATCTACTTTCCAAATTATATCATTAAAAAATAATAACATTGTGTTTATTTTTAGCCGATGACTGTATCAGGAGTTCAAATGGACCTCTAATATCTTCAGAATTTAAAATAGATGATCAAACTATTACACATGATACATATGAAGAGCATGCTGTTGTTCCAAATATACCTCCAGTACTTCCTCGGAAAGCTTCATCATCTGATCTTTTCAAACAAGTCCAAAATTCTGATTTATCACAGCATTGTCAGCAAAATAAACGTTACAGAAGAGATGTGGGACATAAAACGGCTCCTACAAGGGAGAAACCATTTTCATGTACAGAGTGTGAGAAATGTTTTATTCGGAAATTGGACCTTGTTACACATCAAAGAATTCACACAGGGGAGAAGCCATTTTCATGCTCAGAGTGTGGGAAATGTTTTATTAAGAAATCACATCTTGTTTGGCATCAAAAATCTCACACAGGGGAGAAGCCATTTTCATGCTCAGAGTGTGGGAAATGTTTTATTCGGAAATCAGACCTTGTTAAACATCAGAAAATTCACACAGGGGAGAAGCCATTTTCATGTTCAGAATGTGGGAAATGTTTTATTCAGAAAACACATCTTGTTTGCCATCAAATATCTCACACAGGGGAGAAGCCATTTTCATGTTCAGAGTGTGGGAAATGTTTTATTCAGAAATCAGACCTTGTTAAACATCAGAAAATTCACACAGGGGAAAAGTCATTTTCATGTTCAGAGTGTGTGAAAAGTTTTATTCAGAAATCAGATCTTGTTAGTCATCAAAGATCTCACACAGGGGAGAAGCCATTTTCATGTTCAGAGTGTGGGAAATGTTTTATTCGGAAATCAGACCTTGTTAAACATCAGAAAATTCACATAGGGGAGAAGCCATTTTCATGTTCAGAGTGTGGGAAATGTTTTATCTGCAAATCAAACCTTGATAGACATCAGAAAACTCACACAGGGGAGAAGCCGTTTTCATGCCCAGAATGTGGTGAATGTTTTACTAGGAAATCACATCTTGTTTACCATCAAAAAAATCACACAAAATAAACCATTTTTATGTTCTGAATGTGGAAAATGTTATTTTCATGTTGTGAATACACTGAGTGCAGAATTATTAGGCAAGTTGTATTTTAAAGGATTTTTGTTATTATTGATCAACAACTATGTTCTCAATCGACCCAAAAAACGTTTAAATATCAAAGCATAATATTTTCGGAAGTTGGAGTGGGTTTTTTTTTAAGATTTGGCTATCTTAGGAGGATATTTGTTTGTGCAGGTAACTATTACTGTGCAGAATTTTTAGGCAACTTAATAAAAACCAAATATATTCCCATCTCAATTGTTTATTTTCACCAGGTAAACCAATATAACTGCACAAAATTTAGAAATAAACATTTCTGACATGCAAAAACAAAACCCCAAAAAAGTAGTGACCAATATAGCCACCTTTCTTTATGATGATACTCAGCAGCCTACCATCCATAGATTCTGTCAGTTTCATGATCTGTTTAAGATCAACATTGTGTGCAGCAGCCACCACAGCCTCCCAGACACTGTTCCGAGAGGTGTACTGTTTTCCTCCCTGTAGATCTTATATTTTATGAGAGACCACAGGTTTTCTATGGGGTTCAGATCAGGTGAACAAGGGGGCCATGTTATTATTTTTCATCTTTTAGACCTTTACTGGCCAGCCACGCTGTGGAGTAGTTGGATGCATGTGATGGAGCATTGTCCTGCATGAAAATTATGTTTTTCTTAAACGATACCGACATCTTTTTGTACCACTGCTGGAAGACGTCTTCCCAGAAACTGGCAGTAGGTCTAGGAGTTGTGCTTCACTCCATCCTCAACCCGAAAAGGTCGCACAAGTTCATCTGAGGGACCACAGGTTCTATATGGGTTCAGATCAGGTGAACAAGGGGGCCATGTCATTATTTTTTCATCTTTTAGACCTTTACTGGCCAGCCACGCTGTGGAGTAATTGGATGCATGTGATGGAGCATTGTTCTGCATGAAAATCATGTTTTTCTTGAACGATACCGACTTCTTCCTGTACCACTGCTTGAAGAAGTCTGAAAGTTGAGCTTCACTCCATCCTCAACCTGAAAAGGTCTCACAAGTTCATCTTTGACAATAACAGCCCATACCAGTACCCCACCTCCACCTTGCTGGTGTCTGAGTCGGAGTGGAGCTCTCTGCCCTTTACTGATCCAGCCTCTGGACCATCCATCTGGCCCATCAAGAGTCACTCTCATTTCATCAGTCCATAAAACCTTTGAAAAATCAGTCTTAAGATATGTCTTGGCCCAATCTTGACATTTTCTCTTATGTTTCTTGTTCAAAGGTGGTCGTTTTTCAGCCTTCCTTACCTTGGCCATGTCCCTGAGTATGGCACACCTTGTGCTTTTTGATAACCCAGTAAAGTTGCAGCTCTGAAATATGGCCAAACTGGTGGCAAATGGCATCTTGGCAGCTTCACGCTTGATTTTCCTCAATTCATGGGCAGTTATTTTGCGCCTTTTTTGCCCAACACGCTTCTTGCGACCCTGTAGGCTATTTGCCATGAAATGCTTGATTGTTCGGTGATCATGCTTCAAAGGTTTTGCAATTTCAAGACTGCTGCATCCCTCTGCAAGACATCTCACAATTTTGGACTTTTCAGAGCCCGTCAAATCTCTCTTCTGACCCATTTTGCCAAAGGAAAGGAAGTTGCCTAATAATTATGCACCCCTTATATAGGGTGTTGATGTCATTACACCACACCCCTTCTCATTACAGAGACGCACATCACCTTATTTACTTAATTGGTATTTGGCTCTAAGCTTGGAGTAGGACAACATGTATAAAAATTATCATGTGATCAAAATACTCATTTGACAAATAAGTCTGCACACAGTGTATATTGACGTATAACATATCGGCTGTAACAGACAGTCATATCAGCAGACTCATTATACATGGCAAAATCCTTCTAAGCATATCTAACACATGCGACAGATACAACGCATACGTATCACACTGCATAACGAGAATTGGTGTATATACATATTACACTGCATAACGAGTATTGGTGTATATACATATCACACTGTATAACGAGTATTGGTGTATATACTGTACATATCACACTGCATAACAAGTATTGGTTTAAATACATATCACACTACATAACAAGTATTGGTGTATATGTAGCACACAGGGATATGGGGTACTTGGTTCCGGGTAGTGTTCGTCCTGGGAATGGTGACGATGGTGGCAGTTACCTGGTTCCGTGCACTGGGCCCTTTTTGTAATGGGGATATTTACAGGGGATTTGTGAATAAAAATATTTGTGACACCACTTGCGGTGTTGCGGCTAAGTGTAGGGAGCCGCCGCTGCAGAATGTCCTTACTGGGGCTGATGGTATGAGCAGCTAGTATGGTAGTCCCTCTGCAAGTAGGGTATTGCCTCAGCAGGTGTATGGTGCGGTGAGTGTCGAAAGAAGGAGTCCGTCAGGTATTCAATGCAACTGGTTTACTCAATTGGATGTTAACTGGTTGTCCGAGGTCGGCTGGTTTCGCCTCCAGGTCCCTTTCGTCCCAGTGCCAGTCTGGTTCTCTGGTACCTTCTTCCCCTGCACCTGTCTCTGGTAAGTGGGTCCCCGTGGTACGGAACACTGGGGATCACCGGTCTGTGGTGTGTCCACCTCTGTCCACCTGACAGTAGCGTGAACCTTGTGGGGTTGGAGTCTCTGGTCCTGTCCCCGGGTCTCCCTTTGCTACTGACTCTTCGGATTCTTTAGAGTCAGAGAGGTCTCTGATGGTCCCCTTGCTGTGCAGGTGTTAACAGGTCGGCTTGAAGCTCTTTCCTGTCCTAGGGTCCTGTACCCCATAGGTGCGTAGTTCCGGGAGTACTCCACCGTACTACACCAGCAACCACCTCTCCTGGGTACCAGGTCACCGTTAACGCAAATCAGGACGTTGCTCAGTCACACTTTTCACCTTCACTGTCTCCACTCTCACTGACTACCCTCCACAGTCTGCCCCTCCTACCTGGTCAACTTGTGGACTGGATTGGCTCCACCTCTAGGTTGCCATCCATTGGTCCCACCCTAGCTGGGTACCATTATATGGGGGATTTGTTGGAGAAAACTGGGATTACCTGGGTTCTTGGTGTTACCGGCACTAGGGTTCTGGTTCCCTAAGGGGGTAGGCCCTGCATCCTTGTGGGGATGCAGAACCTTGTAGCACCCTGAGGTGTTCAGGGGCGCTACATTTATACATATCACACAGCATAACGAGTATTGGTGTATATACATATCACACTACATAACGAGTATTAGTGTATTTGCATATCACAATGCATAAAGAGTATTGGTGTGTGTATATATATATATATATATATATATATATATATATAATCTATCACACTGCATAACGAGTATTGGTGTATATACATATCACACTGCATAACGAGTATTGGTATATATATATATATCACACTGCATAACGAGTATTGGTGTGTATATATATATATATAATCTATCACACTGCATAACGAGTATTGGTGTATATACATATCACACTGCATAACGAGTATTGGTATATATATATATATCACACTGCATAACGAGTATTGGTATATATACATATCACACTGCATTAATGAGTATTGGTATATACTGTATACAGTACTGACCAAAAGTTTGGATACACCTCATTCAAAGAGTTTTCTTTATTCTCATAACTTTGAAAATTGTAGATTCACATTGAAGGCATCACAACTATGAATTAACACATGTGGAATGAAATACCAAAAAAAGTGTGAAACAACTGAAAATATGTCTTATATTCTAGGGTCTTCAGAGTAGCCACCTTTTACTTTGAATACTGATTTGCACACTCTTGGCATTCTCTTGATGAGTTTCAAGAGGTAGTCACCAGAAATGGTCTTCCAGCAGTTTTGAAGGAGTTCCCAAAGATGCTTAGCACTTGTTGGCCCTTTTACCTTCACTCTGCAGTCCAGCTCACCCCAAACCATCTCGATTGGGTTCAGGTCTGGTGACTGTGGAGGCCAGGTCATCTCGCGTAGCACCCCATCACTCGCCTTCTTAGTCAAATAGCCCTTACACAGCCTGTAGGTGTGTTTGGGCTCATTGTCCTGTTGAAAAATAAATGGTCCAACTAAACGCAAACCGGATGGAATAGCATGCTGCTGCAAGATGCTGTGGTAGCCATGCTGGTTCAGTATGCCTTCAAATTTGAATAAATCCCCAACAGTGTCAGCAGCAAAGCACCCCCACACCATCACATCTCCTCCTCCATGCTTCACGGTGGGAACCAGGCATGTAGAGTCCATCGGTTCACCTTTTCTGCGTCGCACAAAGACACGGTGGTTGGATCCAAAGATCTCAAATTTGGACTCATCAGACCAAGCAAAAAAAGCAGCGGTCATCACCCGGGAGTGGGCCCGTGTCGAAGAGGACATCCACGGAGGCTGCCAGGCTATTATCACCCAGTTGGCCTGTGTGCGGGAACAGCGGGAGGGGCGGGGAATGCAGGCAGAGGCCAGAGACCTGCAGCTCGCTACCTATCGCGCCCGGGGCCTGATGTACCAGGGTGTTGTGGAACGTTTTAGCATCAAAAAGGGATAGGGTTTAATTGCAGAGCCCGGCCTGAAGGAGGGAGTGTTCATTTCCCGCCGGGATGTGAGACCCCATCTCCCCAAGGACACCCTGACCGGGATCTACATGTTGGTGACAAGGTTGCCTACACCCGGCATTATGGAGAGCGGGGCTGGTATGCCCTTGATGTGGAGGTTCTTGCAGAAAAGCCAGCCCCCGCTCCCACTATAGCACCCACTTCAGTTTCCACTGCAGCACCAGTCCCTCAGCTGCCACCAGGAGGCAATGCAGGAGCACGGGACCAGTGCACACAGACCCTAAGTGCTGATCCCAGGAGGCCAAGTGAACCTGATGGCCCCTTTCCAAGCCCCTGGTAGCCATGACCTGCTATGCTACCAGTTTCTTATTGTTGACTGTTCCAGTTAATGGTGTGGAATCAAAAGGTTAAAAATAGAAATGTGATTTAAAACTGCCGTTTTTAATTATTGAATATTTTTGAAACATGGACACTAGAGAAAGTTTACTAGTTTTTATGTTTTTGATAAAAATGGACCCAGGCTGCAGGACTGGCAGCAGCCAACACAAACTCTTGTGATTGCAAATAGTTGCACCAGTAGTGCACCACCAGAGTATGCCCTACCAGTGGACCCTAATGGACACCGCCACCAGGAGAGGCCAGGTGCAGGAAAGGTCTGTGGCAGAGGTGGTCGAGACCTGGTCACCTGTGCAACCGGTGACCTGCCTCCTGACAGGGTTCTGGGACCAGGACCTTGGGGTGGTAGGTGAAGAGAGGGGTGCGCCAGTTGTTGCAACAGTTAAAGATTGAACCTCCCCTGCGTGGGAAGACCTGTTTATGTTTACTTGTTGAAAATAAAAAGTGTAAACAGTTTCACTTGCAGCCCAAGGATGTGCTGGAATTAACCAAGGGGGAATATAGCGCCCCTGAAGCCCTCAGTGTGCTACAAGGTTCTGCCTCCCCACAAGGATGTGGGGCCTACCCCCTTAGGTACCCGGAGATCCAGTGGCCGTAACACCAAAAACCCAGGTAATCTCAGTTTTCACCAACAATCCCCCATATAATGGTACTAGCTAGGGTCGGACCAATGGATGGCCGCCTAGAGGTGGAGCCAGTGCAGTCCACTAGTTGACCAGGTGGGAGGGGCGGACTGAGGACAGAGAAGTCAGAACACAGAAAGATGAGAGTCTGGAGAGAGTCTGAAGGGAGACAGTAGTCAGACAGAGTCTGCAGTGAAAGGGAGCAGACAAGTGACAGAGTGAGAGGAGATGTCCTGACTCGGGTTAACAGTGACCTGGTACCCAGGAGAGTGGTTGCTGGTGGAGTACAGTGGAGTACTCCCAGAACTACTCACCGATGGGGTACAGGACCCTAGGACAGGAAAGAGCTCCAAGCCGACCTGTTAACACCTGCACAGCAAGGGGACCATCAAGGACCTTGCTGACCCTAAGAATCCAAAGACTCAGTAACAAAGGGAAAACCAGGGACTGGACCAATGACTCCATCCCCACAGGGTTGACGCTACCGTCAGGCGGACAGAAGTGGACAAACCATCGGACGGGGACCCCGAGTTGCTCTACGCCACAGGGACCCATTTACCAGAGACAAGTGCAGGGGACAAAGATACCAGAGAACCAAACTGGCACTGGAATGAAGGGGACGTGGAGGTGAAACCAGCCGGCCTCGGGCAACCAGTTATTACCAGCCAGCAGTGAGTAAAACCAGTTGCACTGAACTTTGGTGTGGACTCCCTTCTTCTAGCACCCGTCACATCACTTACCCTCTGGGGCCCGGCCCTGCTTGCGGAGGGCCTACCATCCAGGCTGCATAACATCAGCCCAAGTAATGACATTCTGCAGCGGCAGCTCTATACCTGTTACAAAATGGGCCCAGGGCACGGAACCGGGCAATGGCCACCACCGTGACATTCCCCTGATATACACTGCCAGGAACCGAGTACCCCATATCCCTGGGCGCGACAATGCCACACAGCTAGGTCAATCAATGTGTGGATGAAGGACCATCACATGAAAACCCTGTAATGGCCAGCTCAATCTCCAGACCTGAACCCCATTGAAAACCTTTAGAATGTAATCAAGAGGAAGATGGATAGTCACAAGCCATGAAACAAATAAGAACTGCTTAAATTTTTGCACAGGAGTGTCATAAGGTCACCCAAAAGTAGTGGTGAAAAGCATTCCAAGATGTAGGAAAGCTGTGATTTAAAAATCATGTTTATTCCACAAAATATTGATTTCTGAACTTTTCCTGGGGTAAAACATTATTAGTATTGTTGTTTCTAAATGATTATGAACTTATTTTCTTTGCATTATTTGAGGTCTGAAAGTAATGCATTTTTTGTTATTTTGACCATTTCTCATTTTCAGAAAATAAATACAAAATGTTTTGCTTAGAAATTCGTAGACGTTGTTAGTAGTTTATAGAATAAAAAACAATTTACATTTTACTCAAAAAATAAACCTATAAAGAGAAAAATCAGAAAAACTGAAAATTTTGCAGTGGTCTCTTAATTTTTGTCTGAGCTGTATGTCCAAAGCTGATTCCTTTCGATCCATTTCCACAGGTAGGTCATTTACCATTCATGATTATATAAACTGCAGCACTCCGCATGTAGTGTATTTGGCGACATGGATTGCGTGCCAGCTCCAATATATTGGATTCACTATTCGCAAACTTAAAATCCATACATCAGAGTATGTGAATGGTGCAAAATGCGACCTCGAAACAAATTTTCACGGGGTATGTTATGACAGGACAGGGGCCCGTTGGGCCGGCCCTCACACTCGAGACCCTGTGTTGTCCATTATCTTGGAGGTAGGCTTGATGGTAGCCAGGTCCAAGCCCCCAGCGTGACCCTGACTCCTGTCCAGGCCCTGATCTTACTCCCCCCTCTCCCACACCATTGGGGCGTCCCAGAAAACACAAAGACAAAACCCCACAAAATGACACGGACAAGGGAGAAAACTCATACCCACTGCACTCAAAACACATAGGAGACACAATATGTGTATCGGGGAACAATGAAAACGGGGAGGAAGTAACGCAGAACAGGGAAACGCTCACACCACTCAGAAGAGCAAATGGATCACCATTACCAGGATCGCCACCAGAACTCGGATAGCTGGAGCTTATGCTGAAGCTATCATCTGCACATACAGTAAAGCTGGGTTCACACATAGCGACAATGACGTCGCTGTTACGTCACCATTTCTGTGACTTAGCAGCGACCTTGTAAGTCGCTGTTATGATCGCTGCTTAGCTGTCAAACACAGCGACGCAGCAGCGATCATAACGTCGCTACATGTGCAGAGAGCAGGGAGCCGCACACACTGCTTAGCGCTGGCTCCTTGCTCTCCTAGCTACAGTACACATCGGGTTAATTAACCCAATGTGTACTGCAGCTACATGTCACAGTGCAGAGAGCAGGGAGCCGCGCACACTGCTTAGCGCTGGCTCCTTGCTCTC
The DNA here is from genome assembly GCF_048569485.1 of Anomaloglossus baeobatrachus. NCBI lineage: Eukaryota > Metazoa > Chordata > Amphibia > Anura > Aromobatidae > Anomaloglossus > Anomaloglossus baeobatrachus. The sequence continues at coordinate 20,723 of NW_027442287.1, forward strand.
CTAGCTACAGTACACATCGGGTTAATTAACCCGATGCGTACTGCAGCTACATGTGCACAGAGCAGGAGCCGGCACTAGCAGCAAGAGCGGCGGAGGCTGCTAACGAAGGTAAATATCGGGTAACCAGGGAAAGGTCTTCCCTTGGTTACCCGATGTTTACAGTGGTTACAGCTTTCCGCAGCTGCCAGACGCCGGCTCCTGCTCCCTGCTCGCTTCATTTCGTTGCTCTCTCGCTGTCACACACAGCGATGTGTGCTTCACAGCGGGAGAGCGACGATGAAAAAATGAAGCAGGACATTCAGCAACGACCTCACAGCAGGGGCCAGCTCGTTGCTGGATGTCACACACAGTGACGGGACGTCGCTGCAACGTCACAGAAAATGGTGACGTAGCAGCGACGTCGTTGTCGTCGTCGCTGTGTGTGACACCACCTTAAGAAAGCCATGCTATAAATAGGGAGGAGGCAGCTGCACATGGCAATTAGCAACCAGAGCTCCTAGTTCCTGCTCACCAGTCTGCAGGGATTAACCCCTGCAGAGCTGAATATCAGTGAACCTGAACAAGCCGACGCCTGACTGACTGAACAATACAGAAGCCTCAGCTGTTTGTCAGGCTCTGTGGTGTGAACAGAATCCGAAAAAACTGTGCACACAGGTGTGTGCAGACCCAAACATTGCATGACACAAATGTTCTTTATCCGGTGTTTCCAGACATTTTTTAGAAATACATGGTCGTGATACAAAAAATATGCAAGTTTATGGTATTGATAAAATTAATGGACTGAATCGTGGGGGTGATTGGGTAACACAATTAAGTGCACATGAGATCCACTGGATTTCTCATATGGAAAGTAGATTTCCCTCAGGTTTATATGATAAATCTGATTTCTTCTATTATTATTAGCAGCTGGTGAATCTTACATATACAGCTGTGTGATTAAGCTCTAATACCTGAGGGATAACAATATCATATCCCATAGTGGCTCTAGTTGTAGGATTTATGTTATATACAGTAAAATATGCTTTTATTATATATCACCATTGGTTATATGTATATACCCCAATACTCATTATGCAGTGTGATATTTATATACACCAATATTCATTATGCCGTGTGATATGTATAGATGTAGGAGCCTGGGGTCGAGGAGTTAACCTGTCTCTTCGCCGGTGATGCACATCCTCTGCGTGGTCACGGAGTGGCCTGGCCCGGTTCCGTGACCCCGAGGCATACAGGAAGGAGGGTGGAGGAGGAGGGAAGGCAGAACGGGACGGGTAGTCGGCAGTGGATGATGGGGGTGACGGTGAGGAAAGTCTTCAGATCGTGACGCCACCTGTGGTACGCAGCCAGGTAGGCGGCCGCTGCTTCAGGGTCTCTCACCGAGGCAGATGTTGGGTGCAGCCGGGATGGTATCGCTCCCCACAGGCAGAGTGGGCCCTGGGAGGATGGCAGGGGCACGGTAGATCCTGGGAGCGCTGGAGCGCAGGGCGACGGAAATCAGAGTCAGATTCAATAGGCGCGAGTTACAGGTCTTTATTTACTGGTTCAAAGCCGCACCCCGGGTAGTGGGCTCTGCCGTGATGAAGCTCCGGTCAATCTCGGGCAGGTTAGAGAAAGGTCCCGTATGGCAGTCTGTGGGCCCTTCCTCCGTGTGCGCTGTGTCAGTTCCTGTAGCATGAAGCACCTTGCGGACCCCCTTGGTTGTTTAAGTGTCCCAGCTCTGTCGCAGGTGAAACGGATCCTCGCTGTGGAGTCTGACTGGATCTAGACCACAAACCCTATGTATCACTATTCCTCAAGCTATGTGTGTAATGGTCAGGAAGACATGGAATCCTCCCGTCCTGAAGATTTGGTTGCCAACGTGAAGTTTTAAATGTGTTTCCCGTCTGTCTTATTCTGTGTTTCCATCATATTCCTGCCCCTTTCTTCCCCAGGGGATTATAGATTAGATCTCATCAGCAGAATAGTAAGGCACGAGACTCCAGCATCTCCATCTTCAGGGGTAATCCAGAGGTTAGGAATAGCTTAAGGTCACCTAGCGTGAGGGACAGTATAGGAGCACTTTGTCCCTCATTATCCTGCAGTCATATTCCGACAACAGTACAGATTATTTACTGTAGTACATTCCAGAGAACTGGTGCTAGGAATGGGAGATCCGAATTAACGAAGATGTGACAGATGTCAAAATTGGCCAACAGATTAAAAATACATTTTTTCCTAATTTAATTTCTGATGTTATGATTTAAAAAAATAAATTAACTTTCACTTTCATTAAAAAATAATAACATTGTGTTTATTTTTAGCAGATTACTGTATTGGGAGTTCAGATGGAAATCTAATATCTTCAGAATTTTTAACAGATGATGAAATTATCACACATGATACAGATAAAGAGCATGCTGTTGATCTAGATAAACCTCCAGTCCTTCCTCAGAAAGCTTTATCATTTCATATTTTCAAACAATTCCAAAATTCCGATTTATTACAGAATTGTAAGCAAAATAAAAGTTACAGAAGGGATTTGGAACATGAAACGGCTCCTACAAGGGAGAAACCATTTTCATGTTCAAAATGTAAGAAATATTTTACCAGGAAATCAAATCTTGCAGAACATCAAAAAGTTCACACACACGAAAAGCCGTTTTCTTGCCCTGAATGTGAAAAATGTTTTGCTCGAAAATCAAATCTTGTTGACCATGAAAAATATCACACGGGAGAAGCCATTTTCATGTCAAGAATGTGGGAAATGTTTTATTCAGAGATCACATCTTGTTAAACATCAGAAAAATCACACAGGGGAGAAACCATTTTCATGTTCAGAATGTGGGAAATGTTTTATTCAGAGATCACATCTTGTTAGACATCATAAAAAACACACAGGGAAGAAGCCATTTTCATGTTCAGAGTGTGGGAAACGTTTTATTCAGAAATCAGATCTTGTTGAGCATCAAATAATTCACACAGGGGAGAAGCCATTTTCATGTTCAGAATGTGGGAAATGTTTTATTCAGAGATCATATCTTGTTAGACATCATAAAAAACACACAGGGAAGAAGCCATTTTCATGTTCAGAGTGTGGGAAATGGTTTTTTTTGGAAATCAGATCTTGTTGAGCATCAAAGAATTCACACAGGGGAGAAACCATTTTCATGTTCAGAATGTGTGAAATGTTTTATTCAGAAATCACATCTTGTTTCGCATCAGAAAAATCACACAGGGAAGAAGCTATTTTCATGTTCAGAGTGTGGGAAATGTTTTAACTGGAAATCAGAATTTGTTGTGTATCAAAGATCTCACACGGGAGAAACCATTTCCATGTTCAGAATGTGGGAAATGTTTTATTCAGAAATCGGCTCTTGTTAGGCATGAAAGATCTCATAGAGGGGAGAAGCCATTTTCATGCCTGGAATGTGGCAAATGTTTTACTAGGAAATCAACTTTTGTTGATCATGGGAAAACTTCACACAGGGGATAAACCATTTTTCTGTACTGAATATGGAAAATGTTATTCTCAGAAATCAGATCTTGTTAAACAGCTGAAGAAGCCGCACAGGGAAGGAAACTTTTTCATGTTGTGAATATTTGAAATGTTTAACTGGTAAATCAAGTCTTGCCGACCATCAGAAAACCAACAGTAGAGTAGAGTAGCCATTCTTGCTTTCAGAATTTGCCAAATGTTTTTTATCATTAATCAGGTCCTGTTGTCAGATGACTCACATGGGAGAAACAATCATGATGTACCATAATTCAAAGGTTTTTTTTTCCAAAAATCAGCTACAATTGCTCAAGTAAGAATTGGTGAGGGAAAGAACCATTTTCTTTCTTTTTAAACTTATCGTATTTTTCGGACCTAGGATTTGAAGGAAGAAAATAGGGAAAAAGATTGAAGCATGAAATATGACCATGAGGCACTGTTATGGGGAGATCTGCTGCTGACACGGTTACATGGGTAATATCCACGAATCTCTAGCGGAATGTGTTTGATGACTTTTTCTTTAAATAGTGCTTATCATAAATCTGAGGCTGTCTTTTTTATTTACTAAAGCAGTGGAGAGCCACAGATTAGTGAATTTTCTAAATACAATCCGGTACCAAAACTTTTGGAGGTGTCCCTAATGTTTCCCGAAAGGAACGTCCAGATTGTGAGATCCCACAACCCTCAGCGATCACTCTGACAGTGGAAGAGTGAACTCTACGACCCCAGCTCTGCGGCATCCTTCTTAAGCAGTTCAGTAAAACCTTAAAAAAAGTATGTAACAGCGCTGGATTAGTTGAGAGAGGAATGTCTCGTGCTTAGAGCAGCTGCAAATATTTGTGAGATTTCGCTCTACACACTGAGATCCCACAAAATGTAAATTCAGGCTTGACTTTGCTAGTAAGTTTGGTATTTTGAGAGCCTTTAGAAATATTTGTGAAATGTTTTTATACTGAATTATATAATGTAGCGGGGTGGGGGTCCCCCAGGACGACAAAGAGGCAGTGACCCAAAACAGTCCGATCCAAACAGCTTTATTGTCCTCGCTGTACAGGTAAAGTCATCCGGAACACAGCCGGGTTACTCACAGTCCATACGATTCCCCGTCACACAGGCACTGCTTGGCGTAGGAGACAGTCTTACTATACCCCGTTTTGCTATTCCCGGGGGTCCACAGACCTGTGTTATAGTTCCACACAGGCCTGAACTCTCCTCAGATTCCTGCTCTGCAGCTTACAAAGCAACTCTGCCCCACCCAGGCCTTTACAAAGAGCTTTTAAATGAGAACTGTGGCCATGAGCCACCTGCATAACCCGACCTGGAGGTTAGTGGACTGACCACTATGTAGAGCTCTAATATGTTTCTGTACGCATTCTGGGAGATACGTACCGTCCGTCACATATGAATGGCCCCACTATCTCACATACCCCCCCCCTCCGTTCAAACCCGAGGGGATGAACGGACGCTCCTAAACAGGCCGCCCAAGACAGGGCATCGGCATTGCCCTGGGACGAACCGGCCCGATGTTCCACCGTAAAACTGAAATTCTGAAAGGGACAGGAACCAGCGGGTGACCCGGGCATTCCGTTCCTTCACATTTTTCATCCAGACGAGGGGCGCGTGGTCTGTCACCAACCGAAACTGTCGCCCGAGCAAATAATAGCGCAGGGACTCCAAGGCCCATTTAATAGCCAAGCACTCCTTCTACACTACGCTATAATTCTTCTCCGCCGGGGTAAGTTTCTGGCTCAAATAGGTAACCGGATGCTCGGTTCCATTCACCTCTTGCGAGAGTACGGCACCCAGACCCACCTCGGAGGCATCCGTTTGTACAAGAAAGGTGTTACCGAAATCGGGGCTAATGAGAACCGGTTGTCCACACAAGGCAGTCTTCATTGACTGAAACACTTGCTCAGCCTGAGGGGTCCAGCGTACCATGGTCGCCTTCTTACCCTTCAACAGATCGGTCAAAGCCGCCGTTCTCCCGGCAAAGTCCGGTATAAACCGCCGGTAATACCCGACAATGCCGAGGAACGCTCTCACCTGTTTAGTGGACACTGGTCTGGGCCACTTTTGGATGGCCTCAATGTTATTTACTTGTGGTTTGATCACCCCACGGCCAATCACGTACCCCAAATACCGGGCTTCCTCCTGACCGATTGTACATTTTCTTGGGTTTGCGGTCAATCCTGCCGCCTGCAGGGAGTTAACGACGGCCTGGACCTGGGACAAGTGGGTCTGCCAATCGGTACTGAAGATGATGATGTCATCTAGATAGGCGGATGCGTACTTCTGATGGGGTTCCAACACTATGTCCATCAGTCTTTGGAAAGTAGCCGGGGCTCCATGTAAACCGAAAGGCAAAACAACATAGTGGTAGAGCCCCTCTGGTGTAATAAAGGCCGTTTTGTCCTTGGCTGACTCTGTCAGCGGCACCTGCCAATAGCTTTTGGTAAGGTCAAGCGTCGTGAAATATTGAGCCTTTCCCAACCATTCAATAAGTTCGTCCACCCGGGGCATAGGGTAAAGGTTGAACTTGGAAACCTCATTCAATCTCCTGAAATCATTGCGGAAACGTAGCGACCCGTCGGGTTTTAGAATCAGCACAATGGGACTAGCCCAGTCACTCTTTGATTCCTCGATCACCCCTAGGGTAAGCATCTGTTTCACCTCTGCTGCAATGGCTTGTCTCCGGGCCTCGGGCACCCGGTATGGTTTCATACGCACCTTTACCCGAGGCTCGGTGACAATGTCATGTTGGATAACTGAAGTACGGCCAGGTAACTCGGAACACACATCCAAGTTCTGCTGTACTAACTTCCATACTTCACGACGCTGCGGTTTAGTGAGCGTGGCGCCTAGGTGTACCCCCCCTTCGGTTCCCAGGATGGGCGGCACTACAGGATCCCCACAGGGCCCCACCGGTGTTACTCCCGTAACCATACAGTCACGGTCTTTCCAGGCTTTAAGAAAGTTAACATGATACATTTGTTCCGGCTTCCTCCTCCCCGGCTGGTATATTCGGTAGTTCACCTCCCCCACCTTTTCCCGAACCTCATACGGCCCCTGCCATTTGGCCAACAGTTTACTCTCGGCAGTGGGCACCAAAACCAAGACCCGATCCCCTACATTAAAAGATCTTACGGTGGCTCGTGTGTTATAAGTGCGCCTTTGTGCCCCTTGTGCCCTTGTTAAATGTTCTTTTACAATAGGCAAAACCGCTGCGATGTGGTCCTGCATTAGAGCCACAAGTTCAATCACATTTTTATATGGGGTGGGCTCCTGTTCCCATGTTTCCTTGGCTACGTCCAGCAAGCCCCTAGGGTACCTGCCATAAAGCAACTCGAATGGTGAAAAACCCGTGGATGCCTGCGGCACCTCTCGGAGCGCAAACATAAGATAGGGCAACAGCATGTCCCAGTCCCTCCCGTCCTTGGCAACCACTTTTTTAAGCATGGACTTAAGGGTTTTGTTGCACCGCTCGACCAGCCCATCGGTTTGCGGATGATACCCCGATGTGCGCAGGTGCTTTATTTTCAACAGTTTACATAATTCTTTTGTCACGTTGGACATAAACGGAGTCCCCTGGTCAGTAAGGATCTCCTTTGGTAGCCCAAGACGACAAAACATGGCAAATAATTCCAGAGCAATAAGCTTAGCGGAGGTATGGCGCAGCGGAATGGCCTCTGGATAGCGTGTGGCGTAATCCACAACCACCAAAATGTGTTGGTGACCGCGTGCGGATTTTACCAGGGGCCCTACCAGATCCATTGCAATCCATTCAAAAGGTTCATCTATAATTGGAAGAGGCACCAATGGACTCCGGAAACTCGCAATGGGCGAGGTCAGCTGGCAGTCCGGGCAGGATTCACAGAATTTCCGTACATCTGCGTACACATCCGGCCAAAAGAACCTCTGTAAAATACGCTCTTGGGTCTTGGTAACCCCTAAGTGCCCCCCCAGGGGGTGTGTGTGAGCTATGTTAAGCACTGCCTGACGGTGGGATTGGGGCACTACCAGTTGTTCTACTATCTCTTCCCTGATTTTGTCTATTCGGTAGAGTAAATCATTATAAACCGCCATGCGGGGAAAGACAACTTCTGCCCCTGGTTGTTGAGCCACCCCATTCACCTCTTTTACATTCCCCCATGCCTGGGAGAGGGTAGGATCCCTTAGCTGTGCTATCCCGAAGACCTCCCGGGACGTTTCCAGCTCCGGGGTCGCTACGGTCTCTTCACTTTCTCCTGCCAACACCTCTAGGGGACCCCTGTCAGGTCCACCCCCTGTCCCAAGGTCGGCGATCCCTACAGCAGGTGTCCCCGACTCAGGATCATCGGGTTCTGCACCCAGACCCATTTTTGCCTGGGAAAAAGTACTATTTCTCTCCCACAGGTACCAAAACAACGGAAAATCCCTTCCCATCACTACCCCGTATGGTAGGGTTTTCACCACTCCTACCACATGCATCACATCTCCGCACGGAGTGGAGAGGCATACCTCTGCTGTTGGATATTTGCGGAGCTCACCATGTATACACACAATCCCAACCTCCCTCTCCGTGGACTCCGACCACGAAATCAGCGACCCATGAACGAGGGTCACGATACTGCCCGAGTCCAAAAGGGCCTCTGCCCGATGTCCAGTTACATACACATGACAGAGAGGAGGTTGAAGAATAGGGCGTGCAGCATACACCGTATTAGCATACATAGACATTCGGCGTGTGTACCCACAATCCTTGGACTCCGTAATCAAAGGGCAATAAGCGGCGATATGGCCTGGCCCTTGACATCTCCAGCACTTCATAGCGGTGGCCCCACCAGTTTTTGTTACCATTCTTGGGGGGACTAGTCTTTTGCCACTCTCAGTGCGGGTTGCCCCCTCAGTATGGGCTTGGTTTTTGTTGTTCGCCAGCTCCGTATGTGTCTCTCGGCCAGGGTCCTGTGGCCGCCGAGCCTGACGCAGTGGGGCAGAGTCTCGTATAAAGTCCTGTGTGGCGGTATATCGCTCAACTAGACTCACCACCTGATCCAGGTTACCCGGGTCTCCTTGCCCCACCCAACGTTGTATAGCGACTGGCAGAGTCCGCACCAACCGGTCGACCACCACCCTTTCCACCATCTGGGCTGGAGACAACACCTCCGGCTGTAACCACTTTTTAACCAGTTGTAGTAACTCATATGCCTGAGACCTGGCTGGACAGGTCTCCACATAGGCCAATGAAAACACTCACTGAGCCCTCACATAGGTATTGACCCCCAGACGTGCAAGGATCTCACCTTTTAGTTTCTTGTAGTCCAGGGCATCCTCCCAGCTGAGGTCAAAGTAGGCTTTCTGGGCGTCCCCTATCAGGAACGGACCCACCACTTCCACCCACTGGTCTGCCGGCAGTTTTTCCTGCTCCGCTGTGCACTCAAAAACCGTAAGGAAAACCTCCGGGCTTAGTTTCCGCAGGGCAGAGCGAACCCTGTCCCGGGGTACCCGTCGGTCTGAGGCAGTTGCTGCCGGTGTCTCCTGCAGGGCCGCAATCTGCTGCTGTAGCAATGCATTCGCCTCTTGTTGTTGTCGCTGGGTCTCCTGATGCTGCCGCTGGGATTCCTGATGCTGCCGCTGGGATTCCTGGTGCTGCTGCTGGAACAGACCCAATTGCTCCTGTTGCTTCTGCTGAGTTAGCACCAACTGCCGCAAAAGCTCCTCCATGTTGTCAGCGGGTTTATACTGTAGCGTAGCAGGCTTGATTATTGACATGCAGCGGTGGGGTATGCCTCAATTCTGTATGCCCGCATTCTCCACCATAATGTAGCGGGGTGGGGGTCCCCCAGGACGACAAAGAGGCAGTGACCCAAAACAGTCCGATCCAAACAGCTTTATTGTCCTCGCTGTACAGGTAAAGTCATCCGGAACACAGCCGGGTTACTCACAGTCCATACGATTCCCCGTCACACAGGCACTGCTTTGCATAGGAGACGGTCTTACTATACCCAGTTTTGCTATTCCCGGGGGTCCACAGACCTGTGTTATAGTTCCACACAGGCCTGAACTCTCCTCAGCTTCCTGCTCTGCAGCTTACAAAGCAACTCTGCCCAACCCAGGCCTTTACAAAGAGCTTTTAAATGAGAACTGTGGCCATGAGCCACCTGCATAACCCGGCCTGGAGGTTAGTGGACTGACCACTATGTAGGGCTCTAATATGTTTCTGTACGCATTCTGGGAGATACGTACCGTCCGTCACATATGAATGGCCCCACTATATCACAATATAGATAATTCACTAATCTCAGTTTGCCCACTGCTTTATTTACTAAAAAGCGCAGCCCCAGATTGGAGATAGGAACTATTAAGTATATCACATTGTATATAATTTGTTATGTCCAGGTGGTGGAAACACTGGACCGTACACCGGGTTCCCTTGGGGAGGCAGCCAGGCCGGTCACCCCGCCAGAGGGTCTTGATGCACGGCAGCCGAAGCACTATGGGTAGCAAGACAGTCCGTAGGGGAGCTGGAAGGTAGATGTCGCTGAGAACACGGTGTTCCAGACGGTAGTCCAGGTGACGAGGCTCAGGGTCCGAGGCCGAGTTGTAGGGTCAGGCGAGATCCGGAACCTGCTGAGCGATGGGACGGGTCACCAAACGGAGCCAGGGACTGGAGACTGGCGGAGCTGCAGAGGTGGTGGAACATCCGCCGAAGTCACCGTCAGGGTACTGGAACGGATGTGGTTCGGAGCGGCTGGCGTGGCAGGACAGGCTCTGCGAGACAGACAGGGGTTAATACAGGACACAGCAATACGGGGACCTGAACTCCTAGCTTACTAAACACGTAGAACAGGCCTTGCCCACCAGGAAAGAGAATCCTAATATACCCTGTACCTGTCTAAGCAATTTCCTGTTTCTAGGTGCTGGCCCTTTAAGAAAGGGTCAATGACCGCGCGCGCGCCCTAATGCGCTTGCGCGAGGCCCGTGTACCAGACGCCAGTCCAGGGAGCGCTGCAGAGGAAGCAGGGTTGCCCGGCTGAGTGTCCCACGTCGCAGAGGAGCGGGGAGCTGGACGCATGGAGGGCGCAGGCGAGGAAGGGGAGGCCGGGACCGGAGTGGTGAGCCGGGGACGCCGCCGGGAAGTGGGGAGCGGGCCACGGGGACCGGAGAGCGGGGCACGGGGACCGGGAAGCGTGACAGTACCCCCTCCCCCACGACCCCCTCCCCGCAACCGGGACAGAAAGGCACGAATCAGAGGAGTGCCAACATTCTCCCGGGGCTCCCAGGACCTATCCTCGGGACCATAACCCGCCCAGTCCACCAGGAAGTATTGCCGACCTCGCACGGTCTTCATGGCCACGATATCCCTTACCGCATAGATGTCATCGTCAGCGATGGGAGGAGGAGCAGTACCGGCCTCAGCGGAGAAGGGACCAAGGACGACAGGCTTGAGCAAGGAGACATGGAAGGAGTTGGGTATCCGCATCGTGGCCGGGAGCTGCAGCTTGTAGGAGACTGCATTAATCTTGCTGATGACTTTAAACGGCCCGATGTAACGAGGACCCAACTTGTATGATGGTAACTTTAATCGGATATATTTGGATGCAAGCCAGACCAGATCACCTGGGGAGAAACACGGGGGATCCAGGCGCCTCTTGTCCGCATGTCTCTTCATCCGCAAAGAAGCACGTTCTAGGGAAGACTTGACAGAGTTCCATATAGCCGAGAAGTCTTGGACCAGAGCATCTGCTGCGGGGACATCGGAAGCCGAGGATACTGGCAACGGGACAGAAGGCTGAAGTCCGTAAACGACCTGGAAGGGAGAGCTGGAGGTGGACTCGCTGATGTGTTGGTTGTGGGAGAATTCAGCCCAAGGTAGGAGCGTGGACCAATCGTCATGATGGATGTTGACGTAGTGGCGCAGGAAGGAGGTCAGGTTCTGATTGACCCGTTCCACTTGGCCATTCGACTGAGGATGGTAGGCCGAAGAAAAGTCCAAGGATACTCCCAGATGTTTGCAGAGAGCCCTCCAGAAGCGCGAGGTAAACTGCGTTCCTCTGTTGGACACAATGTGTGCGGGAAAGCCATGCAATCGGAATATGTGTTGTATGAAGGAGTCAGCTAGCTCCTGGGCAGAGGGCAGCCCGGCCATGGGAACGAAGTGAGCCATCTTTGAGAAACGGTCCACCACAACCCATATGACCGTGTGTCCGGAGGATAAGGGTAAGTCCGTAATGAAGTCCATTGCAATATGTTGCCACGGAACGGAAGGAATGGGCAGAGGCAGAAGACGTCCATATGGTAGGTGCTTGGGTGTCTTGTTCCGGGCACAGGATGGACAGGCTGAGACGAAGGTTGCGACGTCTTTACGGAGGGACGGCCACCAATAGTGACGGACAATCGTACTCCAAGTCTTCTTCTGACCAGCATGGCCGGCGATCTTCGAGGCATGGCCCCATTGCAGAACTCTCTGTCTGTCGGTATCTGAGACATAGGTTTTCCCAGGGGGTATCTGAGTCAGGGCGACAGGAGCCACCGGAATAACTTTACTGGGACTGATGATGGGCTGGAACGTCTCCTCCTCCAGCTCTACGGGCACGAATGACCTACGGGCACGAAGGAGCAGCGGGCTTGTCGCGGGTTCAGTCTTTGGGCTGACCGCAGGTACTCCAGATTCTTGTGGTCCGTGTAGATGATCACAGGGTATACTGCTCCCTCCAAGAGGTAGCGCCATTCCTCCAAGGCCAGCTTGATGGCCAGTAGCTCCCGATCCCCGATGGTGTAGTTGCGTTCGGGTGCCGAGAAGCTCTTGGAGAAGAATCCGCAAGTGACCATCTTCCCGGAGGAGGATTTCTGCATCAACACTGCCCCGGTCCCTGAGGAGGAGGCATCCACCTCTAAGGTGAACTGTCGGTTCAATTCAGGGCGATGGAGAACCGGGGAAGAAGCAAACACCTGTTTCAAGGAGCAGAACGCGGCATCGGCCGCCGGTGGCCAGTCCTTAGGATTAGCTCCCTTCTTAGTCAAGGCGGAGAGAGGCGCAGTCAGGGCAGAGAAGTGCGGGATGAATTGACGATAATAGTTTGCAAAGCCAAGGAAGCGTTGGATAGCCTTCAGTCCGGAAGGAGGAGGCCAGTTGAGGATGGAAGACACTTTCTCTGGGTCCATCTGCAGGCCAGTGTCAGAGATTACATATCCCAGGAAGGGAAGGGACGACTTTTCAAAGACGCACTTCTCGTACTTGGCGTACAGACGGTTCTCTCTAAGCCTTTGGAGTACTAGCTGCACGTTCTCTCTGTGGGTTTGTAGGTCCTGAGAGAAGACCAGGATGTCATCCAGATATACGACGACACAGACATAGAGGAGATCTCTGAACACGTCGTTCACCAATTCTTGGAAGACTGCCGGAGCATTACACAGACCAAAGGGCATAACACAATACTCGTAGTGCCCATCCCGAGTGTTGAATGCGGTCTTCCATTCGTCTCCAGAGCGAATGCGAACCAGGTTATAGGCCCCACGGAGGTCCAACTTGGTGAATACACAAGCTCCTCGGAGCCGATCGAATAGTTCGGGGATGAGTGGCAGAGGGTATTTGTTTTTTACGGTGATCTGGTTTAATCCCCGGTAGTCAATGCAAGGGCGCAGATCACCTTCCTTCTTCTTGACGAAGAAAAAACCTGCTCCGGCAGGGGACGAAGATCTCCGAATGAACCCCTTTGCCAGGCTCTCGGTGATATAGGCAGACATGGCCCGTGTTTCAGCAGGGGACAAGGGGTATATCCTTCCTCTAGGAGGCGTAGTTCCCGGCAGTAAGTCGATGGCACAGTCGTAGGGACGATGAGGCGGTAGTACCTCTGATTCCTTTTTATCAAACACGTCCGTGAAGGACCAGTAGGCAGAAGGCAGTCCTGATAGAGACTCTGGAACCGGAGGTCTTCGGATGGGCTGTATGGATTTCAGACATCTCTCGTGACACGAAGAGCCCCATCGGGTAATTTCACCTGTACTCCAGCTGACCGACGGTTCGTGTGCCCGTAACCATGGGAGTCCCAGCAGGATCTGATGAGACATGCGCGGGAGGACGTAGAAGGTGATATTTTCGGTGTGCAGGGCACCGATTCGTAATTCCACAGGCTTAGTGATCAGCGAGATGGTGTCAGAGAGGGGTCTCCCATCTACAGAGGCGATCACCAGCGGTTTTTCTAGTGGGAGAACAGGCACCTGGTACTTATCCACCGTGGCCTGCTGGATGAAGTTGCCTGCTGCTCCGGAATCGAGATATGCCTCTGCTGTGAACCGGGTCTCTTCTGTAGTCACTTGAACAGTCCATGTCACGGAGTCTGAGAGAGTCCCAGCACCTAGGGTGGCCTCTCCTACCAAGCCTAGGCTTTGGAGTTTCCCGGCTTCTCGGGACAAGAGCGTAGCAGGTGTGTGCCATCACCGCAGTAGAAGCAGAGACCCTTGGCTAGTCGTTCTGCTCTGCGTTGCTCAGACTGCCTCAGGCGGTCAATCTGCATGGGCTCGTAGGTAGACGCGCCAGGTGATGCCGACTGGGGAGCGATGGACTTCACTGGTGGGGAGGAGTGCCTTATCGGACGCCTCTCGCGGGACACCTCTTTGGATCGTTACTGAAAGCGAAGATCCACTCGAGTCGCTAGAGCGATCAGGGCATCCAGGGTGGAAGGCACGTCACGACCAGCCAGCTCATCTTTAATACGACCTGAGAGTCCTTCCCAGAAGGCGGCGGTTAGGGCCTCATTGTTCCACCCTAATTCTGAGGCCAAGGTGCGGAAGCGGATAGCATATTGGCCCACCGTCAGAGTCCCCTGACGTAGCCTGAGGAGCGATGAGGCGGACGCGGAGGCGCGTCCGGGCTCGTCAAAGGTGCTACGAAAAGCCTGCAGGAACTCCTGGATGTTGGTGGTTACCGGATCCTCCTTCTCCCACAAGGGGTTCATCCAGGCCAGTGCCTCTCCCTCTAGATGGGACATCACGAACGCGACCTTGGCTTGGTCAGAGGCAAAAAGGTGCGGCAGCAGCTTGAAATGGAGGGAGCACTGATTTATGAATCCCCTGCAGGTCTTGGGATCTCCGGCGTACCGGGGTGGTGAGGCCAAACGAAGTTTGGAAGTATCCGAGGAGGCTGCCACGGGAACTGCGGCCGTGGACTGTGCAGTAGAAACCTGAGATGCCAAGGACGTGGCAGTTGCTTGTAGAGTGTTCAGGCGGGTATCCACTGAGGACATGAAGGCCAGCATGCGGGACTGGGTCTCGCGCTGTCGTATGAGTTCCTGCTGCAAGGTGCCCAACTGGTCCGCTAGTGCTTCGGCGGGATCCATGGCCTGTTCTAGCTGTTACGTCCGGGTGGTGGAAACACTGGACCGTACACCGGGTTCCCTTGGGGAGGCAGCCAGGCCGGTCACCCCGCCAGAGGGTCTTGATGCACGGCAGCCGAAGCACTATGGGTAGCAAGACAGTCCGTAGGGGAGCTGGAAGGTAAATGTCGCTGAGAACACGGAGTTCCAGACGGTAGTCCGGGTGACGAGGCTCAGGGTCCGAGGCCGAGTTGTAGGGTTAGGCGAGATCCGGAACCTGCTGAGCGATGGAACGGGTCACCAAACGGAGCCAGGGACTGGAGACTGGCGGAGCTACAGAGGTGGTGGAACATCCGCCGAAGTCACCGTCAAGGTACTGGAACGGACGTGGTTCGGAGCGGCTGGCGTGGCAGGACAGGCTCCGCGAGACAGACAGGGGTTAATACAGGACACCGCAATACGGGGACCTGAACTCCTAGCTTACTAAACACGTAGAACAGGCCCCGCCCACCAGGTACCCTGCACCTGTCTAAGCAATTTCCTGTTTCTAGGTGCTGGCCCTTTAAGAAAGGGTCAATGACCGCGCGCACGCCCTAATGCGCATGCGCGAGGCCCGTGTACCAGACGCCAGTCCAGGGAGCGGTGCAGAGGAAGCAGGGGTGCCCGGCTGAGTGTCCCACGTCGCAGAGGAGCGCCGGGAGCGGGGAGCTGGACGCATGGAGGGCGCAGGCGAGGAAGGGGAGGCCGGGACCGGAGTGGTGAGCTGGGGACGCCGCCGGGAAGCGGGGAGCGGGCCACGGGGACCGAGAAGCGTGACATAATTGCATTTCAAAACTTGTTGTTTTGTTAGTAAATGCTTGTAAAATGTATATTCTTCATGCCTGTCTTTCTCTATTGTTTAGATGTGTTGATTTTGACTCAGAACCTCTGGAGTTGAGCTGTAGACATTTCACACAAAAATAGTGAGGGGATATCGCAGAGGTGTCATGGCCGGCGGACAATCTGGTGGCAGTGAGTGTTAGCAATTCCCACAGATTGGCAGCATGTGTTGTTATCTGACAGTTTTCTATTTCTGCAGCTGTGGGCTTTGTGACCCTGAGAAACTCAGTTTTTCCTCTGAGTTGCCAGCCTCTGACTTCGTTTATAAAGCTCACCCTTGGGTGCTTTGTGTGTGGTTTATAGTTGTACCTGGCTGTGATCTGCAGTGGTTGTCTCCTCTTGTTGTTCCAGAGACTTCTGTGAAAATTCATCCTAACATAAGTGTTTGACATTTGCTATCTACCTGGGCTCAGGTGGTAGCATTTGTGTTTCCGCTGTATTGTTTCCTTTTGTCTCCCTTAGCATTAGTGGTGTTGATGAAGAGCTCATATCTACCATCCTTACTTTGATCCCAGATCAGGGTTTGCCTATGGTGAGGTATTCCTGCTCGGCGACATGTGTGGAAGCTGTATAGGGTTAGTGAGGGCATTGACGGTGAGCTGCAAGTTATTGTCAGGGGTCACCACTTCCCCTTTTCCCTAGTGATAGGGCATTATTTTCCCCTGCCCTTTGTATTGCATTATACGGCCAGTATAGTTTCTATACCCAGCCAGGACAGGGAAGAATTGAATCACACTATGCATCCTAGATATGAGGAAGTTGTTAAGACACTCTGGTCTTAATTCATCAAAGCTTTTATGCCAAAAAAAATTGTCACACAAGCTTTGAAAAGTGTCAAAAATTTGGATCAATTCAGAGTTGTGCCAAATTTTGTTGGCTTTTGTCATTTTCACTCCAAAATTGGCAGAGTTTGGGTAGGACAGGGGCGTGACAGCACAGCGCCTTTCATTTATGACGAGCTGTGGTGTTCCCTATGCTAGAAATCTCACTCCAGTCCCTGTTGGGAGTAATATTTCTTGCATGATACAAGGAGGCTCATGCCACTCATCAAACGCTTGAGATTCATGAAGAGGCATTCACCACTTCATGAATCAGGAGTGGCCCCTGCGAAAATTAGGCCATTTATGTTATAAAAATGATCCCTTTAGAAAGGATAATTGTTGTTATAAAAAATCCAAAAGAATTTTATGTCTGATATCCAAGTGGTTATTTTTTTTTATGGGGCTAACCACAAATAGAGATGGACCCGTTCAAGTTTGGGTTCGGCTTTTTGAGCTAGACTTTAGGTAATGAATAAGAACTTACGACACTGCGTCATGTCGAAACGCGTTGGATGAACTGTGCCTTGTGGATGCTGTCTATCCATTTTTAAAGCAATGAAAATAAAGGAAAGTTTTTAATTCATCTGCCTGTGATCCGCTGGATTTTCGTTACTTTGTAGACTTTAGGTAAAGTTCAGTTCGGGATCCGAACTTGATTTGAACCCTAATGGAAGTCACTGATTGGGCAGTTTGGGTCTCCGCCCACATGCAACCGGCCATAAACAGAGCATTTCTGGGGAAGGGAGGGCGGAGTTTTTTTCTTGTACACAATATATCCTATAACGATGTTTTTTACCCCCCGTGAAAGCCATTCAAACACTGTACTTTACTGAGCACCGGGCATACCCAAACACACCGATGTTAGGTCGAGTGGTTAGGATACGAAAAGCACCCCAACTCCGAACTCAAACACTGATTTTTTTTTTTTATAAAGTCTGTGTTCAGTACAAACTTTACCCGTTCGGGTTCACTCATCTCTGCCCACAAACCTTTATTATAGTGTAGAAGAGACAAGAACTAAAAAGGGTCTATCCCTTGATGAAGAACAAGTAACATTTATGATACCTATGTTGAGTTTGGTAAATTTATTGGGAATTTGTCACTAAATGTTTACCACTTAATTAAAAATCAGAATAATATAAAGGGACTCTGATTTCAATGATGTGTGTTATTTACTGGGCTGCTTGCTGTAGTTTTGATAAAATCACTGTATTACCACTAGGAGATTATCACTAAAGAACTAGTAAACCTGCTGCCATGTACCCTCCATCTCCATAAGCTCTGTATAACCCCGCCTTCACCCCTGATTGGCAGCTTCCTGTCTATGTTCATTGTACACAGCTAGCTGCCAATCAGTGATGTGGGCGGGGTTATACATAGCAGTATTTCAAGAACTGATAGATCTTCAGCAGGTAAAACTAATTATTATAAAACACTTCAACAAGCAGCCAAGTAAGTGCCACATCACTGGAAATGGAGTCGATTGTGCTAAAATACTCTCACTTTGTCCCACAAATACAATGGATACATTTTCCTTATTCATGGACCTTCACACACTCATATGTAAATTAACCCTTAAATTTCACAATAAATAAGGATAATCCCACGACACAAAAACATTTGATACAGGATGTCAGGAACAGTGCTCTGCTGCCCCCAATTGTCAGGACATTTACGCAATTAATTGACCAAACATTAATGGATGAGGCCATGTCTGTTTCCACTAGTAGGCCAATTATTGAAAAGCTCACAGTGAAGGTATAGTATATATACAATCGTTTCTATCTCTGGAATATATCTATACATCCATCAGAACAGTCACTGCCAACTCCACAATAATGAATAGAACTACTACTAGCTACCACCACCAATAGCTCGACTGGACATACGTTACAGGTAGGTTTGTTCCTCTTAATCTATAAACCACATCCCAAAGCTATATGCTATTAAATGTTATATATTTATTCTGAAAAGTAGGCAGTGTTCATAAAAATGTACAACAGATATTACAAAGGGGAAAAAAAACAATAGAGCATATACAATTACATAAAATAAAAGGGAATAACAAAAGAAAATTATTGAATCTGGGTCACAGATATAGCTTCAGACTTCTGGAGGGAAGGACTCCAATGGAACATAGAACAATCCTACACAGCAATGTTCCTTTCATTGAACAAGGATTATAATTAGCATTACCGTTCTATTAGCACAAGTTACACCCACATACTTCCTCTCTGGTGACTCATAACAGGGCTGGACTTACGATATCTTCGCCCCTGGAAGTCCCAGGCGGGAGATAATCTCGTCATCTTTCCAATCACAATTTTATCTGTTCATAGATAGGAGACATTGCATAGATATTTTCACCTATGTGACCAATATCCATTGGGCGGGACCCAGGCTGTCAATCAATGATTCAGATATATGATATGCATTCTCCACTTTATCACAAATTCGAAAATATGACTTAACTATCTATTATATTGATGCAGTTCATAAAACCTCAATTCATATTTTCTTTAAGGGGAAACAAGGGATTTGAATTTCTCTGCTATTTTTCTGTTGAATTGCTGCTCTTATCTCTACCGGTCATAAATCTGTCCTTTTCTGTATTCTTGTGCATTCAAGCTGAGATTGGCCTCACATATGCTAGAGAATTCTCTTTAATTACCTGTTTCCAAAGGAGGGGGTGAGCTTCATAGGGGTCTTGTTGACTCTTTATGGATTTTATAATTTTTATATGACACAGGACTACATATTGACATTGTTTCCAAAATGAAGCTTTTATCCCCTTACATGCCAAGGTCATTGTTTGAATACGTTCCTCTACTTGCTGCTTGAAGAGTGCAATAAAATCAGACATTTTACACTCCCATCTACAGAAAATAATCTAAATAAAAAAGAAAATGTTGCCCTAAAATCATTATGCAATGATTCAGATATACTAACTCTAATCAGCCGACAAGGGACATGGAATAGTCATCCAAAACAGGAATGACTGTTACAGTCCCCGAAGGACAGTAGGCGTCTGGGAGTGGACCCACTGGGCCGTACACCGGACTCCCCTAGAGGAGCTAACCTGTAAGGAACCCCTATGCAGGGACTGTCAGGCGCAGCCCCACAGGGCCTAAATGAATGACTGACAGGACCAGTGGAGGTCGGCTCTTATGGGCTGGATAAGTCTCTCAATATCTGGTGCTGATGTGTACAGATATGGCAGCACAAAGGTTGTAACTCTGACTTGTTGGTGTGATGCCCTGGGCAAGTCAGGGGTCACAGGTCACAACAGCACACACACCCTACACCCCAGTTAGGAACATCTAAGCTAACAAAATCCTTGTTGCCTTCCTCCAGGGGCTGATGTCCACACCAGGGGGTGGGCCAGGCGGTTGGCTCCGCCCACCGAGGAGTTCACAGCCCTGGAGGCGGGAAAATACAGGCAGTCAAGTTAGGAGAAGTTAGAGGAAGTGGAAGGAGGTGAAGTAGTAGAGGAGCTAGTGAGCAGATAGGCTCTGGAGGAGCTAAGTGAAGTGGAGAAAGTGACAGTGAAGCCTGAAGTGGTCCGGCTGTGTGCCTGGACGGTGTCAGCAAGGTCAGCAACGGCAGTGACAGTCTAGAGGGGGACTGCTCGGAGGTTGCTGGAAGGACCGCGGACGGGTGGTGACCCGGCGGTCTGGAGCAGTATACGAAGATCAGTCAGCACCAGGGCAGGGGTCGCCATAATTTGCCAAATCCGTTAGTGAAGGGGACGTCTGTCTCCTAACAACCAAGTCCCGATTGAAGACAAAAGTCCAACCGTAACGGAGAGACACCGCCACCGCCAGGGCACCAGTCTCTCAGGGCCAGCGTCTGCGGGCAAAGTAGGGCTCCTCCGGCCCAGCTTGAAGCCGGGGAGCGGGTTACCGGTGGGAACCCATCGCAACCATTATCAATATAGGTGCAGGACAGAGGGACTGTCACCGTCACCTACTGGGGAAAGCAAGTGCAGCCGTCCGTGGGAACCGTCTTTCTAGCCGTGTGTTTTACCGAGAACTGTGTCAACGTCTCAGGCTGAGTGAGTACCACAGTGCCGCAAGGCACAGCGCTGCCCCCGCGTCCCTGCGCCCACCAAGCCCTGCATCACCCACCTCATCACTGGGCCCCGGGATCACCAACCCCTACCCACGGAGGGGCAACACAACAACTGGCTGCTCCATACCATCCTTCCCGGGATCCCCATACAGAGCAGCGGTGGTGTCCACAAATCACCACAACCGTGGGATTGGCACATTGGCACGTATGCATGGCATGTGAGGCCGTATGGCACATTTTATAAAAATAGTTTAGTGTAGGACTGCCCCAAATGAGATTTGCCGTGACGTGGTAGGGTAGCTCAAGAAATTGCAATTTTTTGCCAAAAATCTCAAAATTTTTATAATAAGTACAGTTTGGAATTTTTAGTGCTGAAGTGCACATTTAGTGCTGGCTTTTTGTTTTTTCTTCATTGAATTGGTCGGTGGCTGACCCCCACCTTGCTATGCACCCCAATTTGGGATGTATTCCACCTGTCTAGATTTTGGCGGTTGGTGACTGTTCACATTCAGTCATCAGGCCCTGTCCACAGGCTATTTACTTCATGCAGCATTTGCTTGGACCTGTCCCGCCCACAGCCATGACTCAGTCATGGGTACAGGATTGAAATAGACCAGGTGAGTACTGCTAAGAGCAGTTCTACTATTCATATGTGAGGCCGTATGGCACATTTTATAAAAATATTTTAGTGTAGGACTGCCCCAGATGAGATTTCCCGTGACGTGGCGGGGTAGCTCAAGAAATTGCAATTTTTTGCCAAAAATCTCAAAATTTTTAGAATAAGTACAGTTTTGAATTTTTAGTGCTGACGTGCACATTTAGTGCTGGCTTTTTGTTTCTGTGACCATTCTTGACCGGCCCAGACAGAGCCCTGACCTAAACCCAATTGAGCATCTCTGGAGAGACCTGAAAATGGCATCCACCAACGTTCACCATCCAACCTGACGGAACTGGAGAGGATCAGCAAGGAAGAATGGCAGAGGATCAACAAATCCAGGATCCCAAGAAGACTCTTGGCTGTACTACCTTAAAAGGGAGAGCGCTTCTACGCAATACTGAGCTAAGGGTTCTGAATACTTATGACCATGTGGTATTTCAGTTTTGTTTTTTGTTTGTTTTTTTTAATTTGCAAAAATGTTTACATTTCTGTTTTTTTTCTGTCAAGATGGGGGATGGGGTGCAGAGTGTACATTCATGAGAAAAAAATCAGCTTTCTTGAATTTACCAAATGGCTGCAATGAAACGAAGAGTGAAAAATTTAAATGGGTCTGAATACTTTCCATTGTAAAACTAAATATACTCTCCTCATAATAAAAGCTTCTGAGAAAGGAATCTTAAAGAGAACCAGCAAGCAGGAATTTGCTGTATGAAGTAAAGGCAGTGCCATACCGGCACTAGGATGCTTTTCAAGACAAGGGGAATTCCAGCTCACCCAGTGGAGATAATCGAGGACGGTGCACGGAAGGAAAGCCACTCCTAGATCCAATCACAAAAACAGATCCAGCCCCCAGTCCAGTAGGTAGAATAAAACTTCACTCTTTATTGAATTTCCATTAAATAGCCATTAGTATGGCTTGGTGCGTACCATACACAAGACGCGTTTCAGACGTCGCAGCGTCCTTGATCACATAGCACCACTGAGTGCACACACGATTTACAAAGACAAGAACCGGAACTGACATAATACAATTACATGTGGATCAGTTGTTTAACATAATTAAATTACATATTATCTCACCTGGCAGTGGCCTGAAGGGAAAAAAAGGGTTTAATAAATGTTGTTTAATTCATTATTAAGGTTCAGTCCAAATGGAACTCTAGTATTAAGAATAAAAGTCCATTTTGCTTCTCTAATGTGGAGTGTTTTATTTAATCCCCACCTCTCTTGGAAACAGACACCTTCTCAATAGCATTTACCGCTAAGGCATCTAGTTTGCCGTCGTGCACATTGGTGAAATGCTGAGAAGCTCCTGAGCGGCTCCTGCTACTAACATTATTAGCGTCGTACGCGTGTTCAGAGATTCTTCTCCTAAGCACACGATTTGTGCTCCCCACATACCGAAGTCAGCAAGAAGTGCAGGTAATAGCATAAATTACACCACACGACCCACAATTAAGAAAGGAATCAATATTATAAACCTTAGGAGTAGCGCAGGAGCTAAATTTGTTTACATTGGTCATGAATTTACATAAACCGCGCAGCTTTTTGCCGCACCTGTATGAACCTACTGTAGAAAGCCAATTATCGTGACTTCCAGCCCCCACAGCAATGCGCCGGCTGGTATGGTCACTCGGAGACACAATAGATCCAATGGTGCCATTTTTTTTGGAAACAAATTTAACTCCTTCTTGCAAATTTTTTTTGGAGATTTCGTCTGTATTGAGAATTAGTAGATGTTTTTTAACAATATTGATAATGGAATAATAATCAATGCTGTATTTCATAGAAAATACAACTGCACGATTACATCCATCTGTTCTGTTTATTCAGTAAAAGCTGGTCCCTGGTAATATCTGACATTTTATCTTTAGCCTCCAGAGCCACCTTTCTTGAATAGCCTCTATTGGGAAACCTGTTCTCAATGATCCTGCATTCATAGGGATTGCCGTTTCAGTGTTACAGCATCTATTGGCCCTGACGAACTCCCCAGTGGGAATGTTGTTGTTGACATGCCTGGGATGGCGACTCCCCGCATGAAGAAGGGAGTTACCCGCGATTGTATTCCCGAAGATTCTGCAGTCAACTTTATTGGTGGAAGCATCTGAAGAAAAATAAATGTCCAAAAAAGGAACACAACTCATATCAAACTCATCTGGAAGAACCGGAATTGTGAGCACTTTGGGAATGTCACAGAATGGATTGATAAAGATATAACTAGATTGTCCCCATTATTTAGAGGAATGTAATATGTACATTGTGTAATGTCCAGCAAAGATTTGGGTAACAGAAGAATGACTTTCACTATCTGCAATTATTATTTTACTTGATAAAGGATAAAAATAAATGGTAATCACTGATAAAGGGGAGAATAGATCAATAGAAAACTAATCAATGTTGGGTTTTGAAAGTAGCCGGACAAGCTCCATGCGTTGAGCTTAACTGGCCTATATAAGGCTACCAAGATACACCCCCTGTGTCCTGGTATTAGGACTATTAGGCTATGTGCGCACGTTGCGTCGGTGTACCTGCAGTTTATTCTGCACGTTTTCCTTCCCTTGGTTTTTGACCAAATGGCTTTTGACCATTTTTTAGCGCTAAAAACGCATGCGTTTTTACCGCGTTTTTAGTGCGTTTTTAGCGCTTTTTACCTGCGTTTTCACCTGCGTTTCTGCAGATGCGTTTTTGAGATCAAGACACTGAGAAATAAAGTTGAATTAGTCAAAAAGAATGAAAAAAGAGAAAAAAAGTATAAAATTAACTTTTAATAAAATTATATGGTAAATTATCAATTTAAATGTAATAATAGTGGTTATGCACATTTTAATAGAAAAATAGCTAAAGTTTATTATTTTTTAACATTTAAATTTTCGGTTATTGTGTGTGTGTAAAGGAACATTAGAACCCATTACTTTTTGGCCAGAAAAGCATGCGTTTTTGGAGCCAAAAACGCAGTTGAAAAGCAGGTAAAAAGCATGTAAAACGCAGGAATTGTGATTTTGGTTGCTTTTTGCCATTTCTCATTGACTCCAATGTTAAGGAAACGCTGCAGAAATGGCAAAAACAACTGACATGCTGCTTCTTTTTCAGCATGGTTTTTGACCACAAATATGCAAATTAAACGCTGCAGAAAAAAAAGCAAAGTGCAGACAGGATTTCTGCTTTTCCCATAGACTTTGCTGGAAAACAAAAACGCATGCCTTTTTGCCCAAAAACGCTGCTGCCAAAAACGCTGCAGAAACGCGGTAAAAAACGCAACGTGTGAACATAGCCTTAGTGTGTGCACAGCGACCTGTCTGCAGTCTCCAGAACATCTCCAGACTATCTGTGGCCTCCAGCACCTCAGCTACCAATCTGCCTGTGGCTTCCAGTATGTCTGCACCTGTCTGAGGTCTCCAGGACATCTGTGACTTCCAATACCTCAGTTACCTGTCTGCCTGTGGGTGTCAGTACCTCTGCAGCCTGTCTGCAGTCTTCAGGACTTCTGCTGTATGCCTGTGACTGGTAGTGCCTCTGCTACTCGTCCCAGGTTTTCCAGGATATCTGCTCCATGTCCGTCCACGGCTTTCACCCTCCTGTCTGCCTACAGCCTCCATTACCTCACTGTGAGCCCCTGACAGAATCCAAGACCATGGGTCCCAATGGCGCAGTTATGTAGTCTTTTGGGAGAGTCCCCACACGGCTCTGCTCCGTACACCTCGTACACACACGGCTCCGCTCCGTACACCTCGTACACACACGGCTCTGCTCCGTACACCTCGTACACACACGGCTCCGTTCCGTACACCTCATACACACACGGCTCCGCTCCGTACACCTCGTACACACACGGCTCCGTTCCATACACCTCGTACACACACGGCTCCGCTCCGTACACCTCGTACACGCACGGCTCCGCTCCGTACACCTCGTACACGCACGGCTCCGCTCCGTACACCTCGTACACACATGGCTCCGCTCCGTACACCTCGTACACACACGGCTCCGCTCCATACACCTCATACACACGCGGCTCGGCTCCGTACGCCTCGTACACACGCGGCTCGGCTCCGTACGCCTCGTACACACGCGGCTCGGCTCCGTACGCCTCGTACACACGCGGCTCGGCTCCGTACGCCTCGTACACACGCGGCTCGGCTCCGTACACCTCGTACACACGCGGCTCGGCTCATCATCATTATCATTAACCCCTTTATGTCCAGTTCCAGACCAGTTTACTCCGGTTCTTGATCAGGCATATTTTCATATTAGAAAGGGGGGAGCCAGCACTGCTTGATCAGACATGTCAGATGGGAGATAAATCCCCTCCCCCGGTCCCCCGTCTGGCCAAAGTGCCCCCCATTCCCCCTCCCCATACTGATCATCTAAGATGGTGGCCGCACACTGCATTCATCCTCCTCCTCTGATTTCTGTCAATGTGACATGTCACATTGACAGAAACGTCCTCCCCAGGTCCAGCTAAGTCACCCCCTGTCACTCCCTGGTCCTCCCCCGGTCTCCTGATACCAGCTGCTGCTCCGTCCTCGCGATCCCTACTCATCCTCTGAAAAATATCGGCCGCATGCGCAGAGCGGTTCTAACCCCAGGGCTTGATGCCAAGTGACATTACACAGCTGGTATCAACTCCATTTATTACCCCGTTTGCCACCGCACCAGGGCAACAGGATGAGCCAGAGTGAAGTGCCAGGATTGGTACATCTAATGGATGCGCCACTGCTGGGACAGCTGTAGCCTGCTATTTTTAGGCTGGGAAGGGCCAAATAACCATGGCCCTTCCCACCCTGAGAATACCAGACGCCAACTGTCAGCTTCACCTTGGCTGGTGATCCAATTTAGGGGGAACCCATGTTTTTTTTTAATTATTTATCAAGAATTTTAGAAAAACAGCGTGGGGTGCCTCTGTTTTGGATCACCAGCCAAGGTGAAGCTGCCAACTGTGATCTGCAGGCTTCAGCCATCTGCTTTACCCCAGCTGGCTATCAAAAATAGGGGGAACCCACATAGGTTCTTTTTTATTATTTCTTTTTTGGCTAAATATAAGCAGTGTGTGTACGAGGTGTATGGAGCGTGGTCATATGTGCTGGAAATCAAATGTTTGGGCGCACGGCAGGGCTTGGAAGGGAAGGAGCGCCATTTGACGGTAAAATTGGCTTGATTCATTAGCGAATCCATGTCGCGTTTGGAGCTCCTGAGGTGCCTAAACAGTGGAGCTCCATCAAAAGTGATCACATTTTGGAAACTAGATCCCTCAAGGATTTTATCCAGGGGTATAGTGAGCATTTTGAACCCACAGGTACTTTATAAAATGTAATAAACTTAAGTCGTTATAGTGAAAATTTTCTTCTTTTTTTTCACAAAAATGTTGCTTTACCACCAAATTTCTCACTTTTTCAAGGGGCAACACCAAAATGTGGACCAACAGTTTGTTATCCAATTTCTTATGAGCGCAGCGATACCCCACATGTGGCTAAAATCTCTGTTTGGACAAACGGGAGGGCTCATAACAGAAGGAGCACCATGTGAATTTTGGAAAAATTGAAAAAAATTGCAGGCACCATGTCGCATTTTCAGGACCCCTAAGGTACCTATACGGCAGAAACCCCCACAAGTGACCCCATTTTGAAAACTAGACCCTCAAGGTTTTCATTCGAGGGTATAGTGAGCATTTTGAACCCACAGGTACACACTCGGCTCCGCTCCGTACACCTCGTACACACTCGGCTCCGCTCCGTACCTCTCGTACACACTCGGTTCCGCTCCGTACACCACGTACACAATCGGCACCGCACACCTCGTACACACTCGGCTCCGCTACGCACACCTCGTACACACTCGGCTATACTCCGCACACCTCGTACACACACGGCTCCGCTCCACACACCTCGTACACACTCCGCTCCGCATACCTCGTACACACTCGGCTCTGCTCCGCACACCTCGTACACACCCGGCCACGCTCCGAAAAACACTCGGCTTCGCTCCGTACACCTCGTACACACTCGGCTCCGCTCCATACACCTCGTACACACTCGGTTCTGCTCCGTACACCTCGTACACACTCGGCTCCGCTCCGTACACCTCGTACACACTCGGCTCCGCTCCGTACACCTCGTACACACTCGGCTCCGCTCCGTACACCCAGGGCTCCGCTCCGTACACCTCGTACACACACGGATCCGCTCCGTACACCTCATACACAATCGGCTCCGTTACGTACACCTCATACACACACGGCTCCGCTCACCTCGTACACATACGGCTCCGCACACCTGGTACACACTCGGCTCCACACACTTCGTACACACTCGGATTTGCTCCGCACACCTCGTACACACACGGCTCTGCTCCGCACACCTCGTATACACTCGGCTCCGCACACCTCGTATACACTCGGCTCCGCACACCTCGTATACACTCGGCTCCGCACACCTCGTACACACTCGGCTATGCTCCGCACACCTTGTACACACTCGGCTATGCTCCGCACACCTCGTACACACACGGCTCTGCTCCGCACACCTCGTATACACTCCGCTCCGCACACCTCGTACACACTCGGCTCCGCTCTGCACACCTCGTACACACACGGCCATGCTCCGTACACCTCGTACACACTCGGCTCCATTCCGTACACCTTGTACACACTCGGCTTCGTTCCGTACACCTCGTACTCACTCGGCTCCGCTCCGTACACCTCGTACGCTCCGCTCCGTACACCTCGTACACACGCGGCTATGCTCCGCACACGTCATAGACACACGGCTCCGCTCAGCACACCTCGTACAAACTCCGCTCCGCACACCTCGTACACACATGGCCACGCTCCGTACACCTCGTACACACTCGGCTCCGCTCCGTACACCTCGTGCACACATGGCCACGCTCCGTACACCTCGTACACACTCGGCTCCGCTCCGTACACCTCGTGCACACACGGCCACGCTCCGTACACCTCGTACACACTCGGCTCCGCTCCGTACACCTCGTACACACGCGGAGTCGCTCCGCACACCTCGTACACACGCGGCTCCGCTCCGCACACCTCGTGCACACGCGGCTCCGCACACCTCATACACACTCGGCTATGCTCCGCACACCTCGTAGACACACGGCTCCGCTCAGCACACCTCGTACACACTCCGCTCCGCACACCTCGTACACACACGGCCACGCTCCGTACACCTCATACACACTCGGCTCCGCTCCATACACTTCGTACACACTCGGCTCCGCTCCATACACTTCGTACACACTCAGCTCCGCTACGTACACCTCGTACACACTCGGCTCCGCTACGTACACTTCGTACACACTCGGCTCCGCTACGTACACCTCGTACACACTCGGCTCCGCTACGTACACCTCGTACACACTCGGCTCCGCTACGTACACCTCGTACACACTCGGCTCCGCTATGTACACCTCGTACACACTCGGCTCCGCTCCGTACACCTCGTACACACTCGGCTCCGCTCCGTACACCTCGTACACACTCGGCTCCGCTCCTTACACCTCGTACACACTCGACTCCGCTCCGTTCACCTCGTACACACTCGGCTTCGCTCCATACACCTCGTACACATTCGGCTCCGCTCCGTACACCTCGTACACACTCGGCTCCTCTCCGTACACCTCGTACACACTCGGCTCCGCTCTCTACACCTCGTACACACACGGCTCCGCTCTGTACACCTCGTACACACATGGCTCCGCTCCGTACACCTCGTACACACTCGGCTCCGCTCAGTACACCTCGTACACACACGGCTCCGCTCTCTACACCTCGTACACACACAGCTCCGCTCTCTACACCTCGTACACACACGGCTCTGCTCCGTACACCTCGCACACACACGGCTCCGCTCCGTACACCTCGTACACACACGGCTCTGCTCCGTACACCTCGCACACACACGGCTCTGCTCCGTACACCTCGTACACACACGGCTTCGCTCCGTACACCTCGTACACACACGGGTCCGCTCCGTACACCTCGTACACACACGGCTCCGCTCCGTACACCTTGTACACACACGGCTCTGCTCCGTACACCTCGTACACACACGGCTCTGCTACATCCACACTGTAAACCCCTCCTGACCCCACACATAAACTTCCCCTCATCCAGCACCATGACACCCAGCACAGCAGAGTCCTGCATACACTGAGGAGCTGATCATGTGACCCCTGACTCCTCCCCTCCATGTGACATCATCACAGGTCCTGGAAGCACAGAGCAGCCATATATCTAGTGTGCGGCTCTGCAGGTGGAGGTAGGTGCAGGGTATTATATATCTAGTGTGCGGCTCTGCAGGTGGAGGTAGGTGCAGGGTATTATATATCTAGTGTGCGGCTCTGCAGGTGGAGGTAGGTGCAGGGTATTATATATCTAGTGTGCGGCTCTGCAGGTGGAGGTAGGTGCAGGGTATTATATATCTAGTGTGCGGCTCTGCAGGTGGAGGTAGGTGCAGGATATTATATATCTAGTGTGCGGCTCTGCAGGTGGAGGTAGGTGCAGGGTATTATATATCTAGTGTGCGGCTCTGCAGGTGGAGGTAGGTGCAGGTTATTATATATCTAGTGTGCGGCTCTGCAGGTGGAGGTAGGTGCAGGGTATTATATATCTAGTGTGCGGCTCTGCAGGTGGAGGTAGGTGCAGGGTATTATATATCTGGTGTGTGGCTCTGCAGGAGGAGGTAGGTGCAGGGTATTATATATCTAGTGTGCGGCTCTGCAGGTGGAGGTAGGTGCAGGGTATTATATATCTAGTGTGCGGCTCTGCAGGTGGAGGTAGGTGCAGGGTATTATATATCTAGTGTGCGGCTCTGCAGGTGGAGGTAGGTGCAGGTTATTATATATCTAGTGTGCGGCTCTGCAGGTGGAGGTAGGTGCAGGGTATTATATATCTAGTGTGCGGCTCTGCAGGAGGAGGTAGGTGCAGGTTATTATATATCTAGTGTGCGGCTCTGCAGGTGGAGGTAGGTGCAGGGTATTATATATCTAGTGTGCGGCTCTGCAGGTGGAGGTAGGTGCAGGTTATTATATATCTAGTGTGCGGCTCTGCAGGAGGAGGTAGGTGCAGGGTATTATATATCTAGTGTGCGGCTCTGCAGGAGGAGGTAGGTGCAGGGTATTATATATCTAGTGTGCGGCTCTGCAGGTGGAGGTAGGTGCAGGGTATTATATATCTAGTGTGCGGCTCTGCAGGAGGAGGTAGGTGCAGGGTATTATATATCTAGTGTGCGGCTCTGCAGGTGGAGGTAGGTGCAGGGTATTATATATCTAGTGTGCGGCTCTGCAGGTGGAGGTAGGTGCAGGGTATTATATATCTAGTGTGCGGCTCTGCAGGTGGAGGTAGGTGCAGGGTATTATATATCTAGTGTGCGGCTCTGCAGGTGGAGGTAGGTGCAGGGTATTATATATCTAGTGTGCGGCTCTGCAGGTGGAGGTAGGTGCAGGGTATTATATATCTAGTGTGCGGCTCTGCAGGTGGAGGTAGGTGCAGGGTATTATATATCTAGTGTGCGGCTCTGCAGGTGGAGGTAGGTGCAGGGTATTATATATCTAGTGTGCGGCTCTGCAGGTGGAGGTAGGTGCAGGGTATTATATATCTAGTGTGCGGCTCTGCAGGTGGAGGTAGGTGCAGGTTATTATATATCTAGTGTGCGGCTCTGCAGGTGGAGGTAGGTGCAGGGTATTATATATCTAGTGTGCGGCTCTGCAGGTGGAGGTAGGTGCAGGTTATTATATATCTAGTGTGCGGCTCTGCAGGTGGAGGTAGGTGCAGGGTATTATATATCTAGTGTGCGGCTCTGCAGGTGGAGGTAGGTGCAGGGTATTATATAGCTAGTGTGCGGCTCTGCAGGTGGAGGTAGGTGCAGGGTATTATATAGCTAGTGTGCGGCTCTGCAGGTGGAGGTAGGTGCAGGGTATTATATATCTAGTGTGCGGCTCTGCAGGTGGAGGTAGGTGCAGGGTATTATATATCTAGTGTGCGGCTCTGCAGGAGGAGGTAGGTGCAGGGTATTATATATCTAGTGTGCGGCTCTGCAGGTGGAGGTAGGTGCAGGGTATTATATATCTAGTGTGCGGCTCTGCAGGTGGAGGTAGGTGCGGGGTATTATATATCTAGTGTGCGGCTCTGCAGGTGGAGGTAGGTGCGGGGTATTATATATCTAGTGTGCGGCTCTGCAGGTGGAGGTAGGTGCGGGGTATTATATATCTAGTGTGCGGCTCTGCAGGTGGAGGTAGGTGCGGGGTATTATATATCTAGTGTGCGGCTCTGCAGGTGGAGGTAGGTGCGGGGTATTATATATCTAGTGTGCGGCTCTGCAGGTGGAGGTAGGTGCGGGGTATTATATATCTAGTGTGCGGCTCTGCAGGTGGAGGTAGGTGCGGGGTATTATATATCTAGTGTGCGGCTCTGCAGGTGGAGGTAGGTGCGGGGTATTATATATCTAGTGTGCGGCTCTGCAGGTGGAGGTAGGTGCGGGGTATTATATATCTAGTGTGCGGCTCTGCAGGTGGAGGTAGGTGCAGGGTATTATATATCTAGTGTGCGGCTCTGCAGGTGGAGGTAGGTGCAGGGTATTATATATCTAGTGTGCGGCTCTGCAGGTGGAGGTAGGTGCAGGGTATTATATATCTAGTGTGCGGCTCTGCAGGTGGAGGTAGGTGCAGGGTATTATATATCTAGTGTGCGGCTCTGCAGGTGGAGGTAGGTGCAGGGTATTATATATCTAGTGTGCGGCTCTGCAGGTGGAGGTGTGTGCAGGGTATTATATATCTAGTGTGCGGCTCTGCAGGTGGAGGTAGGTGCAGGGTATTATATATCTAGTGTGCGGCTCTGCAGGTGGAGGTAGGTGCAGGGTATTATATATCTAGTGTGCGGCTCTGCAGGAGGAGGTAGGTGCAGGGTATTATATATCTAGTGTGCGGCTCTGCAGGTGGAGGTAGGTGCAGGGTATTATATATCTAGTGTGCGGCTCTGCAGGTGGAGGTAGGTGCAGGGTATTATATATCTAGTGTGCGGCTCTGCAGGTGGAGGTAGGTGCAGGGTATTATATATCTAGTGTGCGGCTCTGCAGGTGGAGGTAGGTGCAGGGTATTATATATCTAGTGTGCGGCTCTGCAGGTGGAGGTAGGTGCAGGGTCTCTAGTATTTTGTGGTCATCATCATTAACCCCTTTATGTCTAGTTCCAGACCAGTTTACTCCGGTTCTTGATCAGGCACATTTTCATATTAGAAAGGGGAGGAGCCAGCACTGCCTGATCAGACATGTCAGATGGGAGATAAGTCCCCTCCCCCGGTCCCCCGTGTGGCCAAAGTGCCCCCCATTCCCACTCATCATACTGATCATCTAAGATGCTGCATTCATCCTCTGATTTCTGTCACATGTGAAATGTCAGATGTGACAGAAAAGTCCTCCCCAGGTCCAGCTAAGTCACCCCCTGTCACTCCCCGGTCCTCCCCCGGTCTCCTGATACCAGCTGCTGCTCTGTCCTCGCGATCCCTATTCATCCTCTGAAAACTATCGTCTGCATGCGCAGAGTGGTTCTAACCCCAGGGCTTGATGCCAGGTGACATTACACAGCTGGTATCAACCCCATTTATTATCCTGTTTGCCACCGCACCAGGGCAACGGGATGAACCAGAGTGAAGTGCCAGGATTAGTACATCTAATGGATGCGCCACTGCTGGGTGGGCTGCAGCCTGCTATTTTTAGGCTGGGAAGGGCCAAATAACCATGGACCTTCCCACCCTGAGAATACCAGCTGTCAGCTTTACCTTGGCTGGTGATCCAATTTGGGGGGAACCCATGTTTTTTTTGTTTTTTTTTAATTATTCATTAATAATTTAAAAAAAAAAACAGCATGGGGTGCCCTCTGTTTTGGATCACCAGCCAAGGTGAAGCTGCTAACTGTGATCTGCAGGCTTCAGCCATCTGCTTTACCCCTAGCTGGCTATCAAAAATGGAGGAACCCACATAGGTTTTTTTTTAATTATTTATTTTTTGGTTAGATATAAGGTAAACACCCTTCACTGCCACATGAAAGTCACTAAAGGGTGCCAGCTTAGATTATGCTGGGGGGTGGGACATTATATATGGGTTTGTCTATCCATCCATCCTAGCTTTTAAGGCTGTGTGTCCACGATCAGTGTTTGCAGCGTTTTGGACACAGAGTCTTTTCGCTGCATCCAAAATGCTGCGCTGTGCAGTACAAGCGCAATGGAAGGATTTTTGGAAATCTCCTGCCCACTGTGCTTGTTTTTCTCCTTAGCATAGACTGACCTGCAGCGCGGCTTCCTGAGCCTCAGGATGTCAATTTATACTGTGGAGATGAGAGTTTCTTCCAAAGGGAAAATAGAGCTAAAGTCCTCGGCAGCCTGAACCTGGATCGTGGGCCCGGGCAGCTGCGTTCTCCAGTGGACAATACTCGCATCTCTGCACGAAAGCTGACATTGCGTCCTAGACACAGTGTCACCTGGTCGTGGGCACATAGCCTAAAAGTGAGAAATTTGGCACTACAGCAACATTTTTGTGAAGTACCTGTGGGTTCAAAATGCTCACTATACCCCCAAATGAAATCCTTGAGGGTCTAGTTTTCAAAATGGGGTCACTTGTGGGGATTTCTGCTTTTATAGGTAATTTAGGGGTCCTGAAAATGTGACATAGTGACCGCAATTCTTTTTAATTTTTCCAAAATTCACATGGTGCTCCTTCTGTTATGAGCCCTCCCGTTTGTCCAAACAGAGGTTTTTAGCCACATGTGGGGTATCACTGCGCTCATAAGAAATTGGGATAACAAACTGTGGCATCCACATTTTGGTGTTGCTGCTTGAAAAAGTGGAAATTTGGTGCTAAAGCAACATTTTTGTGGAAAAAAAAAAGAAAATTTTCATTATGACGACCTAAGTTTATTAAATTCTATAAAGTACCTGTGGGTTCAAAATGCTCAATATACCCCTGGGTAAAATCTTTGAGGGGTCTAATTTCCAAAATGTGATCACTTTTGATGGAGCTCCACTGTTTAGGCACCTCAGGAGCTCCAAACGCGACATGGCATTTGCTAATGAATCCAGCCAATTTTACAGTCAAATGGCGCTCCTTCCCTTCCGAGCCCTGCCGTGCACCCAAACATTTGATTTCCAGCACCTATGAGGTATCTGTGTACTCAGGAAAAACTGCAGAATAAATTCTATGGTGCATTTTTCCTGTTACCCTTGTGAATAAAGAGCTTTGATGTGACTTTGATGCCCATTTTGTGCCAGTTTGATACTTTTTTTTTTTGCTGCTTTTAAGTGTATTCACATCAGGGCTCCGCACTGTATTGTATTTTATTATTGTGATTTTTTTTAATGTTTGTTCTTAAACCTGTAAAAAAAAAACAAAAAATAAAAACTAAAAAAAAAAATAAACCAACTTCAGCCTCGAATAAGAAACTGGATGAATAAGAAACCAACTTCAGCATTGTGTCTGATGTCGAGCGATACCAGTTTGAAAATAAGGGAATGTCTGTTATTACCACATATATACCCTGCCCCCCATACTGACTGACAGCCGCTCAGCATTGGAACCTGCTGTCAGTCAGTGCCGAGAGCGCGGTATACTGAGTGGTGACTAGAACTGCATCTGTGCCAACCCCATGACTGAAAGCTGGACGCCGTCTCAATATATGTCTATGATCACATTTACATATTTCATAGCTATTTAGTAACACTTCTTATTTTGTATATATGGCTGTTTTTTACCTGGTCGGGGCTAATAACACAGATTTGGATTGACAGTGTTATTTTCCTATATGTCACAGATTTGTTAGGGGGCGGGGGGGTCAATTCAGTATTTATTTATATTTTTTTCTTACTTCCCTTGTACCTGGGGCTGATATAATGACTCAGCGGTGACCATATCCTCTGTATATGGGGGAGGAGGCACCATGAGCTCTTTCTACCCTGTTTCCTCGAAAATAAGACGTACCCGGAAAATAAGCCCTAGTAGGATTTTTGGGAGCTTTTTTGACTATACTTAAAATATAAGCCGTACTCCAAAAATAAACCTTGGTTGTGGTTCCATAATGAATTGTCCAAACATCTAAAAAAGTTAAAGAATACAGCAGGAGTTTTATCAAGGAAAGCAGACACCCCCAAAAGAAAGCAAATATCCCCCTTAAAAAAATAATTGCACTCACCAGACCCCAAACAATTACAGTTGGCAAGTACCAATGGTGGATGGGCTCTCACACAGAGATCTGTGTCACTGTCAGGTCCCTCACCATTCCCGCTGCATTACACCAAAGCTGTGTATACAGTGACAGAGAAGGCAGAAGCAGTAATAAACCGTCTGTGCCTTATTTAGAGATGGATGGATTTCATCTCCGTTGCTACATGATTGTGTGTAACTGCGCTTTTATTTTTCCACCCACATTGCCGTATAAAGGATAGTTGGTATTTTTTTAAATGACTCATAGGTTTTAATTTTACCATAAAATTTACTGGAAATTAAGTAAAAATTCAAAGTGCTGTGAAATGGTGAAAAAAAAGTAATTCCACCATTGTTTTTACAACATTCACAATGTGCTGGAAGTGAGCGGTCAGCGTGATTCTCCAGGTCAGTGTGATTACAGCAATATCAGACATTTATTATCTTAGTGGTGACTAGAGATGAGCGGACCCGTGGACGTTCGGCTTCTGCTGGTCCAGCTGAACATTTCTAAAGATCGGTTCTGGACTTGGACTTGACCTGAACTTTATTTGAACTCATTGATTGGCAGTTCGGGTCTCCGCCCACATGCAGCCATAAACCGATCACTAACAGGGGAGGGCGGGTCTTTTCAGTTTTATTTCTTGGTGCACAATACATCTGATAACATGAGTGGTTTTCATACGTAAAGCCCCCGAACTCCAAACCTGAACTTTGCTATCTTGAAAAAGTCTGAGTTTGTACCGAAAACCGAACTTCAGGTTCACTCATCTCTAGTAGTAAATAAAAATCAGACTTTTGTAAAAAAAAAACAAGAAAACAAAAAAAAAACGTAAAAAAATCAGCTTGTGTCTCCATTTTCTGACATCAGAGTTGAGTGACGACTTGTTTTTTGCTTGATGAACTGACGTTTTCATTGATACCATTTTAGGTGCAACTTCATTTCATCTTGAATTTTTTTTTCTACTGCCCAAATGATATCATCCCTTCATTATTATCTCGATTAATGTTACATATCGGCTCATCTTCTCCCCATTCAGGTCCTTATAATATCGGATCCTCTCAGTGGTTTTATTCTATATAAGAGAATTCTCCTGATTGCCCCGTGAAGGATGGATATGGACAGGGACAAGATGGCGGAGAGGATATTACACCTCACCCTAGAGATCCTCTTCCGGCTTACTGGAGAGGTGAGAGATTCTGATGACGTCACATTACATCATTCTTATCTATGGGAATAACGGATGCACAGAACTGGAGAGGTGAGGACTCTGGAAATGTCTGGAGTGAGATTTATTACTGTGTCTCTCCATAACCAGGATTACACAGTAGTGAAGAAGACCTCTAGTGAGCGCTGTCAGGCCCCTGTGTCTGAGGGAAGACCCCTGAGCCCAATCACGGGGCCTCCACCTCACCCCCCGATACATGAGGACATCAATGACCAGAAGATCCTAGAACTCACCTACAAGATGATTGAGCTGCTGACTGGAGAGGTGACACTGCTGGGATTGCTGGGACATTATACAGTAACGCTATGAAGGGATCGGGGGTGACTGTATCATTGTATGTGTCAGGTTCCTATAAGGTGTCAGGACGTCACTGTCTATTTCTCCATGGAGGAGTGGGAGTATTTAGAAGGACACAAAGATCTGTACAAGGACGTCATGATGGAGGTTCCCCTGCCCCTCACATCACCAGGTAATAGACAGGACTAAATACACACGGCCTATAATTATCTGTATGTAAGGAATGAATTCAGCCCCTGTATGTGTCTCCTCCAGGTCTATCCAGTAAGAGGACAACACCAGAGAGATGTCCCCATCCTCTTCTCCCACAGGACTGTAAACAAGAAGATCCCAATGTTCCTCAGGATCATCAGGTAGATGGAGAGAAGGTGCTATGAAATCTCCCTAGGATGTGTCAACGGCTGTGAAGGTCTTGTGCTCAGTCTTGTTTTATCCTCTCCGGGGCTGGTGGTGAAGGTCGCCGCTGGGAAGGTGTCGCTCATCACAGGCAGAGTGGGGTTACCTCAGGGAGGATGACTGAAGACGGACGGGGGTGGTGGTGGTCCCCGTTGGTGCCGGAAAAGGAGAAGCAGAGACAGGGGCTGCGGTTCCAGGTCTTTTACTCACTGGTAGTTCAGGCGCTGCCCCAGAGTACCATTCTCCGCCACGATGGACTCCAGACAATAACGATTCTGTGGAAGGTCAGATCTGGTGTATGTCAGTCTATGAGCCCTTCCTCCTTTGCTGCGCTAAGTATTGGATCCCTGTGGCGTGAATCACTTGGGGATCCCGGTGTCAGTAAAGTGTCCCGTTCTGTATGCTGATAGCGTGGTTCCGATGTGGGGCTGGTCCAAGACCTAAACCCCGGATCCTATATGCTATTTGGCTGCAGACTCGGTGGGACAGGTCCGGTGACTCTTCTAGCCATTCCTGCGACCATTGCAGAGTTGGTAGACAACGTGAAGTATATCTGCCGTAGGGTTCTGTACCCAGACAGCGTGGGTCCTGTGGAAGCAGCCGCCTGCTTCTCCCCAGCGCCCGTGTCCAAACGCCTTGGCCCACAGAGCTGCCTCGCGGCACATCCGCTCTGCTCCGTGTCTAGAGCTGTTCCCTCCTTTGTAGTTGTGTTGTGTATTCCAAGCTGTTGCCTCCAGGCGCTGCCACCGGCTGGTTGACTACTCTCACTAGGTCAACCTGCTCTTCCCACTGTTTGCTCCTGACTCCCCCTGGTGGTTGCTTCTCCCTTACCCTGGATCCCAGCTCCTGTGGATCGGGGAGCCCCTGGTGCGGTGGTGTCCTGTAAACCCAACCGCTGTAGTGACCCCCTACTGTGACCTGACACTGGTACGGTCCCCATTGGGGAGGGCAACACATTGTAACTGTGTGTATGTGTGTTGGTGGAACCGGTACCGACCGACCCTCCTTGGACCCAGGATAAGTACTACACCTTAATTGAGGTGCAGTACCCTGTGGCGCCTGAAGCCTCAGGGGCGCCACAGCAGGATTAGAGCTGATCATAGATGTGACTTCTCCATCTGTCTGTGACTTTTGGATCACATTTATCCCGTTCTCTACACTGAACACTTACATCAGAGTTTCGACACCAGGTTATCAGACAGAGAGAGGTCGCCCCTATCCGATGGGTCAGAAGGTCACCGCGCAAGCCAGCACTACTTGGATCTGCTTTGTTTTCCACTTAGCTGTGCAGACGATCCTTGTGCTGGTGCTGCTAGGGTTAAGCGGACCCTTGTGTCTTTCTTGGCTTACCATCCTGAGTTGTCTCAGCTGCTCTGATTTTTGCACTCCCTCCTGGTATAAGTTCTCACCACTGTACCTCAGTAGTTGCCAGGGATAACTTGCTTTTCCATGGTGCTGGCATGGAGGTGAGAGCCATGGAAAGAGAATTTTTTTTTAATTTGATCCTGGAGATTGCTGCTTGGAAAACATTTTTTGGTGTCTTCCTATTGATCATCTCCCTTTTTATTCATTTCTCTTCCATCCCTCTTTTTTACCACTTGTTTGGGAATGCAGTTTCTTTTTCCTTTTGTGTCATTATCATAAAGAAGGACTAGTGTTCCTCCAGCCCTGCTCACTAGACACGGTTGTGGTTAGGGTAAGACACGTGATTGTCACACGACGTGAAAGAACCTGTCTTGGGACATCGGGGAGCTCAGGGTTGCTCAGAGTAAGTGACAGGGTTTATCCTTCCTGTTCTTCTCTAGAAGCAGTGGTTCCCACCCCATCTTTCTCATGATGCACAGCCTCTTGGTGGAACACATTGGTAACTGGTGCCTACTGTCAGCAAACTCCAACCTCAGAGGCTCTGGTGATGACTGGGTAGGCACTTAACCATGCCCCTCTGGATAAGCCTGGTTCAGGGCGCAGTGAGGCTACGTCCCTTCTCCTCAACCTATTAGCATGACAGGTCTACATGTAATTCTTCAAATGACATGATTCAGATGAAACCCCCTAAAGATCCATTCACTGTAATGAGTCAGCAGAGTTAGTCTGGACTCCTCATGGCGGTGCGGCAATCATCCCTATCTAGTGAACGGTTATCTCCAAAAATTGTATTATTACACCGGATTCTTTATGATGTTACATCGTCATCTTCTCTCCATTCAGGTCCTTACAATATTTGATCCTCTCAGTGGAGATCTTCTATATAAGAGAATGCTCCTGATTGACCCATCAAGGATGGATATCGACAGGGACAGGATGGCAGAGAGGATATTACACCTCACCCTAGAGATCCTCTTCCGGCTTACTGGAGAGGTGAGAGATTCTGATGACGTCACATTACATCATTCTTATCTATGGGAATAACAGATGGACAGAACTGGAGAGGTGAGGACACTGGAAATGTCTGTAGTGAGATTTATTACTGTGTCTCTCCATAACCAGGATTACACAGTAGTGAAGAAGACCTCTAGTGAGCGCTGTCAGGCCCCTGTGTCTGAGGGATGGGGAAGACCCCTGAGCCCAATCACGGGGCCTCCACCTCACCCCCCGATACATGAGGACATCAATGACCAGAAGATCCTAGAACTCACCTACAAGATGATTGAGCTGCTGACTGGAGAGGTGACACTGCTGGGAATGCTGGGACATTATACAGTAACGCTATGAAGGGATCGGGGGTGACGGTATCATTGTATGTGTCAGGTTCCTATAAGGTGTCAGGACGTCACCGTCTATTTCTCCATGGAGGAGTGGGAGTATTTAGAAGGACACAAAGATCTGTACAAGGACGTCATGATGGTGGTTCCCCAGCTCCTCACATCACCAGGTAATAGACAGGACTAAATACACACGGCCTATAATTATCTCTATGTAAGGAATTAATTCAGTCCCTGTATGTGTCTCCTCCAGTTCTATCCAGTAAGAGGACAACACCAGAGAGATGTCCCCGTCCTCTTCTCCCACAGGACTGTAAACAAGAAGATCCCAATGTTCCTCAGGATGTGTCTCATCCAGCTCTATCCAGTAAGAGATTTCTACTCATGTACTTTCTGCACTAATTTTGTGTTTACATTTTTAGACTTTCTGCTCTGGATTTTTTTTCAGCTGTATTTTCTTTGCTTCTAGTGTCTTCTCTATGTTATTATGAAGGCAACTTAAACACCTGCAGAGGGTTCATGAATACCCTGTTTCCCTGAAAATACACCGAAAATAAGCCCTAACATGATTTTATGGGATTTTTCGAGAATGTTTGAAATATAAGCCCTACTCCAAGAATAAGCCCTAGTTACAGTCAGGAGTTGGGAGGAATCAAATTGCTCAATTTCTGAGGAACCCCACTCTCTTTTTGACTCCATCAGTTGTATTCTAAGGTTGATTGTTTAAGGACCTTTGGTGATTTCAAAGTCATGTGACATGATGTTACCAAAGGTCTCTTAATTGCAGGAGTCTAAATGAACTGAACAGGACACAGGCTGGCATGCCGGACTGGTATTAGGGGAAAGGGAGAGCAAACTGAACAATTTCACAGGGCCCCCATAATCCTAGTGGCCCCAGTGTTTATATGCCAATTATAGGACTGCTTAAGGACCTTTTTTACATCACATCATGTGACCAAAGGCTGGTGTGTGTGTTCACGCCAATTTTAACCAGCTTTGCCAAAATGGGCAGAGCTTGGCCAGAAGAAGGGTGTGATGCCACCGCTTCTCTAATTCATAACAAACTGCAATGTTTCCTATGCCAGAAATCTCACTCCAGTCCCTGGCATCATTTTTCAGTGTACATCATTGGTCTTGATGAATTTGAACCCTAATGTTTATCTGTACAGGCTGCAAGACCCTGCTACCTGCTTTGGTTACAAAGCCTAATGCGGGCTTTACACGAGACAATATATCGTGCGATATGTCGTCGGGGTCACGGTTTTCGTGACGCACATCCGGCATAGCGCACGATGGCGTCTCGTGTGACACCTCCGAGCGACGCAGTATCGCTCACAAATCGTGAGTCGTGTACTCATCGTTAACTTTCATAATATCGTTTATTTCTATGGGTGCAGGTTGTTCATCGTTTCTGTGGCATCACACGTTGCTCCGTGTGACACCACGGGAATGATGAGCACAGCTTATCTGCGTCCCACAGCACCCGCCGGCTTAATGGAAGGAAGGAGGTGGGCGAGATGTTTACATCCCGCTCATCTCCACCCCTCCGCTTCTATTGGCCGGCTGCCGTATGACGTCGCTGTGACGCCGAACGTCCCTCCCACTTCAGGAAGTGGACGTTCGTGGCCCACAGCGAGGTCGTCCGGAAGGTAAGTGCGTGTGACGGGGGTTAAACGAGTTTGTGCGCCACGGGCAGCGATTTGCCCATTACGCAAAAACAACAGGGGCAGGTACGATCGCTCGTGCTATCGCACGATAGATCGACTGGTGTAAAGCAGGCTTTAGGATAGGCTATCAGCATTACAGTCCCAGACAACCCAGTTGAGTTTTCAGCATCTGTCTATATTTTATTTTCGTCTTTGAAAAAAAACGCTTTGAAATTGTCTATGTTGTGGATCAATGTTTCAAGGAGATGTTTGCAGGTTTTGCCAACTGTCATGGCAGCGTCAGGATCTGTTGAAATGATAGACTCTGGTACTTTGCATGTTAATTTCTCTGCTGTCTGTGAGCAGCGCAGGGAGACGCAGGCATCAAACCACAGGCTTGGGCAGGCTAGTAAGAGTTATTCTCTGCTGGGCTGCTTATTAATGTCTGTGATCACATGCTGTAGAGGAGAAAGTATTGTTTGCTCCCGTTCTGTATATGCTGGCTGGACTATTTCATTAATGCCAGCTATCGTTTACCTATACTGATCTGGTGAGGTGTTGTGATCCAGATTTATGGGTGTTTTTTGTGCATTATTACTGTGAGCTGTTGTGGTGTTAACCCTTGTTGTCATTCTTGTTGCTGCCTTCCTGCTCTTGCTTTTCTCCTTAGCCTCTCACTGTTTATTTTTGTGAGTTTGCAATGATTCCCGTCTGTCTTAATCTGTATTTCCATGATAATCCTGCCCCTTCCTTCCCTTGGGGATCACAGATTAGATCTAGTCAGGAGACTAGTAATGCACGAGACTTCGGCATCTCCATCTTCAAGGGTAATCCAGGGGTTAGGAATAGCTTAGGGTCCCCTATAGTGAGGGACAGTATAGGAGCCCCCTATCCCTCATTATCCTGCAGTCACATTGTGACAATCAATTAGATTATTTACTGTAGCACATTCCAGAGAACTGGTGCTAGGAATGGGAGAGCCGAATTAACAAAGATGTAACTCTTAAGGCCGCTTTACACAAAACGATATCGCTAGCGATCTCGTTAGCGATGTGACACGCCCAGATCGTTACTCCAATTTGCCGAGATCGCTCATAGGTCGTTTTTTAGCAGTCACACGTACCCATCTCACAAACGACGCTACATCGTTCAGCGATATATTGTTTGACCAAGGCGGTCGTGTGGATGTTGTTCGTCGTTGGCAGGGTGTCAAATATAGCAATATGTCTGCTGCGTTCCAAACGATGAACAATATTTTGAAACTGAACGTTGTGTCAACGATCAACGATTTTCGCTATTTTTAAGATCGTTCGGAGTCGCACGTAGGTGTCACACGCAACGACATCGTTAAAGACGATGGAAGTGCATCACGAAAACCGTGACCCCGACGACATATCGTCAGATAAATCATAGCGTGTAAAGGGGCCTTTAGATCTCGATATTGGACAACAGATTCAGAATAATTTTTTCCCTAAATTAATTTCTGATGTTATGGTTTAAACAAAAATGTATTTTCAAGATAATTTTTAATGATATTAATAACTTTGTGTTTATTTTTAGCAGATGACTGTATTGGGAGTTCAGATGGATCTCTAATATCTTCAGAATTTATAACAGATGATGAAAGTATCCCACATGATACATATGAAGAGCATGCTGTTGTCCCAGATATAAATCCAGTCCTTCCTCGGAAAGCTCTATCATCTGAGTTTTTCAAACAAGCCCAAAATTCCCATTTATCACAGAATTGTAAGCAGAATAAAAGTTACAGAAGGGATGTGGAATATGAAACGGATGAAACGGTTCCTACAAGGGAGAAGCCATTTTCATGTTTAAAATGTGGGAAATGTTTTACCAGGAAATCACATCTTCTTGACCATCAAAAATATCACACTGGGACGAATCCATTTTCATGTCAAGAATGTGGGAAATGTTTTATTCAGAAATCACACCTTGTTAGACATCAGAAAATTCACACAGGGGAGAAACCAGTTTCATGCTCAGAATGTGGGAAATGTTTTAGTCATAAATCAGAATTTGTTAGACATCAGAAAATTCACACAGGGGAGAAACCATTTTCATGTTCAGAGTGTAGGAAATGTTTTAGTCAGAAATCAAATTTTGTTAGACATCAGAAAATTCACACAGGGGAGAAGGTATTTTCATGTTCAGAGTGTGGGAAATGTTTTATTGCGAAATCAGTTCTTGTTATGCATCAAAGATCTCACACAGGGGAGAAGCCATTTTCATGTTCAGAATGTGGGAAATGTTTTATTCAGAAATCAGCTCTTGTTGTGCATCAAAGATCTCACACAGGAGAGAAGCCATTTTCATGTTCAGAATGTGGAAAATGTTTTATCCAGAAATCAGATCTTCTTAGACATCAAAGATCTCACACAGAGGATAAGCCATTTTCATGTTCAGAATGTGAAAAATGTTTTATTCAGATGTCACATCTTGTTAGACATCATAAAAATCACACAGGGGACAATCCATTTTCATGTTCAGAGTGTGGGAAAAGTTTTAGTCAGAAATCAGAATTTGTTAGACATCAGAAAATTCACACAGGGGAGAACGTATTTTCATGTTCAGAATGTGGGAAATTTTATATTCAGAAATCAGATCTTGTTATGCATCAAAGATCTCACACAGGTGAGAAGCCATTTTCATGTTCAGAATGTGGGCAATGTTTTACTAGTAAATCAAATGAAGTTAGACATCATAAAATTCACACAGGGGAGAAGCCATTTTCATGTTCAGAATGTGGGAAATGTTTTATTGAGAAATCACATCTTGTTGTGCATCAAAGATCTCACACAGGGGAGAAGCCGTTTTCATGTTCAGAATG
Organism: Anomaloglossus baeobatrachus; assembly: GCF_048569485.1. Taxonomy (NCBI): domain Eukaryota; kingdom Metazoa; phylum Chordata; class Amphibia; order Anura; family Aromobatidae; genus Anomaloglossus; species Anomaloglossus baeobatrachus. Next base: position 65,237 of record NW_027442287.1, read on the forward strand.
TGGGAAATGTTTTATTGAGAAATCACATCTTGTTGTGCATCAAAGATCTCACACAGGGGAGAAGCCATTTTCATGTTCAGAATGTGGGAAATGTTTTATTCGGAAAGCACATCTTGTTAGGCATCAAAGATCTCACACAGGGGCCAATCCATTTTAATGTTCAGAGTATGGGAAATGTGTTAGTCAGAAATCAGAATTTGTTAGACATCAGAAAATTCACAAACGGGAGAACGTATTTTCAGGTTCAGAATGTGGGCAATGTTTTACTAGTAAATCAGGTCTTGTTAAACATGTGAAGAAGCCGCACAGGGAAGGAACCTTTTTCATGTTGTGAATAATTGAAATGTTTAATTGGTAAATCAAGTCTTGCCGACATTTAGAAAACCGACAGAGTGGAGCAGCCATTCTTGCTTTCAGAATTTGCCAAATGTTTTTAAGACTAATCAGTTCCTGCTGTCCGATGAGTCACACAGGAGAAGCCATCATGTTGTACTATAATTCAAAGGGTTTTATAAAAAAAAATTGGCTACAATTGCTCAAGTAAGAATTTGTGAGGAAAAGAACCATTTTATTTCTTTTTAAACTTATTGTATTTTTTGGACCAAAAGACACACCTAGGTTTTGAAGAAGGAATATAGGGAAAAAGATTGACACAAAAAATGTGGTCATGACTCACTGTTATGGGGGGGGGGGGGGGGGGGTGGATCTGCTGCTGACACTGTTACTGGGAAAAATTCCCCAATTCTGTACTGATGCCACCCAACCTGGGCCCCTTCCAGGTACTGTTGATGTGTCTCCCATCCTCGTGTATACTGTATATCCATCCTGGTATATATGTTGCCCATTTTTATCCCATCCTGGTATATATTATCCCCATCCTGGTATATATGATTCTTGTCCTAGTATATATGTCCCCATTCTTGTATATTTAGCCCTCCTCTCGGGCCCATTCTTGTATATATTTCCCCATCACGCTGCACACATAAGAAAATCACCTTTTGTTTCTCCCCTATTTCCTCATAGACTGTAAGCTTACGAGCAGGGCCCTCACTCCTCCTGGTATCTTAATTTTGTTACTTTGTATTGTCTCAAATTGTCTGTACATGTCCCCTCTGAATTGTAAAGCGCTGCGGAATATATTGTCGCTATAGAAATAAAACTTTATTATTATATTATAAAAGAAATGATTATACTCCCCATCCCTCCGCTCTCCCGGTGCACGGTGTTCTTTTCTGATGCTGGCAAGTGACTTCACCATGTAAGCAGAGAAGCGCATGACATTACTGCCATGTGCCCCCAGTTACACGCAGACGTAAGTGTTAGAGAATAGTCAGCCATAATGTGCTGAACAGCCATGTTGTATCTAACAGCCATCTTGGGAAGACTTGAGCAAACTAACTTTGCAGCTAATGAGATGCACTGGCTAGAGTTCTCCCCCCAGAGAGGAGATAGAGATGACATCAGTGTAATTAGCAAGTATAAGAAAAGGTCCAAAAAAGGTTAAATCGAATAGAAGAATACAATTGCGTCAGTTGATAGATGGTGGTGTAGTCATGAATAGCAGGTGTATTGAATTGATAAAGAAATTAAGTTGTCAATAGAGTTGTCAGTGTGTGAAGAGTTATGTGAAGTAGAGGCGCCTTCAGGAATCAGAAATGTCAGCATTGACGACATGGCTGAACTAGTGAAAAGTATCATGGAGGCCCATAGGAATCCAATAAGTTTTTACCGCAATGCTCATAAATAATGTCATAATGTATCATTATATTCTTTGTTCTCCAACGTATACGCCTTTCTCTGCAGTATGAGCTTTCCTTTGTCTAACATGTATAAGAGCCCCCACATGCCTTTCGGGGGACACTTCTTCATCTGTGGCTAATTCTGCTGTTCTGCAAGACACCTGTGTGTGTCATCCTGCCGCATAACCTGTCTTATCTGCTCTGTTGCTATCTCGGAATAAACTTCAGTCTTTGCTTGGAACGGATTGTCTACAACGTCTTCTTAGCTCTCAAGGTCTACGGACATTTTCTTTCAGTAAGCTGCCAGAATATTGACTGCTCCCCACAGCCGGGATTATGGGTTTGGAGAGCAGTGAATATTCAATGTCTAATAGTAGACACACGTGATCGCCCAGCCACAGCAGTAAGCAGGCGGCTTAGTAATCATGTGTACCCGATATTAAACAGAATAAATATTCGCTGCTCCCCACGCTAATAATACCGCCTACTAGAGTTGAGCGCGGTTCGTGGTTCTCCAGTTCGCGGTTCGAGTGATTTTGGGTGCTGTTCTAAATCGAGCTAGAACTCGAGCTTTTTGCTAAAGCTCGATAGTTCTAGTTTTGTTCGAGAACGGTTCTAGCAGCAAAAAGCCAAGCTAATTACTAGCTGGCTTTCCGCTGTAATAGTGTAAGTCACTCTGACTCACACTATTATGAAATTTCAGCGTATAGTGTGCGGGAACAGTGCATTCAGATCACTGCTGCTGGGATAATTTTTTTTTTTCCTTGTCTTCCTTCCCTAAGCGCGCGCGTGTAGTGGGGCGGGCCAGCATGTCAGCCAATCCCAGACACACACACAGCTAAGTGGACTTTTAGCCAGAAAAGCAACGGCATGTGTGATAGGATGTCTATGTCACATGTCCCTGCATTATAAATACGGGCATCTGCCCGTCTGGACGCCATTATCTCTTCTGCGTCTGGGTGTCAGTCACCGCTGGCGTAGCTCCTGTCTCCGATACTGCTGTGTACGCTCTACACACAGCGCTATACAGAATAGGGATAGAAGTTATTATTAACCCTTGTAAGGGCTAATAATAGCAGGCTCAGAGCCATAGGTGACAGTCAGGTCCGTGGAAACAGATTTTAACAGCTACAGAAGATAAGAGCGTCTGTGTAGCTAATTTAGGGTCAGGGACTTCCTCGCTGCATTTCCCCATTAGGAGGGATAGAAAGGGAGGCTTCCTTTCCTGTACACTGACCCACAACCCTGCCACTGTACCCTCCTGCCCTTTGCACACTCAAGCTCATTGTTACTAAGCCATTATACTAGCAAACACTGAGTAAACTTAGTGGCATCCTAAAAGTGGCTGTTGGACTTCCATTATTGTTCCACTGTTACAAAGCTATTTGCAGCACCACTGCATTGCACACTCAAACTCATTGTTACTAAGCCATTATACTAGCAAACTATGCTGCCAGTTTAAGGGCCGTAGTTGCATTGTCAGGGATAGTTATAGTTGTTTATTCTGCTGTTAATAAAGATAGACCACCGCTGCAATCTACACCACCTCTGAATTTTTACTACCACATTTTAAGTGCACAATCTTGTCGCAATCAAAATGAGTGGCAAAATGACATGCTGGTGGAAAGGGGAAGAGGCGTGTTGGAAAAGGAATAAAAGGGTTTGTCTATGGGGAAGGTGGCAAAGCTCCATTAACATCTGCTGAAGATAGACCATCTTCCAGCAAAAATAAGATGTCTACTACTTACCGTGGACAATCCGATGTGCTCCCTTTTATACGGACACGAACAACTGGAACAAAGGTAGATGATGGCAAAAAAAAAAAAAAGCTTGAATGGATCTCAAGTGATCCAACAAGTGCCCTCTCTGCCACCTCAACTACCGCATCCAAAAAACACCAGTCCTCGGAGTTGTCATCTCAATCACACTTGCTTTCTCCCAGCTCTGAAGTCTCCATCCGCCCTGCACAGTATGGTGGAACTGAGATGGCTGAGTCTGCAGAGCTGTTCAGTCACACTATAGCCTGGGAATCAGAGGTCTGCTCCCAAGCTACAGTGAGTACAGACCAGGAAATGGTCTGCAGTGATGCCCAGAACCTTTGTGACTCAGATTCAGGCCGTGATGAACAAGTTTCTGAGCATAATGTTGACCCTTATTCACAAACTGAAACACCTGTTGTAATAGACAATGAGGAACATACTGATGACAATGAGACGCAGATACCAGATTGGGATGACAACTTAAATATTGGTTCACGTCAGGAAGAGGCTCTGTCTGAGGGTGAGGGGAGTGCAAACACAACGCTTGATGAGGAAGTTCTAGATCCCACCTACTGTCAACCCACAGTCAGGCACTCGAGGAGGTCAACAGAGGCGGTGAAGGAGGATGCTACTGACGACGAAGTTACCTTGCGCCTTCCTGGACAGAGGAGTAGTACTGGTAGCACGTCTACAACTGCATCCTCAGCCACCACTCTGCCTCTGAGCACTAGTCGGGGGGCTCAGCAGGTCGCATGCCCTCTAAGCCTTGCATAGCCTGGACCTTTTTTGACATAGAAAAAGATCGCCCAAATCATGTGATATGTAAAATTTGTCGTGATTCTGTTAGTAGAGGGCAAAACCTCAGGAGTTTGACAACTTCTTCCATGAATCGTTACAGGAATAAATATCATATGTCCCAGTGGGAAGCTCACCGTGCTGCAATGCGGTCTAGCGGAGCGAACCATCCACCGCCTGCCCCTTCCAGTGCATCCGCGCGCTCTTCATCTTCTAGGACTGTGGGGACAGCTGTCACACCTGGTTTTCCACGCACAACTTCCACCACTGTAACCGCAACAGGCAGTTTGCTTGGTAGGTCGTCATTTTGTTTGGAAGGGGAAACAAGTGCGTGTGTACAGCTCTCTCAGACATCGATAGCATCAACGTTGGATGAAGGCAACATCATGTCTATGCCTACACTTTCCTCACAAACCTGCATTTTTCAGGGACACCCTACTCACCACCGTCTACACACAGCAGCCAGATCTCTGTCCCTCATATGTGGACAAATAAAAGGCCATTTCCTGCGACCCATGACAAAGCTAAGAGGTTGATTTTATCCCTCTGTAAGCTCTTGGCTACCGAAATGCTGCCTTTCCGCCTGGTGGACACACAGGATTTTAGAGACCTTATGTCTGTCACTGTGCCTCAGTACCAGATGCCCAGTCGCCACTATTTCTCTAAGAAAGGTATGCCTGCGCTACACCAGCATGTTGCACACAACATCACCGCTTCCTTGAGAAACTCTGTGTGTGAACGGGTGCATTTCACCACCGATACTTGGACCAGTAAGCATGGACAGGGACGTTACATGTCGCTGACTGGGCACTGGGTAACTATGGTGATAGATGGTGAAGGGTCTGCTGCACAAGTCTTGCCGTCCCCACCACTTGTGTGTAAATCCTCTGTCTGTCCAAGTTCCGCCACTGCTTCTGCCTCCTCCACCTCGTCTGGGTCCTCCACCTCCGCCCCAAGCCTGCCTGGTCAGGCCACCAGCGTTCTAACTGCGCAGAAGGAATCACGCACCCCTCATTACTATGCTGGCAGCAGAGCGCAACGGCATCAGGCGGTCTTTAGCTTGAAATGTCTTGGAAATAAGAGTCACACAGCGGCTGAGTTGTGGGCAGCTCTGGAGACTGAGTTTGGTAAATGGTTGTCTCCACTCAACCTGCAGCCTGGTAAGGCCGTGTGCGACAATGCTGCAAACCTGGGTGCTTCCCTTCGCCTGGGCAAGGTGACACACGTGCCTTGTATGGCTCACGTGTTGAACCTTGTTGTCCAGCAATTTTTAACACACTATCCCGGCCTAGATGGCCTTCTGAACAGGGCACGAAAACTGTCTGCTCACTGCTCACTCGCCGTTCAACCACCGCTGCTGAGCGACTTGCATCGCTCCAGAAGTCTTTCGGCCTGCTGGTTCATCGCCTGAAATGCGATGTGCCGACACGCTGGAATTTGACTCTCCACATATTACAGCAACTGTGGCAGCACCGTTGAGCCCTGGTGCAATACGTCATGACGTATAGCCTGGGCCAACGAGATGCAGAGGTGGGGCAGATCACCCTGATGGAGTGGTCTCAAATCAAGGACCTATGCACCCTTCTGCACAGTTTCGACATGGCAACGAATATGTTTAGCGCTGACAATGCCATTATCAGCATGACAATTCCAGTCATTTACATGCTGGAGCACACGCTAAACAGTATTCGGAGTCAGGGGGTGGGAGAACAGGAAGGGGAGGAACTACAGGAGGATTCATATGCGCAAGACACAACAACATCACCAAGGTCCAGACGTTCATCACCAACACGACAGGCATGGGACCATGGGGGACATGGATCAACAAGGGCGCATAGTAGCAGGCGAAATGTTGAGGAAGGTGCAGGAGAACATGAAGAAATGGAGGATGAACTGTCCATGGAAATGGAAGTCTCAGCGGATGAGGGAGACCTTGGTCAAATTTCTGTTGAAAGAGGTTGGGGGGAGATGTCAGAGGAAGAAAGAACGGTTAGCACCTCTATGCCACAAACACAGCGTGGACTTGGTCCACATGGCTGTGCAAGACACATGAGCGCCTTCTTCCTACACTACCTCCAACATGACCCTCGTATTGTCAAAATTAGAAGTGATGATGACTACTGGCTTGCCACACTATTAGGTCCCCGGTACAAGTCCAAATTTTGTGACATAATTCCAGCCATAGAAAGGGACGCACGTATGCAGGAGTATCAGCAGAAGCTGTTACTCGATCTTAGCTCGGCTTTTCCACCAAACAACCGTGCAGGTGCAGGGAGTGATTCTCCCAGTTGTAACTTGACAAACATGGGACGGTCTCGTCATCTTCAACAGTCTACCCGTACCAGTAGCACCGTATATGGTGCTGGTAACAGCAATTTTATTGAATCTTTTCATAATTTTTTTAGACCGTCCTTTACAAGGCCACCAGAGACAACAAGTCTGACACATAGTCAACGGATGGAGAGGATGATACAGGAGTATCTCCAAAAGAACATCGATGCCATTACTTTGCAAATGGAGCCTTGCTCATTTTGGGCTTCAAATCTTGAAAAATGGCCAGAGCTTTCCACTTACGCCTTGGAGATTTTGTCGTGTCCAGCTGCCAGCGTTGTCTCTGAACGTGTCTTCAGTGCTGCTGGGTGTATGCTGACAGATAAGTGCACGCGTCTGTCCAGTGACAAAATGAACAAGTCATGGATCCACAAGGAATTTACTACCCCTGTGTCATCCTGGGGAGAGTAAATGCTTGAGGATTTTGAATGTGCTTGATGCAAATCCACCTGTGAAGTGTACAACTGGGGCACAAGTGCTGCCACTGAAGGGGTGGGTGTGTGTGTGGCCCAATTTTTGGAAAAAAGGGAGACTCCGCTTGGAGTAACCCTTGCTTACAGTGTTTTTTAAAAGGATCCAAGATGAACAGAGCTGGGATCAGGAAAGACTTAGCTACCTACCCCGCTGTCATCCTGGGGATGGTTAAGTATGGCGTATTTTTGAATGTGCTTGATGCAAATCTAGCTGTGAAGTGTACAACTGGGGCACAAGTGCTGCCACTGAAGTGGTGTCTGTGTGGCCCAATTTTTGGAAAAAAGGGAGACTCCGCTTGGAGTAACCTTGCGGTGTTTTACATGATTTTAGAAGGGCATGCCATGCCTATATCTGTGTCTCCTCCTCTTTTTCCTTGTCCAGCTCTTTTGTTTTCGCATGAGTATATGTCCTTGTCACTTTCCCATGTGTTTGTGTTGTGTTGTGAGTTGTTTGTCACCTTTTGGACACCTTTGAGGGTGTTTTCTAGGTGTTTTTATGTGTTTGTGATTGCCTCCCATTGTTTCCTATGCTCTTCGAGTGGTTCGCCGAACCGGTTCGCCAAACCGAACTCAAACGAGACCTCCGTTCGGCGAACCGAACTCGAGCTGAACTGCGACCGGTTCGCTCATCTCTACCGCCTACTGCTTGGTTGGCGCTGGCTTCATTGCCTAGATGTGGGCGGGATTATGGCGTGGGGAGCAGTGAATCATTTTCATTTTTAGCTGGCACACAGTTAGCCTTTTTGAGAGCCTTTAGGAACATTTGTGAAAGCTTTTGATACTGGATTATATTTAGATAATTCACTAATCTCAGGTTGCCCACTGCTTTATTTACTAAAAAGCGCAGCCCCAGATTAGAGATAGGAACTCTGAAGTATATCACATTGTATATAATTGCATTTAAAATCTTGTTGTTTTGTTAATAAATGCTTATAAATATATATTCTTCCTGCCTAGCTTTCTCTATTGTCTAGATGTGATGATTTTGCCTCAGAACCTCTGGAGTTGGCGCAGACCTGTAGGCATTTCACACAAAAATAGTGAGGGGAGAATTGAATCACACTGCAGACTAGATATGTGGAAGTTGTTAAGGCTAGTTTCACACTTGCGTTGAACGGCATCCGTTGCATTGCGTTGTGTGACGGATGCAACGGATGTGTTGCATATAGTGGCACAACGGATGCAACGGATTTTTTTTTTTTTTTACAGTTTTACCGGCGGCAGACTATTGTGAACGATCAGCTGATCGCTCCCAGTAGCCGGCCGCCGGGTGATCAGCTGATCGCTCCCTGCAGCCGGCCGCGGGGTGATCTGCTGAGTGCTGTCACTTGCCAGCCGCCGGGTGATCAGCTGATCGCTCCCTGCAGCCGGCCGATCAGCTGAGCGCTGTCACTTGCCGGCGGCCGGGCATGCCGGTAGCCAGTCGCTCAGCTGAGCGCTGTCACTTGCCGACGGCCGGGCGCTCAGCTGAACGTTCGGCCACCGCGAGCCAAAATAAAGTTTGTGATTAAAAAAAAAAAAAGAGCATGCGCAGTGAAATCCAGAGGATTCCGCTGCTCAAAACAATGTTATTACATGCTGCGTTCCTCCCGCTGGGCGGAAGCAACGGAGCGTCGCCCAGCGGAAGCAACGCAGGTCCTTTTTGGTACAATCCGTCATCCATACAAGTCTATGGGAAACAGCGGAATCCGTTAACGGATTCCGCTGTTTTCCAAAAGGGAGGATTGTAACGGAAGGAAAACAACGCAAGTGTGAAAGTACCCTAAGACATTCTGGTCCCAAATTATCAAAGCTGTTATGCCAAAAAAAACTCACAATAATTTGGAAAGTTGTGCCAAGATTTGGCATTTTCACTCTAAAATTGACAGAGCTGAGGTGGGATGGGGGCGTGACACCACAGCTCCTTTAATTCATGATGAGCTGTGGTGTTCCCTATGCCAGAAATCTCACTCCAGTGTCTGATCGGAGTAATATTTCTAGCATGGCACAAGGAGGCACATGCCACTCATCAAATGCTCCAGATTCATGAGGAGGCATTTACCTCATAAATTGGGCTTTTTATGTTATAAAACTGATTCCTTTACACAGGATAATTGTTGTAATAAAAATAACTAAAGGATTTTATCTGTCTGATATCCAAGAGATTATTTTTTTTGTGGGTTTTCCCACACATAGAGATATACGGACCCGTTGAATTTCTGGTTTTTCAGTCGGACTTTAAATAAAGTTCAGTATGGGAACCAGACTTGTCCTGAACCCCATTGGAAGTCACTGATTGGGCAGTCTCCACCCACATGCATCCAGCCATAAACAGAGCTTTTATTACCAGGGGAGGAAGGGCGGGGTTTTTCCTTGTACACAATACATCTTATAACAATGTTTTTACCTCCCTGTGAAAGCCATTCACACACTGCAAGCGGCTCGCACTGGGCCGAGCACTGAGTGTACCCGAGCACACCGATGCTAGATTGAGTGGTTAGGATACATAAAGCACCGAACTCCGAATGGTAACTGATTTCTTGTATAAAGTCTGTATTTGGTACAAACACCTAACTTTACTATTTAGATTCGCTCATCTCTGCCCACAAACCTTTATTAGAGTTTAGATTATGGGTGTAGAAGAGACCAGAACTGAAAGGGGCCTATCTCTTGGTGGAGAGGAAGTAACATTTATGATACCTATGCTGGGGTTTTGTGAATTTAATGGGATTCGGTCATTAAGTGTTTACCCCTTAACCCCTTCACGACCGCAGGCAGTAAAGTTACGTCCTATTTTAACGTGACTTAACGACCAGGGACGTAACTTTACTGCCTAAAGTTTATTTGATTGCCATGGCCATAGCAACGGCTTTCAAATGATGTCCCCTGCTGTTTCTTACAGCAGGGGACCTTTGCTTTACCCCAGGGGGGGTGGCATCGCCACCCCCCATCGATGATCGATGTGATTGGCTGTTCAAATCTGAACCGTCAACCACATCGTTCACACTGATTTCGGCAAAAATAATGCCTGAATTAGTGAGATACTGTGAGATCCGGCTATGAGGTGCCGCCGCAGCTGCAGCAGATCATAGCTGGAGCTCTAACATGTCGCCCTCCAGCCCCTGCAGCACTGATTGGAGTGATCGAGCTATGACGCGCAATCGCTCCAATCAGTGTGCAGTGGGGCGGTCTGTTCTGCAGGTAGCTGCCCTCCCCAGGCCTGTGCTGGTCTGCGAGCCCTCCCCCAACATGTCTGCAGCGTGCACTGGCTGGTACTTGTGGTACCACGCCACCGCTGCTGCTCCACGTGAGTATTATGCTCATCTTGCAGCCCCTGCGCGCTCCCGCGATGGCCCCTGTGCGCTCCCGCAATGGACCCTGCGCGCTCCCGCGATGGACCCTGCCCGTGCCCACCCCACGATCTGCCCCCCCACGCCCCGATCTGCCCCCCTACATTCCGATCTGCTCCCCCTGCGATTTGCCTGCCTCCTCCGTGATCTCTATTCTGCTTTCTTCCTTCTGCCTCTGTTCTCCGGTATCCCTCTCCCCCTCCCCCTCCCCATCTGCTCTCCCCCTCCCCCTCTGCTCTCCCCCCAACGTCCTCTTACCTGCCTTCACCGGGTCATCCGAGGTCTTCATTGGCCCGATCACATCTGCCTCCATCGCTGGGTCCTTCCTGGGTCTTCTGCTGATCTGACCAACGTCCTGTCTGCTGCTCCTGTAAAGCTGTCCATCTCGCTTGCCTTCTGTTCCTCCTGAAGTTCTTCTGGTCAGTGATCCTCCTGCTAATCCTCTGGGTACTGTGAGTATAATTTTTTTTTCTGTATCCCCTGTCTATTTTTACACCTCATCCGTCCGTGCGTCGCACCGAGCGCTGAACAGGGATGCAGATGATTTATCTGCATCCATGGTCAGTTTTCGGAGGGACTTTTTTTTTCCCCATATCCGACGCTTTTTGTATCGCATCTGTCCGTGCGTTCTACCGAGCGCTGATCATGGATGCAGATAGCGTATCTGCATCCGTGGTCAGTTTTCGGCGGGACTTTTTTTTCCCGTATCCCCTACGCTTTTTGTATCGCATCAGTCTGTGCGCTCTGCCGAGCGCTGATTAGGGATTCAGATAACGGATCTGCATTCGTGGTCAATTTTTGGCGGGACCTTTTTTCCCGTATCCCTGACGCTTTTTGTATCTCATCCGACCGTGCGTCCTGCAGCGGCCGATCAGTGCACCCGCGTCTGTGCGTTTGAAAAGTCAAATGGCATTCCTTCTCTTCTGAGCCCCGCCCAAACAATTACTTTCCACCACATATGAGGTATCTGCATACTCAGGAGAAATTGCACAATACATTTTATGGTGCATTTTTTCCTGATACCGTTGTAAAAAAAAAACTACCTGATTGATGCAAAAATTTTGTGGTAAAAAAAAAATAAATTTTCACGGTTCAACGTTATCAACTTCTGTGGAGCCCCTGGGGGTACAAGGGGCTCACCAAACATCTAGATAAATTCCTTGAGGGGTCTAGTTCCAAAATGGGGTAATTTGTGGGGGAGCTCCACTGTTTAGGCACCATAGGGGGTCTCCAAACGTGACATGGTATTCGCTAATGATTCCAACCAATTTTGCTGTCAAAAGGTGCTCCGTCTCTTCTGAGCCCTGCCATGCGCCCAAACAATTACTTTCCACCACATATGAGGTATCTGCGTACTCAGGAGAAATTGCACAATATGTTTTATGGTGCATTTTTTTCCTGATACCCTTGTGAAAAAAAAAGCTACCTGGTTCAAGTAACCGTTTTGTGGTGAAAAAAAAAAATTGTATTTATGGCTCAACATTATCAACTTCTGTGTAGCCCCGTGGGCCTCGCAAAACATCTAGATAAACTTCTTGAGGGGTCTAGTTTCCAAAATGGGGTCACTTGTGGGGGAGCTCCATTGTTTAGGTACCTCAGGGGGTCTCCAAATGCAACATTACGTCAGCTAATGATTCCAACCAATTTTGCTGTCAAATGGCGCTCCTTCTCTGCTGAGCCCCTCCATGCGCCCAAACAATTACTTTCCACCACATATGAGGTATCGTCGTACTCAGGAAAAAATGCACTATAAATTTCATGGTGTATTTTTTCCTGATACCCTTGTGAAAAAAAAGCTACCTAGTTGAAGCAACAGTTTTGTGGTAAAAAAATTTTTTTTTCTTTTCACGGCTCAACATTAAAAACTTCTGTGAAGCCCCCAGGTGCTCACCAAACATCTAGAAAAATTATTTGAGGGCTCTGGTTTCCAAAATGAGGTAACTTGTGGGGGAGCTCCATTGTTTAAATACCTCAGGGTGTCTTCAAACCAGACATGGCGTCCGCTAATGAGTGCAGCTAATTTTGCACTCAAAAATTCAAATGGTGCTCCTTGCCTTCCGAGCCCTGCCGTGTGCCCAAACATTTGATTTCCACCACATATGAGGTATCTGCGTACTCAGGAGAAATTGCACAATAAATTGAATGGTGGACTTTCTCTTTTCTCCCTTGTGAAAATGAAAATTTTATGGCTAAAGTAACATTTTTGTGTTAAAAAGTAGAATTTTCATTTTTTCCTTCCACATTGCTTTGGTTCCTGTGAAGCACCTAAAGGGTTAATAAACTTCTTGGATGTGGCTTTGAGCAGATCGAGGGGTGCGGTTTTTAGAATGGGGTCACTTTTGGGTATTTTCTGTCACCTCGGCCTCTCAAAGTCACTTCAAATGTGATGTGGTCCCTAAAAAAAATTATTTTGTAAATTTTGTTGGAAAAATGAGAAATTGCTGATGAACTTTGACCTCTTCTAACTTCCGAACGAAAAAAAATTTGTTTCAAAAATTGCGCTGATGTAAAGTAGACAAGTGGGAAATGTTATTTAGTAACTATTTTGTGTGACATATCCCTCAGATTTATAAGCATAAATTTTCAAAGTTTGACAATTGCGAAATGTTCAAAATTTTCGCAAACTTTCCTAAATTTTCACAAATAAACGCAAAAAATATCGGCCTAAATTTACCACTGACATGAAGTACAATATGTCACGAAAAAACAATGTCAGAATCGCCAGGATCCGTTGAAGCGTTCCAGAGTTATAACCTGTCAAAGTGACACTGTTCAGACTTGCAAAAAATGGCCCGGTCATTAGGGTGTTTTAGTGGCTGGGGGTGAAGGGGTTAAAGACTTCTGTTTTTCTTTGTGTGCCCATGTAAGACAATGCTGCAGCTCAAATCTGTGAGTTTTTCCACAGCACTAAAGACCATGTCACACACAGAGATAAATCTTTGGCAGATCTGTGGTTGTAGTGAAATCGTGGACATATTGTTCCATTTCTACACAGCCACAAACCTGGCACTGATTGTCCACAATTTCACTGCAACCACAGATCTACCGTAGATTTATCTCTGTGTGTGACAGGGCCTTAATCGGACTGAGGAAAAAAATCGCAGCATGCTAAGATTGTCTCCGAGTCTCGGATCGCTCGCACCCATACAAGTCTATGGATACAAATTAAACATTGGACTGCACTCTGCTGACATCCAAGTGCAGTGCAATATACACACAGGCTGACAATGGAGGAGATAGAGAGATCACTCTCTCCCTCTCCTCTGCAGCTGTGATCCGATCACAGGATCAGATTACAGTTGCATGACACTCAGCTCTCGTTCGTAGCAGAGCAGGAGCCGAGGATCATTAGCATGTCGCATTCAGTGCTCTCGCATCGGACGCCATATGCTAGTGTGACTCTGCCCTAAGGGTAAAGATCTCATCCCAATGTGATAGGATTCATAGATTCTTTCAGCTCAGTCTATATTTTGTTGGAAGGATTTATGAATATATTTAAAATACAATTAAGCATGGAAGCTTTATGGTATACGAAAAACTGGCACACCTGCTCCTCCTCGTGCCCTAGAGCGTGCCAATACTGAGTATGTGTTATGCAGTGTTCTGCCCCTCACTCACTAGGTGTCATGGTGACTACAGACCCTATTCACATTTGCTCAGCCAGAGTCAGGCGTCGTCTCTTTAGTGCACTCTGGTCTTCGGTTTAGCAGGAGTTAATTCCTGCTGACTGATGAATTGCTGCTGGGGTCACAGGTTGCTGAGGTCCTATCACAGCCGCCTCCGCCATATAATAAGTGGTGGAACCTAGCCTCACATGCCGAAGATAGCTCTAGCCTTGCTCCAGCGTTATCGGTCTTGTGCGTGGTGATCCTGTTCTTGGTGAACTGTCGTATGCTATTTGGTGTGCTGTGAAACTATCCTTGTTTTGTTTTTTTTCTCCCTGTACTTTATTGCTCTCTGAGCACGTATTATCGTTTTCCCTGTGTGTGCCTGCAGTGAGTTTAAGTCTTGATTATTCCCTGTCTGTTGGTATTTGTTGGATTGTTTACTCCTGTTTTGGCCCTCCCTGGAGGTGTTGGACCAGGGCTACTCAGGAGTTAGGGCCACGCTGGCAGTCCAGACCTTTCCACCAGCTGGCATGCATACATCTGAAATAAGGGACAGTTTGCTATTGGACAGGCTATACACCGGACACTGATCCTTGCACTTACCTTTCCTGGTCTCACTGGCTCTCCTTGCTTCTTCTTATTCCCTGGGTACATAATTTATTCTTTATGCCCTATCTCTGCAAAATATTAATTCATTTGTCTACCTAAGGATTAATTTACCTTGACAAAGGCTCACCACTGAGCCGAAATGGTGGCAAAAGGGAGTTTGACTTTTCTTGCAGAATAAACATATATTATCTACAGACATAATTGCCAGTTTCTGTAACCCTATTCCAGCATGCACCGTGGCACTGACGTCACCGCTCTTCCCACGCATGTGTAGTACCAGCCGCGCCTCGATCACACATTTGTGATCTGATGGAGGAGTAAGGAGGTGTGGCCGGGTATGTCTGCGCTTGCCTGACAACACTATGGCTTCAGAGATGTTGGGGCGAGCAATGAGACATGGTGGCCCTGACGATCTCCCTGATGCTGTCCCCACAATACACACACACACTCGTGAGCACATGTACACACATATTTATACACACAGACACACATGGATAATAATATTAATTAATAATTTTATTCATTTATATAGCGCTATTAATTCCATAGCACTTTACAAACATTGGCAACACTGTCCCCATTGGGGCTCACAATCTAAGTTCCCTATCTGTATGTCTTTGTAGTGTGGGAGGAAACCGGAGTACCCGGAGGAAACCCACACAAACATAGGGAGAACATACAAACTCCTTGCAGATAGTGTCCTTGGTGGGATTTGAACCCAGGACCCCAGCGCTGCAAGGCTGTAGTGCTAACCACTCAGCCACCGTGCTGCTGCACCGAGCACGTACACACACATGACACACATGAATGTATACTCTGAACACAGACACACACATATGTCTCCACACAGACACACACACATACACACTGCTTGATACTCACCTGTCAAGACATGGCGGGCGGCACTGAGAGAGACATCGCGGGCGGCACTGAGAGAGACATAGCGGGCGGCACTGAGAGAGACATGGTGGGCGGCACTGAGAGAGACATGGCGGGCGGCACTGAGAGAGACATGGCTGGCTGTTACGGGGGGACCGGCAGATCAGGACAAGGGGGTAAATATCCCAATCGCCAGTCGGGGCCCACCGTGCTCCAGATGACAAAGGAGCTGCTGGCAACCCAAAGGTTAGGCGGAGAATATAGAGCTGGATGGCTTTGAGATAACCCAGGAAACCGGTCACTTGTGTAAAGACACGTCAGACCGGACGACAACCCAGTTAGCGTTTTCGTGGAGCTGGCGCTATACCGACCACGTGTGCAGGGAACACATCAGGCCGGATGGTGACCAGTTGAAAAAGAAGAACAAAACCAAAAAATGGAGGGTGAAATGTTAAATATTTTATTAATTTCTTAGATATAAATAGTAACAAACAATTGGATGCTAAAACCAGATATAAGGACAATGGGAGCAAAAAATTGCGTAATAGACTGCACAAGGGAGACAGGGCTAGAGGGTAAGGGCCCCCCTCCCAGAACAGCACGACCTCCTGTAGATATAAATGGTAGAAAAAGGGGAGGGAAAAGCTGGTACAGGTGTTCCTGGCTAACTATATAAGCAATTCAATATAGTGTAAAGTCAAATAGCATCTTTTAGGCTAATGTGAGACACCATATATAAAACATGACAATAAGAGGGGAACCTGGTGGATTGAGGTTAAGAGTATATAGATGGGATAGACAAACACAAAGATGAGTGTATATCTGTAATATAATTAAATGTCCAATTCCCATAAAAAAGTATACCAGCCAGGTCAAAAAGCCACTAAATATTAATCATGTGGTGAAAGTATAAAGCCAGGAGAATAAAGAAAGGTCTTAGGGATGGTACATTATAAACCAGCAGAAGTTCCAATAGTTACCTATGATGGTATATGGTCACAGTGAGTGGAAGGGGGGTCCCCCAACGATCGTTTCGCAAAAAGGCGCTTTTTCCAGGGGCAGTGTCTCACAGTGAGACCATCATAGGTAACTATTGGAACTTCTGCTGGTTTATAATGTACCATTCACCAGGTTCCCCTCTTATTGTCATGTTTTATATATGGATTCTCACATTAGCCTAAAAGATGCTATTTGACTTTACACTATATTGAATTGCTTATATAGTTAGCCAGGAACACCTGTACCAGCTCCCCCCCCCCTTTTTCTACCATTTATATCTACAGGAGGTCGTGCTGTTCTGGGAGGGGGGCCCTTACCCTCTAGCCCTGTCTCCCTTGTGCAGTCTATTACGCAATTTTTTGCTCCCATTGTCCTTATATCTGGTTTTAGCATCCAATTGTTTGATACTATTTATATCTAATAAATTAATAAAATATTTAACATTTCACCCTCCATTTTTTTGTTTTGTTCTTATTTTTCTCCTTATTTAATATGTTTCTGAAGAATATACCCAGGTAGCGTTGACCGAGAAGACCGCTGCGACAGCGCCCTGTCGGCCACGTGTGTAAGACGTCAGGCCGAGCGATCCTCCGATTAGCGTTTCTGGTCACAACTCCACTGGCCACGTGTGTGAAGGACACATCAGGCCAGGTGGTCACACCAGTAGCGTTGACTGGGAAGCCAAGGAGGATAACAGGGTTCACACACCCAACCCAGGAACTCCCTGTTAACTCCACAGGGGTACGCTGTCCGTGCACGTAGGGGGCACAACCAAACAGATGGCGCAGCAGGTACGCTGTCCGTGTTCGTATGGGCCACAACCGGACAGGTGATGCAGCAGCCGCAGCCCAGTTAACGCCACTTGGCTGCTACAGCAAAACTGGAACAGCAGGAGGGACGTACGGCGCCTGACCCTGATGTGCTGAGCTACGAATCTTGGCATGACAGGTACCGTTCGCCTAACCCTACCTACCTCTTCCCAACAAAGGCTTATGCCGCCATGAATTCTATACATGACGGTGCACTCAGAACAAGCATATGAGAAGACTGCGCCCCTCCATGTTGTCCCCAGCCCCTTTTATAACCTGGGTACGCCTCAAACCCAGGGTGGACCACAATGACACCTCCAAGGTCCAATAGCAGATTGCTATGTCATCAGCGATGTCACCAGAACTGCCACGTCATTGATGACCTCATAGCAGCCACGCCCCAAACACCTCACCAGTCATCGTCTGACGACCAACGGTGAGGTGCCAGGTCATAGGGGCAGGCCTCCACAGTCCAGTCTGGAGTGGCCACGTCATCAGGACACCTGATGCCATCTGCCCTATCAGGGCCTCCCACCTCACGGACATGCCCAATGAGGTCCTTACCGGACCTAGCCTCTGATGCACTATGTGCCTGCGCATGCTCAGTAGCCTGAACAACAGTCTCAGAAATCAGACTATCTGCCTGAGTATGCTCAGTAGGCACAACACAGGACTTATACACGGCACGAAGTCCAAGTACCTGTGCAAAGAGGCTTTTCGCATTAATTGTTGGAGCATGCTCAGTAGCCTGCACTGAGGACTTAGTCTCAGAAATGACACAATCAGGCTGAGCATGCTCACTAGGCGAAACACTGGACTTAGTCTCTGACTGGGGTAAATCGTCACACGCATGCGCACTAGCTGCCTCACCACACTTAGACGTGGAGGAGAAAGCAGCCAGCTGAATGACCCGAGGCACGGCCAAAAACGACGACCGGCGCCTGAGCGTCGCAGGAACCACAGCAGGCTGCTTGCGGCTATGGCGGCGCCGATTAGTAACACTGGCAGCACTGAGAGAGACATGGCGGGTGGCACTGAGAGAGACATGGAGGGTGGCACTGAGAGAGACATGGAGGGTGGCACTGAGAGAGACATGGCGGGCGGCACTGAGAGACATGGCGGGCGGCACTGAGAGACACATGGCGGATGGCACTAGGAGACACATGGAGGGCGGCACTGAGAGACACATGGAGGGTGGCACTGAGAGAGACATGGAGGGCGGCACTGAGAGAGACATGGCGGGCGGCACTGAGAGAGAGAGAGACTCCAATTATAGTCACGACAGCTTTGAAGAGACCATATAGTGTAAACACACACACAGCGCACGAGGAGACACCACATAGTGAACACAGCTCAAGAAACACAACACCAGATACCAATATACAGCACACAACAATGAAGAGACAGTGCACAGGGGTGAAAGAGGTCAAATGACGCAACACATACAATACACAAATGCAGAAAAATGACATACAACAGATATGTTGGAAAGCGCAAACAGTGACACACGTCCAGTGCTCCTGTCAGCACCACTAAGCATAGACAGAAGTTCATTTCACCGCACTCCCGATACGATAGCATTGGGCCTATTTCTAGTATATCATAATATCCTGTGTGAATTTTTATGTGTCCCAGAAATTTTTTTTCTACTATATTAGTGTTTTTTTCTGAACACCAACCCTATTGGTTCTAGCGGAGCTTCTCCATTATTAGTTTACAGCCCCTACTATGATAGCTAGTTGAGGTGACCCTTCTTCTGGTTACTGTGTCATATCCATGACAGTGTGAAAGCCTGGACCTCAAGGTTCCCAAATTAACTTGGAAGAAAAAGATTTAAGTTTTAGGAAGATCTGGGTAGGTTGAAGGGGATAGTCTGGAAGAGGTAATGGATCCTTGGTAAAATGTCTATCTTCAGCACATTAACCCTACTGAACGATGAAACCAAGAGCTCGGACCAGTTCAATAAATCGTTCTCAATATCACATAGAAGAGATAAAAAATTTACAGTATTTAGTGATCTCTAAATATTTGATGTGGTCATTCCGCCATTTAAAGGGAAATGTAGAACTAAGGTGCAAGGCTTCGGCCCCCGGCATATTTATATTAATCATCTCTGGTTTAGAAATCCTTACTACACAGTTAGATAAAAAGAAAAAGTGTTTAAATTCCACTCCAGAAAAATGACCATTGTAATGTTTTCCGTTTTATTTAAAAAAAAAAAATCAGAAATTTGTTAAAAATTTACAACAATTAGAAGTGATCAAATATTGTATTTGGAGGCTCTTAAAACAAACGATACCGCAACATATAGTCAGTAAATAGCATTTACCGTTTTCTGCTTTAGTCTAAATCACTATTTTGACCCCACTGGCAGTCTCTGGAAATTAGCATGGAGTGGATGTTGTAGAGTGAAAATTGCAAATCTGCCATTTTACTGTCCAACACATAGTGCCCAGCTTGTGCTCCACGAGACTCACACTGTAAATATTTATGTGGGTTCTTCCCTGTGGCAATGCCAAACATGTAGATACTGATAGTGTTTGGGCCACTGCAACGCTGAGAAGCATCGAGGACTTTTGGCTTTGGGATTTTGTTGAATTGGATTATGAAACTATATCTCTTTATAATCAAGAGTTGTCAGGTACAACCATCGTCCCTCCATTTTTTTCACTGAAGTAATCGATTTTTTTTGTATAATTTTGGCTTGTAAAATCTTATTTGGTGGCTTATTATTCCAATATACAGGAGGCCAAGTGAACAAAGAGGTTGAACTCTATGTTCTACTAGTTCCTGTTCCGACGTCTACTGTTAGATTGTGTACAGTCTTTGTTTTAGTAAATGATTAAATTTTGCTGCATAACTTACAATTTTTTTAGCTATTTTATTAATTATATCCTTAAATATGTTGATATTAAAATAATTTTTATTCTTGGCAGATGACTGTACTATTAAATCAGATGGACAACTGACATCTTCAATTTTTACATCAGATGACCTTGATATCACACAAGATATAACTGAAGTGAGTGACTCTATTTCAGATATACTATCATCTCCTTACAGCAAAGATCTATCATCTGATTCAATTAAACAGGTCCTACCTTCTGATTCATCACAGGCTATTAAGAAGAATAAAAGTCTCAAAAGAGGCATTAAAAATCAAAGTATTCTTACAGAAAAGAAGCCATTTTCAACTTCAGAATATGAAAAAAGCCATCAAAATATTCAAACAAGGGAGAAAAGATTTTCTTCAGAGTGTGTTAGTTACCAGAGAACTCACACAGGGGAGAAGCCATTTTCATGCTCAGAATGTGGGAAATGTTTTATAAATAAGTCTGTTCTTGTTGAACACCAGAAATTTCACACAGGTGAGAAGCCTTTTTTATGTTCAGAATGTGGGAGATGTTTTACGCGTAAATTATTTCTTGTTACACATCAAAGAATACACACAGGGGAGAAGCCTTTTTCATGTTCAGAATGTGGGAAACATTTCAACCAGAAATCAAATCTTGTTAAACACAAGAAAACTCACACAGGGGAGAAGCCTTTTTCGTGTTCAGAATGTGGGAAATGTTTCGCACATAAATCGGAATTTGTTACACACCAAAGAACTCACACGGGAGAAAAGCCTTTTTCATGTTCAGAATGTGGGAAATGTTTTGCACAGAAATCGCATTTTATTTCACATCAAAGAACTCACATGGGTGAAAAGCCATATTCATGTTCAGAATGTGGGAAACATTTTAACCAAAAATCAAGTCTTGTTATACACCAGAGAATTCACACGGGGGAGAAGCCATATGCATGTTTAGAATGTGGGAAACATTTTAATCAAAAATCAGATCTTGTTATACACCAGAGAATTCACTCAGGGATGAAACCTTTTTCATGTTCAGAATGTGTGAGATGTTTTGCAGATAAATCAAGTCTTGTTAGACACCAAATAATTCACACAGGGGAGAAACTGTTTTCTTGTTCAGAATGTGGTAAACATTTTAACCAAAAATCAAACCTTGCTGTTATGATCCGGAACCATGGAAGATCACCACAAATCATTGGTAAAAGGTGAGAAGAGCATTGGCAATTAATCTGGCTGCCATCCCCTTACTAACCATCACAACTAGAAGTAGCCGAGGGGTGAACTAACATCCTGTGCACCGCGAACCCAGCCGGAGAACTAGCTATCCTAAAGGAAGGAAAGATGAATAACTCTCTGCCTCAGAAAATAGACAAGAATAGCAAGCCCCCCCACATTCCAAGACTGCGGTGATATAGGAAAAACACAATACACAGATAGATGACAGGATTAGCAAATGGTGAGGCCCCCACTGACTAACATAGGAAATGACAGGAAAGGGGCTGATGGTGACCAGAGAAAAACCGTACAAAATTCCAAATTCCTGATAGTACAAAATGGCCCTCAGATCGCACGATCTGAACTCCGTCCTATACCAGGTGCTCTTGTCATACCAATGAACAGAAAACAAGAATCATAACAAATTCAACAAGCCACAAACACATGGACTTAAAGGAGCTATACTCCAAACAGAACTGCAAGGAGTTCCCCAGCCAAGTAACTGAGGGGGAAAATCCCTCCATGCAAATAAACTGAAAACAACCACAGCAAAAGACAAACCCAGATAAGAGCAAAAGAACCAAACAATAAATAAAGAGCAAGCACTTATCTGGGGTAGATGTGGTGTGGAGCAGAATGAAGCAGGCTGGTGATACAAAGAACAACTGACATCCGGCAAAGCCTGCTTATCAGACAAGGATTTAAATAAGCAGAGAGTTAGCAAAGGAAACGCCCATTGCACAACACACCTGGTCTCTGTCCAAACCATTCCTAGCCACCAGAGGGAGCCTCCCAGCAGCCAAAACCTAACTAACATTCACAACACCTTGTTACACACCAGAGAATTCACACAGGGGTGAAACCTTTTTCATGTTCAGGATGTGGGAAACCTTTTAACTGTAAATCACATCTTGTTATACATCAGAGAACTCACACGGGGGAGAAGCCATATTCATGTTTGGAATGTGGGAACCATTTTAACCAAAAATCGGATCTTGTTATATACCAGAGAATTCACACAGGGGAGAAGCCTTTTTCATGTTCAGAATGTGTGAGATGTTTTGCAGATAAATTAAGTCTTGTTAGACACCAAATAATTCACACAGGGGAGAAACCGTTTTCATGTTCAGAATGTGGTAAACATTTTAATAAAAAATCATATCTTGTTACACACCAGAGAATTCACACAGGGGAGAAGCCATATTCATGTCCAGAATGTGGGAATTTTTTGCAGATAAATCAAGTTTTGCTAAACACCAACTAATTCACACACGGGAGAAACTATTGACATGTGTAGAATGATTAATATTTTACACACAAATGTTCTATTTTTAAACATCACAAAACTCACAAGGGTAGAATCCATTATCATTCCTAGAAGGTGAGAAATGTTTTACTTGAATATTTGTTGACCTCTAAGAAAAACCCACACGGGGAGAAAACATATATTTTTCAAACTGAAGAAGAAAATACAAAAGAGACAGTCAAAGTAAAGGCAAGTAAGTAAACAAGAAAGGGAAACCACATTAGAATTATTATATATACAGTTACTAATAGACATCTGTTTTCTAGTAATGAAGTAAAAAGCAATATTCCATGTGCATTGAATATTTCACATTGTTAAATATTCACAGTACATTACAAAAGTTAGTACACCCCACACAATGTTCTAAATGTTTTATTACAACTTTTCCTGGCTCCTGACGAAGCACGGAGGTTGCGAAATGCACGTCAGGTGCACGGGGATACTGCTTCTTACCCTTCTTTGGACCCTGTTATTTAACCTCTTCTCTGCCATCTTATTGTCTTATATCATATGATGTCCCATTGTTGTTTTTTCATTCTAATTTCTCACCCTTGTGAGTATTAATTTATTTATATTTGAATTTATATATAGTTGATGATACAGTATTGGGACATCACATATTTATGTGACTTACTTGAAGCTGGTTAGTTTATTTACACACGTGTGACTGAGGGTTCCATTCATTTGCATTAGGATTGTTACCGGATCTTCCCAATTAATACCATCTATAGCTTGGGTTGTTCCATTTTATTGTGTTTATTTTTTATTATTGTTCAATAAAGAATATACAAATTTGTATCTTTATATTTTTAGCTTGCATATTTTTCTCCTTTGGTGTTGGTATGACATTTCTATGTGCTTTCAGCCCCCACTGATGGGTTGTGATATTGGTGTTACATCCTTGTCACCTGTAGTAATGTACCCATCCTTGTCACCATCCTGTAGTAATGTGCCCATCCTTTGTGCCCTAAAAGCAATGAGACAATCCTTGTCCCGTTGTTGTAATGTACCCTTCTTTGTCCCCTGTAGCAATGTGCCCATCCTTGTTCCCTTGAGGTAATGTGCCCATCCTTGTCCCCTGTAGTAATTTGACAATATTTGTCCCCAACCTATAGTAATGTGTCCATCCTTGTCTCCTGTAGCAATGTGACCATCCATGTCTCCTGTAGTAATGTTACCATCCTTGTCTTCATAGTGAGTAATGTGTCCATACTTGTCCCCTGTAGCAATGTGCCAATCCCTGTCCCATGTAGCAATGTGTCCATTCTCGTCCCCTTGTAGTAATGTGCACATCCTTGTCTCCTTGTATTATTGTGCCCCTCCACGTCACCTTGTAGTAATGCAACTGTTAGATGGATTCGTAACTGGCTTAGCGATCGGAGTCAAAGAGTGGTCATAAATGGCTGCACATCCAGTTGGAAGACTGTCTCAAGTGGGGTGCCACAGGGATCTGTCCTGGGCCCCGTGTTGTTCAACATCTTTATCAATGATTTAGATAAAGGTATTAAGGGTAAACTGATTAAATTTGCTGATGACACAAAGCTAGGAGGAATAGCTAATACTAGAGAAGAGAGAGAGGATTCAACAAGATCTAAACAAGCTGGAACAATGGGCAGCAACTAATAGAATGGTTTTTAACAGGGAGAAATGCAAAGTCATACATCTTGGCAAGAATAATGAAAAGAGCATATTCAGCATGGGAGGAATAGAGCTATCCAAAAGCATGTGTGAAAAAGACTTAGGTATACTAATAGATCACAGACTGAACATGAGTCAACAGTGTGACGCAGCAGCAAAAAAGGCAAACACCATTCTAGGATGTATTAACAGAAGCATATAGTCTAGATCACTTGAAATCATTATCCCCCTTTACTCCTCTTTGGTCAGACCTCATCTGGAATATTGTGTCCAGTTCTGGGCACCACATTTTAAAAAAGACATCAACAAACTGGAGCAAGTTCAGAGAAGAGTGACCAGAATGGTGACTGGTCTGCAAACCATGTCCTGTGAGGAACGGTTACAGGATTTAGGATTGTTTAGCTTGCAAAAGAGAAGACTGAGAGGAGACTTAATAGCTGTCTTCAAATATCTTAAAGGCTGTCACACTGTAGAGGGATCAGTTTTATTCTCATTTTCACAAGGAAAGACAAGAAGCAATGAGATGAAACTGATGGGGAGGAGACACAGATTAGATATTAGAAAAAACTTTTTGACAGTGAGGGTGATCAACGAGTGGAACAGTCTGCCACAAGAGGTTTTGCGTTCTCCTTCAATGGAAGTCTTTAAAAAGAGGTTGGACGGACATCTGTCTGGGATGATTTAGTGAATCCTGCTTTGAGCAGGGGGTTGGACTAGATGACCCAGGAGGTCCATTCCAACTCTAATATTCTATGATTCTATGAATGCACCCATCCTTGTCCTCTTCTTGTAGTAACGTGCCCATTCTTGTCCTCTTGTAGTAATGTGCCCATCCTGGTACTCTTCTTGTAGTATCGTTTCTATCTTTCTTCCCTTGAAGTAATGTGCCCACCCTTGTCCTTTTGTGGTAATGTGCCCATCTTTGTCCCCTTGTAGTAGTGTGCCCATCCTTGTCCCCTTGTAGTAATGTACCCATCCTTGTCCCCTTGTAGAATATGCTCACCCCTTGTAGCAATGTCTCATCCTCTACTAATGTCCCTTATTATGCTGTCCTTCACATACACAAAAAAAAAATCCTTCTCACCTGTATGTCATTCCCTCAGTGTCCTCTTTCTTGCTTCCTAGACATCTTGACAATGGTGGATGTGCAGGGCCCCCGATCTGAGCTTTTCTTCAGTTGCATGAATGGCCCGCGCAAGGCAGAGAATCTCTCTACAGCTAAACCAATGGCAGTTGCCATATGCCAACGTCGGGGGGGGGGGGAGGGGGGGGGGGAACTGATTGGCCAGCGGCTGCTATTGGTATGGTGTCAGAAAAAGGAAAAACAAAATCCAGCTCCAATGCACTCGGAGTAAAATCTTTCCAGGCTTTATTACAAACTTGCTCATAATATTCAAAAAGCGGCATATTGCAAAAGGTAAAATGACATTACATGGCCCCAAGGGGCTAGAAAAATATAAAAAAGCAAGCGGCTACAAATTTCAGACACATAGACCATGTACAGAAATATTAGGGCTACACCAACATCACATATGTTATACAGAAGAATAGTGCTGCCTCCATAGCTCTTTATACAGTGACTTATAGATCAGGCAAGCTCCTCATATTTCGGCAGTTTCTATGTTACTCAGACGCTTTTTATATGAATAAGATCAGTGAGTCTCATTACACCAAGTAGAAAAGCTCCAGGGACAAAGACCCCGTCTCATACCTTTTCTCTGTTTGTTTTATCATCTGTTCACACCCTATATGCACTTAATAGCCCTCTGTATATGCAATTGTTCCCATACTGGCCGGTGACTAGTTCATGTAGCAAAATGTGAATCTCCTATTTATTATATTGATGGCTGGAACGTACAATACAAGCACTTTTTACCTTTTACCTTTTGTGCCTTCCCTCCTTCCTCATAGACTGTAAAGCTTGCGAGCAGGAACCTCACTTCTCTTGGTATGTGTTCTGTTACTCTCTAATGTCTCATAATGTCTGTATACAGTTGTGCTCAAAAGTTTACATACCTCTGCAGATTTTTTTGCTTTCTTGGCCTTTTTTCAGAGAATATGAATGATAACACAAAAACTTTTTTTCCACTCATGGATAGTGGTTGTATGAAGCCATTTATTGTCATCTACTGTGTTTTCTCTTTTTAAATCATAATGACAATCAAAAACATGCAAATCACCCTGATGAAAAGTTCACACACCCTGGTGATTTTGGCCTGATAACATGCACAGATGTTGACACAAATGGGTTTGAATGGCTAATAAAGGTAACATCCTCACCTGTGAGCTGTTTGCTTGTAATCAGTGTGTGTGCATTAAAGCAAGAGGACTTGGGTCCTGACAGTGCTACTTCTGCGGTATCTTCAGCCTCATCAGATGAGGAGTTTAATTTTGAAAAGTATTTGGATGACATGGAGGAGCAAAGTGTTGCCTCAGGGAAAAAGATTTGACTCCCACAGCAAACTGACCATACATCAGCAAAATTTTTCACTTGCTCTCAAAGTAGAAGAGTTCAACTGTTCATCTAGACTGACTGTGCATGAGGCCATTCCTTTATACCCTGAAATTGTTATAGATGTTGCCCATGTGGTCACCGCTTTGTCACCAACCTAAGTTAGCGTAGAGGGTTGTTCACTAGCCTTAAAATATTTAGCACATGAATAGGAAAAGGGAAGGGATTATCTGCTCACCCACTGACTCAATTGAAGCAAGGACTGTCCATTGAACCAAACGTAATTCCAATTATAAACGTAATTATAAAATTTCAAGTTTATTCAGAATTGGATATTAAAATCATGATGAAAGAAACGCGTTTCAAACGCTACAATACGACTTTGTTCAAGCTAAAAACAATACACTTGAAAAATAAAGAAAAAGAGGGAGCAGAAAGGAGAAAAAAAAATAAAGGGAAAAAAGAGTTTTAAATGACTGAGTACATAAAATAAATCAATAACCAAATATTCAAATACAAGCTGAAACACAGATCTTCTAAATATTTGAATGCATATAATGAAAAACCAATAAGGGAACATATATGAACGGTATTCAGACCATGCGGTGAGGCAGTATCTAAATAAAAAATCCAGTACGCCGCTCGTGTTAATAATTTACGTCTAATGTCACCACCTCGCTGACTGCTAGCCGCATGCAATACACTGTTACCAGAAAGGGGTTTACAAAACGTAGAGGTGGACATTTTATCATAGAAATGTAAATCCAAAAAAAATAAAAAGACAAGAGGAGAAGGGCGATCCGCGCACAATCCGGTGGCTTAGACGTATAGACACAAAATGACCAGATCCACTTATACTAATCTTGTCTTTTGTTAAAAAAAATTTTAATAAAGAAAAGATCAGTATAAGTGGATCTGGTCATTTCGTACCTATACATCGGATTGTGTGTGGACCGCCCTTCTCCTTTTGTCTTTTTGTTTTCTGCTCGGAGCCCAGTGAAGGACTCCAATTCAATGGGCCGACCAGATGCCGCCGTTGGATAGACGGGTTCCCCGGATTACATGCGCGATCCATTTTACCCCAAGGTGAGTGCATTACCATTCAAGCACTCCTTATGATCACTAAATACTGCAATGGGAAAAGCGCCACCTCTCTCTTCCTTTCTAGGATTTTTTTTCCCACTCTGCAAATCCAAAAAAGAAATTGATGTTGAATTATGCTGAAAAAAAGAGATTAAATTGATTTGAATTGATATAAGACATAAACTCTGGTATGGCAGAAATGATGAGCATGTCGTCTATGAATCAGGCATACCAGAACAAAAGGACAATAAAGGGATTATTCTGTGAAAAAAAAGAAATTAACATTCTTCCCAGATTTGCAAGGGAAGGGGAGTATTTGGCACCATGGACACATCCTTACATTGCAGAAAAAAAAATAATTATCAAAAGGAAAAAAAATGTGAGTCATGAGAAAAAAAAAGTCACATCCAACATATAATGCTGTAAATCTTCAGAAAAGTTGGAATATTTCTTTAAATGAAATATCAATGCATCCAGAGCAATATTGTGTGGGATAGAAATAGTGAGGTAACGTCACAGCTCAACCAAGAGACCATGAAAAATGTGAAAGTTGCTCCAAAACATCAGTAGAATCCTTCAGAAAGCCTGGTGTGCGCTGGACTAGAGGCTGAAGTAATGAATGAAGCCGCTCTCCCAGTCACCCCGTAATGGAGCCAGTCCCAGAAATAATGGGTCTCATAGGGGTGGATTTGTGCATCTTTGGGAGGGCATGCATAATAGGAAGAGCAGGATGATCCACATGCAAGTAATCACCCTGAGCTTTAGTGAGCGCTCCCCAAGATATCCCTTCAATGATTTTATTTGTGTCTTTAATAAATTTCACAGAGGGATTGTTATTTAATTTTACATATGTACTGGTATCATTCAGAAGGTCAATTATTTGTGACCTGTATGCAGAAGAATCCATCACTATCACTACTCCACCCTTGTCAGACATTTTCATTGTAATGTCCAACTTACCCTTTAATTCCTCAGTTACAGCATATTGCAGATCAGTTACGTTCCTAGGAGTGTACTCACATTCTGAAGACATATGCAGCGCCTTCAGTTCTCTCTCCATAATGAGAAAAGGGAGCCAGCACGATCTGAGAGTGGTATGCATCAAATAAAAGTGTAAATTCACAGATTTATTCCAACTGCACTATAATACAAAATGAGATTTTTAGCAAATAGTTGATCCATTTTTTGAGCCACCCCTGCCACATCACGGCAAATCTCAATAGGGGGGTCCTACTCTATACTTCACATTTCATTGTGCCATGCGGCCTCCTAGATAAATTAATAGATTATTAGAGCAACACATACAGTAGAGACCAAAAATTTGGACACACCTTCTCATCTCTAGAACAACTGTTAAGAGGAGACTTTGTGCAGCAGGCCTTCATGGTAAAATAACTGCTAGGAAACCACTGCTAAGGACAGACAACAAGCAGAGGAGACTTGTTTGGGCTAAAGAACACAAGGAATGGACATTAGACCAGTGGAAATCTGTGCTTTGGTCTGATGAGTCCAAATTTGAGATCTTTGGATCCAACCACCATGTGTTTATAGAAAAGGTGAATGGATGGACTCTACATGCCTGGTTCCCACTGTTAAGCATGGAGGAGGTGTGATGGTGTGGGGGTGCTTTGCTGCTGACACTGTTGGTGATTTATTCAAAATTGAAGGCATACTGAACCAGCATGCCTACCACAGCATCTTGCAGCGGCGTGCTATTCCATCCGGTTTGCGTTTAGTTGGACCATAATTTATTTTCAACAGGACAATGACCTCAAACACACCTCCAGGCTGTCTAAGGACTATTTGACTAAGAAGGAGAGTGATGGGGTGCTATGCCAGATGACCTGGTCTCCACAGTCACCAGACCTGAATCCAATCGAGATGGTTTGGGATGAGCTGGACCGCAGAGTGAAGGGAAAAGGGCCAACAAGTGCTAAGCATCTCTGGGAACTTCTTCAAGACTGTTGGAAGACCATTTCCGGTGATTACCTCTTGAAGCTCATCAAGAGAATGCCAAGAGTGTGCAAAGTAGTAATCAAAGGAAAAAGTGGCTACTTTGAAGAACCTAAGATATAAGACATATTTTCAGTTGTTTTACACTTTTGTAAGTATTTCATTCCACATGTTTTAATTCATAGTTTTGATGCCTTCAATATGAATCTACAATTTTTAGAGTCAGGAAAATAAAGAAAGCTCTTTGAATGAGATGTGTCCAAACTTTTGGTCTGTACTGTACCTGTAACCTGTATATAACCGCTTCCATGTCGCAAACAGAGGCAACTGTGAATAAGAGGCAGCCCAGGTCCCAGTGTGTGCAGCAGACGCCACACACACCAGGACAATTACCCAGCTATTATATATACAGTATGTGTCATTTGAGGTATTTAAATTGCTTTTTCCTATAATTATTGGTATCAGTGAAATCCTCTGCGTTTTACGTATTTTCAGAAATCTCATATCCGCAGTGTAAACTGACGATAGCTGCAGGTTTGTGACCCCAGTATGTAATTTATGCTGCTGATAAGTGCGAGCCTCAATCACAACAAAGGTGACATATGCAGCTTCCCCCACATTTATCACAATGATACAGCGGGATTTACCAGTCCGGGATCATGCGGGTCCTCCACTGCCGGAGGTCCACAGCAAGTCTGCTCCATGGGAACATTGTCTAAAGATTATTGGAAAGTGATAATTTACAGATATATTTAGGAAATGCCTAAACACCACAATTGTTCCCCTACATGACGTCCCTCAGCATTGATCAGGAGGCCGGGATGTCACCTATTATTTTACCTTCTTTCACTATTCACTTAGCAGAACTTACTATGGACGGACTTAGTGGATTTACTTCTTTCTTAGAGCTGGGCCTGTGGTCTGCTACAGGGGTCATTAATGTCTTACTCTGCTTCCAACATTGACTTAATGGGGCATTCGATTAATTAGACTTTTTAGAGAAGTTGGGGCAGAATTTCGTTTCACCACCTCCCGGGGCCGGGGGAAGTATGTGATTCTGGAAAAAATAAATGAGAAGCATTACTCGCTAGTCACAGCCCCAGCTGCTTCTGATCTCCGGCCTTCTGTACCTGACTGTGTGTCGCCCAGGGTAGGGTACTCAGATCCGGGCCAAGGGTCACTTTTGTAGGTGTACGGTGGCGTGACCCGGTCTGTGATCCCTGGCTCCACAGCAAAAAGGAGATTGGGTAAGGGAGATTGTCCGTGACGCCACCCGTGGGTTGCGGTGATGAGATGGTGGCACCGTCGCTGCCTCTGGGGACCGTGCCCGGGACTGGTGGTGTGGGGCAGCAAGATGGAATCCCCTCCAAGGGTAGGGGAGGTGTAGTCTTGGGGCCCAATTGGGAGTTGTGGATTGGGGAGTGACGGATGCAGTCCACGGCTTGGACCGGGTGCTGCAGGAGTACTCACAATATAAAGCAATCACTAACACAAGTCCAGGAATCAACCAAATTGCTGGTAACTGGTGCCCACAGATGCTGTGAGGATGGGTCCCACACCCGTGTGTGTACTTCAGGTGCTCTTCTCCTGCCTGAGGTCTGTGTCTGCTTCGTACACAGGTCCGGACTGGGTCCCGACATTCGGCACCGGGGGGCCACTACCCTCTCCCGGTCCACTTCGGGTCCCCACAAGCGGCTGGCCTATTCCTGAGGCCCTCACTGCCACTCTCCCTAGCCCCACACAGGGGCTGCTTCCAGACATCTCTCCTCCTGCAGACGGACTTCAGCTCAAACTCTGCTCTTTTCTAAGCTCCTCTCTCCCCCCTCCCGTTTCCTGAGGAGGGGGTGAGTGGGGCCTGACTGGCTGTTGTGTTTGTGTGTGGGAAACTCCCCAAGGGAGAGTGAGATCTGCTCCAAAAAAAAAAGACAGATGCAGACTTCTGTGACACCCTGGTTTTGCCAGGGCGGCACACTCCCCCTTGGTAAAATACAGACCGTCCGCGGGCTGTCCAGCTACCAACATTTATTATTTAACGGGAAAAATAAAAGTTAAACATTACAAACATGCATCTTCCCACATCGGGAGGTACGTTTGCTCAAACTTTTAACTATCCTGCCACCCCCCACCTGCGGTGCAGATGACCTCCTCTGTGAACCTGAGGACATTCAACAGGGGTGACAGTCCATAAAACAGTCAACTTGAACTTTGAACTTGCGGGTAGCCGTCCATGTTCTTCTACCACTGGTGCTGCTGCCACTCCCAGTACGGGGCACGGGTTCCGTGCTCTGCCTCCTGCTCAGGAGCCAGGCCCACTCGGATGCCCTCGGCGCCGGCTACAACCGGCCTCGCTAACTGCCGAGGACCCCATCGCTCAGTGGCCTGCTCCTCCTCTCTGCAGGTGCACCCCAGCTGCTCCACAGCCGGGACGGGGTACCTGGGAGCGGCTGGCACCGCATCTGGGACAGACTTCCGGTCGGGTGCCGCCTCCGTTGTGGCCGGGCGGACTGCCAGAGCCGACATCATCACCATTGCGGCCGGGCGGACTGCCGGAGCTGACGTCATCTCTGTTGCTGTTGCAGCCGGGCGGACTGCCAGGGCCGGGTATGATGTCATCAGGGTTGCGGCTCGCTTGTCCAGGAACGGAATTAGGCAAAGTCCTGGTGCCCCTGCCCCTGCCTTTACAGTCCTGGTTACATGAACTGCAGTCCCTTCCTGCTGCTCCCCCTTGGTACTCGGGAGCAGTCCTTCTAGCAACTTTTAAAGTCTCTCTTTCGCTTCCGGTTCTCCGGAGCTTCAATTCCGCCCGCGTTCTCAGGGGGCAGAGCCTTTTTTTTTTTCGCGTCCACCGCTCGGGGAAGAAGGCTTTGGCGGGAGTTTATGCGCCAGAAGATGGCGACAAGATGGCTGATTTTGCAAATTTCACAACGGATCACCGCTGACTTCAAGGCGATCTTCCACCAGTAAGTGGACTTGTTCAATCCTGTTTGTGATGCCAGTTTGTGTCGCCCAGGGGTAGGGTACTCAGATCCAGGCCAAGGGGTCACTTTTGTAGGGGTACGGTGGCGAACCCGGTCTGTGATCCCTGGCTCCACAGCAAAAAGGGGATTAGGTAAGGGAAATTGTCCGTGACGCCACCCGTGGGTTGCGGTGATGAGATGGTGGCACCGCCGCTGCCTCTGGGGACCGTGCCCAATTTGGAGTTGTGGATTGGGGAGTGACAGATGCAGTCCACGGCTTGGACCGGGTGCTGCAGGAGTACTCACAGTATAAAGCAATAACTGACACAAGTCCAGGAATTAACCAAGTTGCTGGTAACTGGTGCCCACGGATGCTGTGAGGACGTGTCCCACACCCGTGTGTGTACTTCAGGTGCTCTTCTCCTGCCTGAGGTCTGTGTCTGCTTCGTACACAGGTCCGGACTGGGTCCCGACAGTCGGCACCAGGGGGCCATTACCCTCTCCCGGTCCACTTCGGGTCCCCACAAGCGGCTGGCCTATTCCTGAGGCCCTCACTGCCACTCTCCCTAGCCCCACACAGGGGCTGCTTCCAGACCTCTCTCCTCCTGCAGACTGACTTCAGCTCAAACTCTGCTCTTTTCTAAGCTCCTCTCTCCCCCCTCCTGTTTCCTGAGGAGGGGGTGAGTGGGGCCTGATTGGCTGGTGTGTTTGTGTGTGGGAAACTCCCCAAGGGAGAGTGAAATCTGCACCAAAAAAAAGACAGATGTAGACTTCTGTGACACCCTGGTTTTGCCAGGGCGGCACAACTGCAGCCATAATGTGCCATATACAATATGTGACCACTGCAGCCCATCACTGGCCTCACAGTATAGGTGATGTAACGCTCATGTGTGATATCGGGTTCGTCATCACAGCAGAGAAGTAGACTCAGATCGGTGTGGAGCACTAAAGTGTTAGACCTGACATAGCAATGGATTCAGCAGGTGAGTAATGCTTGTTTCTACTATGTATCACATTCTCCCTTACCTCTTCTTCTTTTTTTTAACAACTCGATAAAATCACTTTACAAATGAATTTACAATTCAAGTTTTCCACTTTCTACAAGGTGGGAGCTTCTTCATACATAATTGCACTGCTCCTCCATCTGCATGTGGCTGTCAGGGATTGTGCCGGACAGAGCCCCTAATAGCACTGACTGACAGGCTCATTTACGATTCTCCACTGAGGGTCTTACTACATAATACTGGTGACCGACGCTCTGATGACCGACGCTCTGAGACATGAACCTAGGAAGATGCTGAATACAACACTGCAGGGGCGTAACTACCGCGGTTGCAGCGGTCGCCATTGTGACCGGGCCCGGGAGGTTAAGGGCCCACGTCTGCCCAGCAGATCAGCAGCCAGCTCCTTTCTGTGAGAGAGAAGCTGCGCTGTTCTGCCGCAGAACTCACGGCGCGGCAGCCGCTATATGATCCGGGCGCCGCTGACACCGGTCCACCCTGCCTGGTGTCAGCGGTGGTGTCACCGCGCTCCAGTCACCGCGCTCCCGTCGCCGCACACTGATTTGATATTGCATAGAGCGGCCGGCGCTGCTCTACGCATCATCAGTCTTCCCCCGTGCCTGCTTGGTGACGTCACTCCTGTACGACTGCTGTATGTGGTTTGATTGAGCACAGAGCGCAGGAGGACGCCGACCGGAGCCACGGGGGAACGAGGACAGAAGTGAGGACGAGCAGCGGTGAAACAAGTAAAGGTGAGGACAGAGCTGTGGTGGAAGGAAAAATCAGGTGAGTACTTGTTTTTTTATTTTTTTTTATAAATTAGTGAGTACACGGGAAAGCTGGTTGCAGGGCACATGGAGTCCTTGGGGGGGGGGGGGGCTGGCTGCAGGACATATGGAGTCCTTGGGGGGGCCTGACTGCAGGACACATGGAGTCCTTGAGGGGGCCTGGCTGCAGGACACATGGAGTGGCTGCAGGACACATGGAGTCCTTGGGGGGGGCCTGGCTGCAGGACACATGGAGTCCTTGGGGCGGGCCTGGCTGCAGGACACATGGAGGCCCTAGGGGTTGGCTGCATGACACATGGAGGCCCTGAGGGGCTGGCTGCATGACACATGGAGGACTGGCTGCATGACACATGCAGGCCCTGGGAGAGCCGGCTGCATGACACATGGAGGCCCTGGGGGGGCTGGCTGCAAGACACATGGAGGCCCTGGGGGAGGCTGGCTGCATGACACATGGAGGCCCTGGGGGGGGGGCTGGCTGCATGACACATGGAAGTCTATGGGGCTGCATGATACATGGAGGTCTATGGGGCTGCATAATAAACATGAAGGACACCTTATACATGGAATATAGTGGTGCATTATGTGCTGCCCCAAAGTCAGTAGCAGCCGGGCTGCTCGGATCCGGATCCATAGTGTGGCTCGAGGGATTCTTCCGGACCCAGGGGGTCGCGTGGACACTTCAAATAAAAAGGGAACGTATTTGTACGGGATTTGCTGTAGACACTCTGTGACGCCAATTACGGTGTGTGGTAAAGTGTGGCACCACCGCTGCTGTTATGGGGCACCCGGGGGCGATGGGATGGCAGCTGGATGTTAACCCCTCCGTGGGCAGGGATGGATGCCCTGGGGCCCAGTGTCTCTGTGCTGAGGGTGGTGATTGCAGGGGCCGGCGCGCCCGGTCATGCCGGGAAATGTTAGTTTACTCACGAATGAATGAATCACACAAGTCCAATGGTAACCAAGGTGCTGGTGGCCGGCCGCCGCAGCCGGGTGTATTCTGGTCCCTCACCCGGGGTGATGGTCTGTGTCACTTTCCTCTGCACTGTTTTTGGTGTGGTGGACTTCCCGGTGTGGAACACGGGAGTCCGCTCCCGGTACTTTGGTTGGGATCCTTGCCCGCTGACACTGACCCTTGGGATTTACCGGGCCCTGGCGGATGCCCTATTCCCCTTGGTGGGTGGTTGTCTGCTTTCGGGACTTTGGGTGGGACAGGACCTGTAATCCTGTCCTCAACTGGTTAATTAACAAAGCCGGTTGTTCCGGTCTCTGCTTCAGGGTCTCTGTGCACGGTTTCCGGGTCGGTTCTCCGGTGTCGGTATCCGCGGGCTCCAACCCTGCCTCGGTCCACCTCGGATCTCCGGCAGCCGTCTTCCCGTCTTCTGACAGACACGGACCATCGTCTGCCGCCTAGCCAATACGCCAGGGCTCCAACCCCGACGCCTTTCCTTTCTGGCTTTGCACTTGAGGTTCACTTCTCCTCTCCTCCTACTCCACTCCACTTCACTTCAACTCAAAACTCAACTGAACTGACTCTTTTCCTGCCCCGGGTTCTCTAGACCCCTAGGTGGATGTTCTCCATCCGCCTGGTCCTGCCCACTGGTGTGCCTGTCCTGCTCTGGAGGGGGTGACTAGGGTTTTTTTGGCTAGGTGTAACCCTGTGAGGGAAGGTGTTGTGCGGGGGGGCCTTTTCTGTGTGACCACCAGGGTGTCACACATTATACATGGAGGAATATAGGGCTGCATAATACAATATGAAGGTTTACGGGGCTGCATTGTAATACAGATACAGTGCCTACAAGTAGTATTCAACCCCCTGCAGATTTAGCAGGTTTGATAAGATGCAAATAAGTTAGAGCCTACAAACTTCAAACAAGAGCAGGATTTATTAACAGATGCATACATCTTACAAACCAACAAGTTATGTTGCTCAGTTAAATTTTAATAAATTTTCACCATAAAAGTGTGGGTCAATTATTATTCAACCCCTAGGTTTAATATTTTGTGGAATAACCCTTGTTTGCAATTACAGCTAATAATCGTCTTTTATAAGACCTGATCAGGCCGGCACAGGTCTCTGGAGTTATCTTGGCCCACTCCTCCATGCAGATCTTCTCCAAGTTATCTTGGTTCTTTGGGTGTCTCATGTGGACTTTAATCTTGAGCTCCTTCCACAAGTTTTCAAATGGGTTAAGGTCAGAAGACTGACTAGGCCACTGCAACACCTTTATTTTTTTCCCTCTTGAACCAGGCCTTGGTTTTCTTGGCTGTGTGCTTTGGGTCGTTGTCTTGTTGGAAGATGAAATGACGACCCATCTTAAGATCCTTGATGGAGGAGCGGAGGTTCTTGGCCAAAAGCTCCAGGTAGGCCGTGCTATCCATCTTCCCATGGATGCGGACCAGATGGCCAGGCCCCTTAGCTGAGAAACAGCTCCACCGCATGATGCTGCCACCACCATGCTTGACTGTAGGGATGGTATTCTTGGGGTCGTATGTAGTGCCATCCAGTCTCCAAACGTCACTTGTGTGGTTGGCACCAAAGATTTCGATCTTGGTCTCATCAGACCAGAGAACCTTGAACCAGTCTGTCTCAGAGTCCTCCAAGTGATCATGAGCAAACTGTAGACGAGCCTTGACATGACGCTTTGAAAGTAAAGGTACCTTACGGGCTCGTCTGGAACGGAGACCATTGCGGTGGAGTACGTTACTTATGGTATTGACTGAAACCAATGTCCCCACTGCCATGAGATCTTCCCGGAGCTCCTTCATTGTTGTCCTTGGGTTAGCCTTGACTCTTCGGACAAGCCTGGCCTCGGCACGGGTGGAAACTTTCAAAGGCTGTCCAGGCCATGGAAGGCTAACAGTAGTTCCATAAGCCTTCCACTTCCGGATGATGCTCCCAACAGTGGAGACATGTAGGCCCAACTCCTTGGAAAGGGTTTTGTACCCCTTGCCAGCTTTGTGACCCTCCACGATCTTGTTTCTGATGGCCTTGGAATGCTCCTTTGTCTTTCCCATGTTGACCAAGTATGAGTGCTGTTCACAAGTTTGGGGAGGGTCTTAATTAGTCAGAAAAGGCTGGAAAAAGAGATAATTAATCCAAACATGTGAAGCTCATTGTTCTTTGTGCCTGAAATACTTCTTAATACTTTAGGGGAACCAAACAGAATTCTTGTGGTTTGAGGGGTTGAATAATAAATGACTCTCTGAATAAACTTTTGACAATTTAAAAAATAAAAAATAAAAAAATAAATAACATTCTTTTTTGCTGCAGTGCATTTCACACTACCATACTGATCTACAGTCCAAATCTCACAATGTCAAGTTAATTCCGAATGTGTAAACCTGTTAAATCTGCAGGATGTTGAATACTACTTGTAGGCACTGTAGGACTATGGGGGCTACATTATAATATATGGAGGACTATGGAGGCTACTTTATACATAGAGGACTATGGAGGTGTGTTATAAAACATTGAGGACTGTGGTGCAGTATAATATATGGAGAAATATGGGGTGAATTATAATACATGGAGAACTATGGGAAATTCATTATAATACATGGAGGACTATGGAGGTGCATTCCAATATATGAAGGGTTATGTGGGACCCTTTATACTATATGGAAGGCTATGTGGGGACCATTATTGTATTTGGAGAACTATATACGAGGGAGGATAAAGATACAAGTATGGGATGGGAATGTTTTGTGCTGAGGTAAAAAAGGCTCTTACCCTCAGCACCCAGCTTTCCCATGCTCTAATGTACATCTCTCAGCATCCAGCTTCCCCATGCTTTGATATGGGAAAACTGGGTGCTGAGGGAATGATGTATAGCAGAGCATGGGAAAGCTGGGTGCCGAGGACCAGATGGATATCAGAACATGGCAAAGCTTTGTGCTGATAAAGGGATTTCAGATCATGGGAAACCTGGGTGCTGAGGGTAAAAGCCGCTTTACACGCTACAACATCGCTAAAGCGATGTCGTTGGGGTCACGGAATTTGTGACGGACATCCGGCCGCGTTAGCGATGTCATTGCGTGTGAAACCTATGAGCGATTTTGAATCGTCGCAAAAACGTTCAAAATCGCTAATCGGTGACATGCCCCCCTATTCCCAATTATCGTTGCTGCTGCAGGTACGATGTTGTTCGTCATTCCTGAGGCAGCACACATCGCTATGTGTGACACCGCAGGAACGAGGAACCTCACCTTACCTGCCTCTCGGCCGCAATGAGGAAGGAAGGAGGTGGGCGGGATGTTACATCCTGCTCATTTCCGCCCCTCCACTTCTATTGGGCGGCCACTTAGTGATGTCGCTGTGACGCCGCACAAACCGCCCCCTTGGAAAGGAGGCGGTTCGCCGGTCACAGCGACGTCGCTAGGCAGGTAAGTAGTGTGACGGGTCCACGCGATTTTGTGCGCCACGGGCAGCGATTTGTCCGTGTCGCACAAACGACGGGGGCGGTACGCACGCTAGCGATCTTGCTAGCGAGATCGCAGCTTGTAAAGCGGCCTTTAGAGCCAAGTGTCAGCATCATTATCCTGTACTCCGAGTGTCAGTGTCACTATCCCGTACCCTAAGGGGTACTTTGCAAGCTCCGACATCGCTAGCCGATGCTAGCAATGCCGAGCGCGATAGCCCCCGCCCCCGTCGCACATGCGATATGTAGTGCGAGCTGCCTTAGCGAACATTATCGTTACGGCAGCTGCACACGCACATACCTGGTCGGTGACGTCGCTGTGACTGCCGAACAATCCCTCCTTCAAGGGGGAGGTGCGTTCAGCGTCACAGCGACGTCACAAAGTGGCTGGCCAACAGCAGCGTAGGGGCGGAGATGAGCGGGATGTAAACATCCCGCCCACCTTCTCCCTTCCGCCTTGCCAGTGGACGCCAGGCGCAGGTAAGGAGATGTTTGTCGCTCCTGCGGCTTCACACACAGCGATGTGTGGAGCTGCAGGAACGACAAACAACATCGTACCTGCGGACGCACCAACATAATGAAAATGAACGATGTGACACAGATCACCAACGATTTTTGACTGTTTCACGCTCGTTCATCTTCTCTCCTAGGCTTTACACGTTGCGACATCGTTACCGGCGCCGGATGTGAGTCACTTTCGATTTGACCCCGACGATATCGCAGGTGCAATGTCGCAACGTGCAAAGTACCCCTAAGTGTCGGTGTACGTGGAGGGGGGGCCCCGGTCCAAATTTTGCACCATGGCACATCAAACTCTAGTTACGCCACTGCAACACTTGTAAACTGCTAGAGCCGCTCCTGGTGCCTGATATCATTATCTAGTGTCCTCACTCCGTGGTCTTCACTTACAATGTGAACTGTTTTGTCACCATTACCTTAGTGAATAGCCCCTTCACCCCCAGGCAATCTTCCATTTTTCATTTACATTTTTTCCTCTCCTTCTTCCAAGAGCCATAACTTTTTTATTTTTCCGTCAATCTTGCCATATGAGGTCTTGTGTTTTACAGGACGAGTTGTAGTTTTGAATGAAATTGTTATTTTTACCATATAGTGCACTGAAAAATGGGGGGAAAAATCCAAGTGCGGTGAAATTGCAGAAAAAAAGTGTAGTTGCGCTATTGGTTTTGGAGTCTTTTTTCTCAGTGTTCACTATATGGTAAAACTGACATGTTGGTGTGAAGCCTCAGGTCGGTACGAGTTCGTAGATACCAAACATAGGCTCTGTGCACACGTTGCTTTTTTCATGCTTTTTTCCTTTCAGATTTTAATCAATACTGCAAGGAAAAAGCTTCCCAGCAAAGTCTATGAGACTCCTGAAGTGCTGTGCACACGGGGCTTTTTTCAGCAGCTTCTTTCTGCCAAGACATGCTTTTTCTGCAGAAAAAAAATCTGCTACATGTACACACAGTCTTACTTTTATCTAAGGGGTTAAAAAAATTCAGAAGTTGTGCCTTTGTCGCCATTTTCCGAGCCCCGTTGCATTCTCATTTTTTGGGATCTGGGTCTGTGATGGCTTTTTTTGCGTCTTGAGCTGGCGTTTTTAATTAAATCATTTTTGTGCACATGCTATGTTTTGATTGCCTGTTTGTGGAAATAAAACCCCCCTCACAATTTTTGGTGTTTGGAATTTTTTTTCTCGCCACGCCGTGTACTAATCAGATTAACTAGTTTTATAGTTTGATTGATCAGGCATTTCTGAACGTAGCGATACCAAATATTTGAGCAAAAATCTCCGTAACACCATACAAATTTGGATGTGGGCATGGATTCTGCTAAATTCCCACATACAGCACAAACTCAGAACCATGGTATTAAGAGAAAAGAGAACAAGAGTTTTATAGTGCTAAAATTGTTCAAAAAAAATTATTATGAAGAAGGTGAACATCCATTTAGTCTAAAAACATATTAAAACACCAGGACAATGCCCCGAGATAGATAGACAGCACTTAGAGATTAGAGGCACCTGTCCCCTGATGAAGATTGAAAACCGATGTATCGAAACGTGCGTTGGGCGTTTCGAGGTTCCATTTCCTGTGACCTGTTACCGAATTCAGCTTTACCACCGCCACTTTTGCATGCCCTACTCCAGTATTACATCTCTGTATGCTTTAAGCTTTTTGAGTGGATCTGACTTCATGTTGTACCTAGTTATAGTCCACTATGGAGATACTATATTCTGATATTATGATGATTGTGCCATCTGTACAATAATAAAATGTAATTAGTTTCATGAGTCCCTAAGTGGTGTCTATCTATCTCGGGGCATGGTCCTGGTGTTTTAATATGTTTTTAGACTAAATGGATGTTCACCTTCTTTATAAGAAAATTTTTTGTACAATTTCTTCTATAGAAACTCTTGTTCTCTTTTTTCTTGATACCAAATATGTGTAGTTTTTTTTATTTTTATTAACTGTTTTATTTTCAGGAGGGTAATTTGAATTTTTAGGTTTTTTTGTTATTTTTTTTCTTCCTATTATTTTTTAAAAACTTTTTATTAACATTTTTTATTTATTTTCCTAGTCCCCTAGGGGACGTTATCACTGCATAGTCCGATTTCCTAAGCATTTCAGAAATGCTGCTTCCTGTGAGTGCTGGCGATCTGTAGGCTCTCCCAGGAAGTTTACCATGGCAGTGTCAGGGGTCATCAGCTGACCCCGCGCTACCATGGAAACACATTGGCGAACCGTGATCATGTCACGGGACAGCCGATGGTGGTGGGAAATGGCACAATCCCCACTGCGGCCATTTAAGTCGTGCTGTCAGTGTTTTACAGCGCTATCTAAAAGGGTTAACAGGTGCGGGTGGATCTCCGATACACCTGAGCCTGATACCCACACCTGATACCCAAACATATGCAGAGATTTCCTCGGGCTCACCACCAGAGCCCGCAGTAACTGGAGATAGGCGACCAAAGACGTACCGGTACGCCCTTGGGCGTAAAGGGGTTAAAAAACAAAAGCAATTTATATTTCATTATATATAGAAAATAAAAGTTGTAAATTTATTTACACACAACACTGCTGCATGGACAGTATATGCACGCTCAGTTCTGCTACATAAGCACATTTACATACAGCTCTACTAAATACAATGGAGATCAAAATTAGAGAACAATGTCTGATGACTCGCTTTTTTCAGAAACAATGTAATAACTTTGTCACCAAGGATGTTCCAGAGCTTTTCTATTGGGTTTAGATCAGGACACTGGGCAAGTATTTCATTGTTTCAATGTTTTCTGTTTCAAGGAACTGCTTTACCCAATTTGTTGTATGACAGGGGGCATTGTCCTTCATGAAAATTGCTGGATGATTGAGGGATGAACGCAAGGAAGGAACCACGTGTTGTTGAAGAAGGTTCTGATACACACTTACATTCACTCTTCCA
Source organism: Anomaloglossus baeobatrachus (assembly GCF_048569485.1). NCBI lineage: Eukaryota > Metazoa > Chordata > Amphibia > Anura > Aromobatidae > Anomaloglossus > Anomaloglossus baeobatrachus. The sequence goes on from NW_027442287.1 coordinate 107,683, forward strand.
TGTAGCTGTATGAGAGGTCCAAATCCTGCTGCAGAAAACATTCCTCAAACCATTACACATCCTCCACCACCATTCACTGACTTCTTAACACACTTTGGGTTTAGTCTTTCTCCAGTTCGTTGACGAACATAATGTTTCCCATCAGACCCAAATAAATTAAATTTGCTTTCATCGCTATCTATGGAGCACTTCTTCTCTGTCCACACAACATGCTCCTCACAAAAGGTGAGTTCAGCCTTTTGATTCTTTCTGCTAATGAGAGGTTTGGTCACTGCAGAGTGGGCTTTCAATCCAAATGCTCTGAAACATTGTGACATTGTATGACGAGACAGATCCTTACCCTGTTTGGTGCTGAACTGGCGAGCAATTCTAGCTGCAGTGCTGAAACAATTACCCATGGAGATTCTCCACATTATCCTGTCCTCTCTTGCGAGAGCGACCAGTCTTCTTTGGGGAATTGAAAGAGTTTGTGATGTTGTAAAGATGCAATATTCTCCAAATCACAGACTTGCAACAACCAAATTCTCTTGCTAGGGCTGTTAGGGTTAACCCTTAGGCCTTCATATGGATAACCTGCTGCCGGTGTGTTTCAATCACTTTGTAATGGCACACCATTTCTGCAAAGTCAGTGCAAACCTAAAAGTTAGGCTGCCAACAGGGTTTGTCAGATAATTAAGGAAATTAGCACTAGGTGACACCAATAACTTGCAGGTATCTGAAAGTGTTCTCTCATTTTGATCAGTGTTTATTTACATTTATTTCATTTACATTTTTATGTGCTTTTGAAAAAAAACAATTTATGAAATAAGTTTAAAATACTGTGAATTTCCTCATATTAGCATATAATCACGTAGTACTACACAGTGATCGCAACATTTAGAAAATTGTGATCTTCACTGTATATACATTTATATACACACACACACACACACTGTGTACACATCACCCCATTTTACAGTCCCTTACAGGGTATGTGATTGATCCTATGACTGAAAAGTTTTTGTTAGAAGTGCATCTTATAGTCCAAAAAATATGGTAAGTTCCAAAGTAATTTCCCTTCCTCATTTAATTATACGACTGTCTGTTATGTGATTTTTGGACAATCTGTCAATAAAATATTTATTTTGTCCCTGTGCAAGTTATTATTGATGGTCAAGAAAATATGAGTTTCCTTGTTTTCATTTTTCCCATTCTAGGTATGATAATGGATACTCCCTGTGTGGGATTTTTGATGTTTAAGAAAGTTCCACTTGTGTTTAAAACATTCTGAACATGAAAAAGGCTTCTCCCCTGTGTGAGTTATTTGGTGTCTAATAAGATGCAATTTCTGGGGAAAACATTTCCCACATTCTGAACATGAAAAATGCTTCTACTCTCTGTGACTGCTCTGGTGATAAAGAAGAGTTGATCTACTTGCAAAACATTTCCCACATTCTACACATGAAAACGTCTTTTCCCCTGTGTGAGTTCTCTGATGTCTAATTAGATCTGATTTGGTGTTAAAACATCTCCCACATTCTGAACATGAAAAAGGTTTCTGCCCCGTATGAGTTCTTTGATGTGTAACAAGACTTGATTTCCGGTTAAAACATTTTCCACATTCTGAACATGAATATGACTTCTCCCCCGTATGAGTTCTTTGATGTGTAACAAGACTTGATTTCCGGTTAAAACATTTTCCACATTCTGAACATGAATATGACTTCTCCCCCGTATGAGTTCTTTGATGTGTAACAAGACTTGATTTCCAGTTAAAACATTTTCCACATTCTGAACATGAATATAACTTCTCCCCAGTATGAATTATCTCATGGCTAACAAGACTTAATTTGTGGCTAAAACTTTTCCCGCATTCTGAACATGAATATGACTTCTCCCCCGTATGAGTTCTTTGATGTGTAACAAGACTTGATTTCTGGTTAAAACATTTTCCACATTCTGAACATGAATATGACTTCTCCCCAGTATGAATTATCTCATGGCTAACAAGACTTAATTTGTGGCTAAAACTTTTCCCGCATTCTGAACATGAAAAAGGCTTCTCACCTGTGTGAGTTCTTTGATGTATAACAAGATGTGATTTCCGGATAAAACATTTCCCACATTCTGAACATGAAAAAGGCTTCTCACCTGTGTGAGTTCTTTGATGTGTAACAAGATGTGATTTCCGGATAAAACATTTCCCACATTCTGAACATGAAAATGGCTTCTCTCCTGTGTGAGTTCTTTGATGTATAACAAGTTTTGATTTCTGTATAAAACATTTCTCACATTCTGAACATGAATATGGCTTCTCCCCTGTATGAGTACTTTTATGTGTAACAAGATTTGATTTCAAGTTAAAACATTTGCCACATTCTGAACATGAATATGGCTTCTCCCCTGTGTGAGTTCTCTCATGTTGTACAAGGTTTGATTTATAATTAAAATATTTCTTACAAATGGAACAAGAAAATCTATTCTCCTCTGTGTGAATTTTTTGATGTTTTACAAATGATGTTTCTGGAAGAAAACTATTTCCATTTTTTAATTGTGAAATTGGCTCCTTTTCTTTCAGATCAGTTGGTTTTCTAATGCCTCTTTTGTGACTTTTATTAATTTTAGTAGTCTGTAATGATTCAGAAGAGAGGACCCGTTTCATAGAATCAGATGATAGATCTTTGCTGTGAAAGAAAGATGGGATATCTGGAATAATGGCATTTGCTTTAGTTGAATCTTGTGTGATCTCAAAGACATCTGATTTATAAATTGAAGATGTCAGTTGTCCCACTGGTCTCGTGGTACAGCCATCTGCTAAGAATAAAACCTGTTATTTTTTTCATAAAATATGCTTGAAATTAATATTTTTAAACATTTCTACTTAAAACGTCCATAGAAACAGCAAGTTATGTAGTAAAATAGAATTATTTGCTAAGACAATAACAGCTCACAGTCTAATAGAAGACCTCATGGCATGAACCAGTAGAGTATGGTACACCACCTAAAATGTTATGTAGGTGAATATGATACCAATATAAACTTCCTCTCCCACAAAAACAAGCCCCCTCTCAGTTCCATCATCTGTCAATGGCAAAACAGAGTATTCCAACATTATAACGACGCCAAACACACCTCCAAGACGACCACTGCATTGCTAAACAAACTGAGGGTAAAGGTGCTGGACTGGTCAAGCATGTCTCCAGACCTGAACCCTATTGAGCATCTGTGGGGTCTCCTCAAATGGAAGGTGGAGGAGCAGAAAGTCTCTAACATTCACCAGATCTGTGATATCATCATGGAAGAGGATACAGTAGCTCCTGTGACGTTCTAGTGAACTCCATGCACAAGAGAATTAAGGCAGTGCTGGAAAGTAATGGTGACCACATGAAATATTGTCATTTTGAGCACAGTTTGGCAATTTCACTTAGAGGTGTACTCATGTTTGTTGTCAGCAGTTTTAACATTAATGGAAGTTTGTTAAGTCATTTAAAGGACACACCAAAATTACATTGTTATACAAGCTGTACACTGACTACTGTGCATTGCATCAAAGTGTCAGATCATCAGTGTTGTCCCATGAAAATATACAATTAAATATTTACAAAAATAGGGGTGTATTAACCTTTGTGATATACTGTATTTGCAATTTTCACTCCAACATCCACTGCGTCACTGAAGGCTATAATTTCCAAAATGGAGTCCCTTTATGGGTTCTCTGGTTTTCTGCTGTTCTGTCACATCAAGTCTTCTGCAAATGTGTCACATCTTATCTGGGATCTGCTCCAGTGACGTCAGCTTCTGTTGTTGAGGGTATGAATTGAGTAACCTGAAATACTTAATTCAGCCATATCACAGACCCAAATATGTGGTTTAGTTGATGTAGCCTAATATATTTATGAATGTTTTTGTTTCCTACTGACTCATATATGAATATATTCAGTGATTTTCCTTAATACAAAATGCCAGCTATGGACTCTCTAATATCGGGAAAAGTTTTGAAAGAGCCCATCACATCAGGTTAATGTCTCCATGGTCCAGTCTGCTGAGCACTGGCAGTGACACGCGAGTTAACGTCACATCTCAGATACCGATGGACCTGAAACAACTGAAGCAGAGAGCGGCTGCCATTCCACCCATGATCTCAGAAGGATTCTCTGAATCAGCGTCACAAACTGTTCACATGAAGCCTCATCACGCTTTGGCTCTTTATCAAGAGCAGATCACCAATGTTCACGAGGTGGCCCTGGATAGACTTGCACCAACCAAAATTAGAAGTTTTCCATTATTCCCCTCCCCATGTACATTTACCCATACGGACTCTACATTGTTGCAGTTCCCCCCAATGTCACCTAAAACCTGTGTTGAATGATGACATTGGGGGGAACTGCAACAATGTAGAGTCCGTATGGGTAAATGTATGTGGGGAGGTGAATAATGGAAAAATTCTAATTGGAGTTGCTATAAGCCTCCTAACATACCTGAACAAATAGAGGGTGAAATGCTGCAACAAATTGAAAAGGCAGCTAATAATCAGGTTCTTATTATGGGGGATTTCAACTATCCAGACATACAGTTGGACATAGAATCTACTGGTTGTGCTAAAAGCTGTAAGTTCTTATCTACAATTAAGACCATTTCTTCTTTCAGATGGTAGATGAATCGACCAGGGGAGATAATTTGCTAGATCTGGTCCTGTCAAACAGACCAAACACAATTTCAGATCTACAGGTCCGGGAGCACTTGGGCACCAGCGATCATAATATGGTAAGCTTCAACGTAATATTCAATAGAACATTTCAAAGGGGAAATGCTGAAACCTGGAATTTTAGGAAAGCTGATTTCAACAAATTAAGGGAAGAGCTTAAATGTGTAGATTGGGACAAAGTCATGGTAACTGGGGATACTGAACATAAATGGGGTAAGTTTAAGGATATACTACTAGAGTCCTGTAAAAAACTTATACCCTCTGGTAATAAAATGTCCAGGAATAAAAAGAAACCACTTTGGATAAATAAGACTGTACAAAGTATAAAAAACAAAGGGCGTTTAAAATCTTAAAGGCTGAGAATACAGAAATAGCATTTCAGAAGTATAAAGATATCAATAGGAAATGTAAAAAAAGACATCAAGCAAGCAAAATTAGCTACTGAAACAAAAATCGCCAAGGATATTAAAATAAATCCCAAAATCTTTTATAAATACATTAATGCCAAAAGGAAAACAAAGGATAGTATCGGTCATTTAAAATATAATAACTAGTTAGTTATACAGGACAAACAAAAGACTGAGATATTAAATAGTTATTTCTCATCAGTGTTCACCAAGGAACTGACTGTACCAGGGATCATTCAACAAGTGAAAAATCAAAGTTCACCACCCGATATAATTAATTTAACACAAGAAGAAGTATGCCTGCGTCTGAGTAAATTAAACAGTGACAAATCCCCAGGGCCAGATGGCATCATCTACGAATATTGAGGGAATTGAGCTCCGTAATCAACAGACTGCTGTATCTCATCTTTTTAGACTCGCTTTCTAACAGGGTTGGTTCCTCAGGATTGGAGGATTGCTGATGTGGTACCGATATTTAAGAAAGGTAAGAGGCTGGATGCAGGCAACTACCGTCCAGTAAGTCTGACATCAGTAGTGTGCAACGTTTTTGAGGGCATTTTAAGGGATGACATGCAAAAATATATTGCAAAAATATATAATAACTCAAAAAAAAGCATGGATTCATGAAAGATAAGTCATATCTAACCAACATGTTGGGGTTCTATGAGGGGGGAAGTGCAAACCTGGATATTGGTAATGCAGCTGATGTGATTTATTTAGACTTTGCAAAGGCATTTGATACTGTACCACATAATAGCCTTAAACTAAAGCTCCAGAAGCAAGAACTAGGGGAAACTATATGCAACTGGGTAAGGCGTTGGCTACAAGATAGGAAACAAAGAGTAGTCATAAATGGTACTTTCTCTAAATGAGCTATAGTCAGCAGTGGGGTGCCGCAGGGATCTGTGCTAGGACCGATTCTTTTTAATATCTTTATTAATGACCTTGTGGATGGGATTGATAGTAAAGTGTCAGTCTTTACTGATGACACCAAACTATGTAGGATATTATAAACTTACCTATATAGTACAATATTACAAAAAGATCTGGATAAGATGTCAGAATGGGCAGATACTTGGCAAATGAGATTTAATGTTGATAAATGTAAAGTAATGCACCTAGGATGGAGTAATCCTATAACTGCGTATACATTAAATTGAAGTAAACTCGGGGCTCCACATTTTAAAAAGGACATTCAGAAGTTAGAGTCAGTTGAAAGGTGGGCAACTAGACTACTACAAGGAATGGAAGGTCTCCCATATGATGACAGGTTGAAAAAGTTAGATATGTTTAGCTGAGAAAAAAAGACGTCTCAGAGTAGATCTCATTTATTTGTATAAATACATGTGTGGTCAATATAAAGGACTGGCACATGACTTATTTCTTCCAAAGACAATACTACGGACCAGGGGGCAAACACTGCGAGTGGAAGAAAAGCAATTCCGGCAGCTAAATAGGAAAGGGTTCTTTACAGTTAGAGCAGTCAGACTGTGGAATGCCCTACCACAAGAGGTAGTAATGGCAGATACTATAACAGCTTTTAAAAAAGGGCTGGATGATTACCTCACTACACACAACATTGTTGGTTATAAATGACTTAGTGACCAAATGTAGAACTGGTTGAGGAAGGTTGAACTAGATGGACCTAGGTCTTTTTTCAACCTAAGTAACTATGTAACTACCGTATTTTTCACTTTATAAGACGCACTTTTGTTCCCCCAAATTTTGGGGGAAAGTAGGGGGTGCGTCTTATAATCTGAATATACGGATTATATACTGCAGCTTCCAGGGGAGGTGGGGGCCGCTCTGGAGCGGTGGTGGTGGCTGAGGGAGGCTGGTAGAGGCTGGTGAGCTGGTGACGGCTGCAGCCTTAGATCTCCTGCTCATATAATATGCAGAGCCGCTGTCCATCATCGTGGTGCTGAAACTGGCACCGCGGTGAAGGGCTGCGGGAGCGGCACATATTATATGTGCATGTGCTCCCCTTTTATCGCACATGCCCCCCTGTGTTAGATGTGGCCCCCATGCTGCTGCCCATAGTAAAATAAAAAACGCTTTACTAACCTCCTCCAGCGTGTCTCCCCGGTCTCCCTCCTGCTGCTGTGATCAGGCACGCAGAGATGTCACTCTGCTGTACCGATCACATGACCAGCACTGAGAACCAGGAAGTGCAGGAGGCCGGAGCTCAACCACACGGAGGGAGACACGAGGGAGGACAGTGCTGGAGAAGGTAAGGAAAGAGTTTATTTTACTATAAGCAGCAGCATGGGGGTGATATCTAACACAGGGTGATGTATGCCAGCCACAGTGGGCCATGTGCAGCAATAGGGGGCTGTGTGCCAGCCACAGTGGGCGATGTGCAGCAATAGGGGGCCGTGTGCCAGCCACAGAGGACGTGTGCCAGCCACAGGGGGCCGTGTGCCAGCCATAGAGGATGTGTGCCAGCCACAGGGGGCCATGTGCCAGCCATAGAGGACATATGCCAGCCATAGGGGACATGTAGCATCACTGGGGGCCGTGTGCCAGCCACAGTGGTCGTGTGCCAGGCATAAGGGACATGTGGCATCACTGGGGGACGTGTGCCAGCACAAGGGGGCTATAGTCAATATAAGGTGGCCATATCCAGATTAATGGGGCTAATTTTAGGACGGGGGGCTATGAGGGACATATAACCTATATGATTTGTTAGACGGACACTGGCATTATAAGACGGACCCCATTTATTAAATTATCTATTCCTTCACCAAATTTGGGGTTACGTCTTATAATCAGGTGCGTCTTATAAAACGAAAAATACGTTATGTAAGTATCCTCCGTCTCGTTTAATATCTGGAAAAATAACCACAGACAATCTGTAGCAGATGTTTTTTGGTTATGTGCTGATCTCAAGATAAGATCTAGATTCAACCTTCCTTGGTCAGGATAATGTGCCCTAATGAAAGTATTACATCTATAGTTGGACCAATTACATTTAATTACAACCAAGGGGGGGGTGTTATGATTCAGGGACCGGGGAGGATCCAATAATGCGGAATCCCAAAAAGGTAACAGAGTGGCTGGAAACTTAATAGACTGCAGACCTAATCCTGATACACAACTAACATTAGCTGTGGGGCGTGCCTACGATGACCTGGACGCCTTGACAAAGCCGGAGAACTAAATAATCTCACAGATAGAAATATAAGAAAGCTAATCTGCCTCGGAGTAGTCCCCAAAGATAGATAGATAGCCCCCCACATGTAAAGGCTACGGTGATATAGAAGAACACAATACAAAGCCAGAAAGGACAAATTTTAGCAAAGGTGAGGCCCAAACTATCTTTATAGAAAAGGATAGGAAAGCCCAACTGTCTGCAGCCGTAAAAACCCTAATGAATACTAGCACTACTGATATGGAAAAATTCTGAGGTTACTAAACCTCTCCTCCACTGTACCAGCACTCAGATGTTACTGGAATCCAAAAAACACTAATACAGATGAGGGACTGAATAATACCATGCATGACAAAGCACAAATCTTGCAGAATCATGGCGCTAAGTATACAGACACTCCCAGCAGGGAATGATCCCATTCCACCACGAACTCCACACAGACAAATTAGGACTCATGCATAGTATCAAAGCAGAACAACAAAAGGTAGTAAACAAACAGCAGAGGTCCAAGACCACTTATCTGAGGGAAGTTCAGGAAGTGAGTAGAGCTGGTTGCAGAATGTACTGGACACACAGGAGCAATTGACAAGTAACAAGAGAAAGCTACTAAGTTAAATAGCCCAATCAGACCCTGATTGCCAGTCCTCTGCAGGTGTGTCGCTTCCCTTCCACACATCAATTGCACCGCCAGCACGGACCACAAGAGGGAGCTCCAAACTGGAAAACGTATTCAAAACAGGGGTGGTTCACAGATAAGTTCCAAATGAAATATGTCTAAATGATAAAGTTTTAAAAATGTAAGGTTGACAACAGTCACAGATATTTTATTAAGGGGGGACTGTGAGGGTAGGGCTGGGCTATGGGCCGTTTGTCCAGATGTAATAAGTTTATCTGTGTGTGTGTGTGTGTGTGTGTGTGTGTGTGTAAATAATCAAAGTATAGATGTCGTTTCATAATTATCTGTGTGTATATGACGATTTCATAGAAGCTTTATAATATGATTAGAAGATGTGTGTATGTACAGTATGGTGTTAAAGATGAAGCCAATAAATAGTGAATAAGTGTGAGTATAGACAATAACAAATGTACTGAAATAGTCAAATTCATCAGTCTTCATCAGTAAAATAATTAGTAACGAGCGGTGACACAACTCTGGGTGATTAGAGGATGGGCTCGGTGGCTCTTATCTGTATATTAGAGCCATCAGCCATGCACAGCTGAGGGATAGATCACGGCAGATGGGGAATGGTCTTTTTTTTGCAGTTTATTGCAATTCTGTTGAAGTTAATCGGTTTTAAAGAAAACTGAAAAGTCAAAATAAGTCTAAGTTCACACACTGAGTTATTTCGACGCAGCGTTTTTGTGCGTTTTGTGTGTCAAAAAACGCGCAAAGACGCACCCGCGGCAAAAAAACGTGGCAAAAACGCATGCGTTTTTACAGCGTTTTGGTGCGTTTTTTGCTACGTTTTGCTGCAATTTTGCTCACTGCGTTTTTATGCGGTTTTTTTTATCAGTGAACAATGTCATAAAGATTGTTGAAGAAAAAAAAAAGGTCTGTCATTTCCTTCTTCAATATGTTCTTCATTCTCCACTAGTGTATGCAAGAGAGCAGACAGCTGCAGAACTAGAAGGCTCAGCATGCTCCATCCAGGACTGTATGCTGGAGGGAGAGGCAGGGGGAGCAGAACTAAGGCTCAGCATACTCCATCCACTAGTGTATGCAGGAGAGCAGACAGCAGCTGCAGAACTGCAAGGCTCAGCATCCTCCATCCAGGACCGTATGCAGGGGTTTTTTGCCCCCCAAAAAAATTACGTGGGCTTCACCATATTTTTGCATGCTAGCCAGGTACGGGCTGCCCCCAACCCTCAGCTGCATATTTGTACCTGGCTAGGAACCAAAAATATAGGGAAGCCCTTTTTTTTTTATTTCATGAATTGCATGAAATAATTTTAAAAAAAAATGACGTGGGCTTCGCCCAATTTTTTGAGTCCAGCCTGGTACAACTAGGCAGCTAGGGATTGGAATCTACAGCGCAGGGTGCCCATGCTTTCTGGGCACCCCTGCTGCGAACTGCAGTCCGCAGCCACCCCAGAAAATGGCGCTTTCATAGAAGTGCCATCTTCTGACGCTGTATCCAACTCTTCCAGCTGCCCTGATGCCAGGTGGCTCGCTGGGTAATAATGGGGTTAGGGCTAGCTGTATATTATCAGCTGGCCCTAAGCCCGAAATTCATGGTGTCACGCCAATATTAGACATGGCCACCATGAATTTCTAGTAAAGATAAAAAAAACCAACACACAGAAAAATATTTTTATTAGAAATAAAACACAACACAATTAGTGACTCCATCTTTATTGAAATAAACCCCCCCCTCACCCCTCCGCAGTAATCCTGGGTCAAGGGTCCCGCGCTGTCCAATCCGGATTCAATATCATCTGATCGGTTTGCTGGAAGGCAAAGCAATCAGATGATGTGTCAGGTTCAAGGACCTGAATCACATGACACAGCAGCTGATTGTATAAAAGCCGTTTATACAATCAGCTGATGCATCGGTGCAAAAAAAAAAAAAAATACACACATCTGCGCTCTGACTCCTGTCCGATCGCACCAGGAGCTGCCGGTAATCAGTGAAGCGGTCTCCTGACGGCATCAGCTGATAGCCAGCCGGGCGGTAAAAGCCGGCGTCACCGCGAGACTTGCGATCAGCTGATGCGCCAGGTGCCGCATCATGTGACCGCATCAGGTGATCACCGCCAGGTCCTGTATCCATCGAACGTGCTGCCTGGGAGCCAGCACACAGCCGGAGCAAAGGTGGCGGTACCGGGAGAGGAGCAGGGAGCGGACATGGCACTGGGAGTCTGCAGACAGGTGAGTATGACTTTTTTTTTCTACTGTTCACTTTTGATTTCACAGCCGCTTCCACCTCCTGCCCGGCCATGGCGCCGCACGGGAGCAGACATGGCACCGGCGGGAAGTGGGGGCAGCGGTGGCGGTACCGGGAGGATTTATGCTTCTGTGTTTACTGACAGAAGGAATCCTCTTCCTGTACATGTCACTTTACTACCCACCCCTTGCGTTTATAGCTGCGTTTTTAGTCATAGAAACGCACTAAAACGCAGCTATATTTGCAATTTGCATTTTTCATTGCGTTTTTAAACAGCTCATTGAACTCAATGGGTGGAACACGCAGTGAAAAACGCGAAAATAATTGACATGCTGCGTTTTTGTGGGCACTACAAAAACGCAGCTAAAAAAAAATGCTGTGTGCAGACAGCAAAAATGAAAATTCATAGACTTTGCTGGGGAAGCAAAGTCATGCAGTTTTCTGGGCAAAAACGCACCCAAAAAACGCGCAAAAACGCCGTGAAAAACGCACTGTGTGAACTTACCCTAAGGGGAAACTATTGTACAGAAATTCACACTTGGATCTCACTGGACATTTAATGTTGTCTATCATAAAAGCAAAGTTTGATGAAAAAGACTGGACCTGGTGTTGTAGGGACTAAATTATCACATTCAGCAGCACAAAATACAGAGAAGGTAGATTCATCTTATATAATGCCAGGAATCTAGGAAGGAAACAGCATCATCACCCTCCGATATTTCCTACAGGCTATCATAATATCATTCTACTTGTCCGCACATTCTATGTACGCTAATGTAGTGAACCTTAATCCATCGGGGTGCTACAAAGTTCTGCATACCCACCAGGATGCAGGGCCTACACCCTTAGGGACTCAGAACCCCAGTGCCAGTAACACCAAGAACCCAGGTAATCCCAAACTGTGGAGAGGAGTCAGGACACAGAAAGGAGAAGGAAGTCTGCAGTGAAAGGGAGAAGACATAGTCAGAACTGCGGTGACTGTTGAAAGTTGACAGTGAAAGTGAGAGGTGTGACTGAGCAACATCCTGACTCGGGTTGACAATGACCTGGTACCCAGGAGAGGTGGTTGCCGGTGAAGTATTCCCGGAACTACGCACCAACAGGGTACAGGACCCTAGGACAGGAAAGAGCTTCAAGCCGACCTGTTAATGTGGCGCCCCTGAGGCTTCCGTCGCCACAGGTCATTGCACCCCATCCAGCGGTGTGATGCCCCATTCTGGGTGAGGAAAGGAGTGAACACCGGTCCCCTGGTAAATCTACACTACACCCATTGCTAGGAACACACTGGGACCAGGGATAGTGGCAGAAAACCCTCCCATGCTGCATGCTGGGAGGGGCCGTAAGACCCATCCCTGCTCCTATAGGGTAGAACAGAGCAACTGGGGAGGTGGGAGGAGCCACAAGAGTGCAGACACAGAGAGGAAGGTCTAGTGGAGTCAGTGGAAGAGAGAGTGGGGAAGGAGGAGGAGGCCTGCTGGAGGCAGGCAAGGAGGAGAAAAGAAAGGAAAGAAAGCTCCAAGTCAGTCAGGGGCTGAAAGGAAAGAAAGAGACGCTTCCTGGTGAAGATCCTGGGACTCAGAGGGTCCAGGTGACACCAAGCAGAGAACAGAAGGGATCCCAGGGCCACGGGTAGCTGTAGAGCTGCGGTGGCCTGTTCCACAGGAACAACGGTGGAGGGATCAAGCTGCAGCAGGGGACGGTCCCTAGAAACCGGAGGAGTGCAAAATCATCTCCAGACAGTAAAAACTGAGGCCCAGGGAAAGTTGTAAACTCCCCGGGCAAGAGCCCACAGCAGTACCTCTAGAAAAGGGATAATCAGCCGACAGGTGACCCCCCAGCCTGGAGGCTGTTGTGGAGGCCAAGCCAGGTTCATCCTACAAAGGCAAGGCTAAGGAAGACAGCTGAAGACAGAGACACTTAAGAGAAGGGTACCGGCTTTTACTCCAAGAATCACCCAGAAACGGCGGAGGTCCCTGACAGTGGTCCCAGCAGTCCAAGGGTTCCTGCAGGACTGTGACAAGAATTGTGAGTAAAGAACTTGAAACTGCACCCTTGGAGTTGCCTCTGTTATTTCATCTGCATAGACACTCACAAGCACCAACTGTGCCCCGGGGCACTGCTCCACCTGTGGGGAGTAGTACCACCATTGCTGCCATATCATCCCCCGGAGGCCTCATACAGCAGCGGCGGCTTATTAGCCGCATACCACAGGTGGCGTCACGAACACAAACTTTAATTCAAGCCACATATTCTACTGACACCCACCAGGGCCACGGAGCCGGGCCCAGCTACCACTGACTACCACCGGACTAGTCCGGCCCGGCACCGGGTGTCCCATAGCCCTGGGGTGGGCGAGTCAACTTTGGCGTCACGAACAGGATGTCGTGCCCAGGACGGGTACTGTGCGCCTGAAAAGACTGTGTTACTGCATGCTTCATTGTGAAAACTGCCGCCATTAGCGCTGCAAAGAGCGAGAAGAAGGGGGGCGTGCCAGAAGAAAGGGCGCGAAGAGAAGCCCCGCCCCCTTGGTCTTGGCAAAAAGAGCGCGAAGCGGTGCCCGCCATGGAAGGCGGAGGAAGAAGCAATGGCGACTAGACAAGCTGGCCGGCTGGCAGGAAGAGTCTAAATGCCAGACCAGCAAATAAAGAAGATGTACCTGATAGCGAGTGGAGCGGTGCCGGCCGTGATGGGCTGGGCGCCAGTCTGGCGCCAGATGATAGTGCAGCCTCCGGCCCCGCCTCTGGGAAGGGAAAGGGTGCAGCCGAGTGGCGTGGTCGAGCACCCGAGCAGTGTTCCAGCAAGCGTTCCCCAGGTCGGCAGCATGGCAGAGAGGCTGCAGAAGTACGCACCAGGGACCGGGAAGATGGATCCCGAGCTGGACCTGCTCCGGGAGGAAATGAGAATCCTGGCTCGGAGGCTGAACAACATGCAAACGGAGGTGGACCGGCGGAGTGGAAACTCGATGGTGCCGGAGAGCGTGGGCCACAGGATGGAGGCCGCAGAGCAGCGACCGGGTGAGCTATTTGAAACCCTGACCCGTCCGGACCCATGGCCCTACCAAGCGCCACCGCCCAGTCCCTCCACCGTCCCGCTAGCTTTCCCAGCCAGCCCCGCTGACACCCGGTGGGGCACCGGAGGCCTACTTGAAACCCCCGAAGATGGCGCCTGGGGAGGGGTGGACCCCGCGCAGTTAGTGGGCCCCCTACCGAGTCCCCCTGTAAGCCTCCTGGGAACAACATCTCCGGGAGTGAACTGGGACGCGGCGCCCATTGAGAGTGGGAGACTACAGCAGCCACTGCGGCCCAAGGAGACTCCCCTGGCAAATGAGCTGACCTGCCAGAGATTGGTGAAGGAGTACCAGCGGGAGCGGGAGGCCCGAGAGGAGAAGCGGAGGGCCGAGGAGGCGTCCAACCTGGCCTCCAAGGATCAAATCAGAAAGGCCCTCAAGGGGTCACAGGGCCCAGTGAGACGGGGCCTAGTGGTAGACTTTCGACAGGAAGGAGGCTGGGGCTTCATCAGAGAGCCCGGACTGGGTAAAGATGTTTTTGTGGCCCGACGTGATATTGAGGAACACCTGCCCAAAGGCCACTCAGGGCGAGATGCTAAGCCGGGTGACGCTGTGGAGTACACCCGGCTGATGGGAAGCCGGGGCTGTACGCCCTGCACGTACACATCCTGCGGGAGGAGACGTCCTCAAAAGAACCGGAGTGGCGCCGCACTATGCCAGCGTGCAGCGTCTCCCCTGTCAGCAGCAGCCGCAGCACTACCTCAAAGCAGGCCCAAGCCGCAGAACGGAGCAGCGGGCCTGCAACAGCCACGCAGGAGACACAGACCCGGATCTCCATGGCTTGTCTGATGCAGGGTGCACGGCCAAAGCAAGACCCTAAAGATCACAGCAACAGCCCCCTGCAAACAAGTAGCCCTCTGCAGGAACGCAGTGTTGCACGTGCAAGAAGCCCCATTCCCGCCGAGGCCGCAGTTGTCCGCAGAGGATCAGTGGCCAGCACCCAGGGGACCCAGACAATAATCTCATCGGCATACCTGTTGCCCGGAGCAATGCCGGAGTGGGACCCCCGCATCTATCCTCGTGAGTAAGAAGGAAAAGAAGATGCTGAACTGTAAATAGCCCCTGTCTGCCCCTTATGCTTTGTGAAGATGTCCCTTTTGTGCTGCCCTCATGTTCTTTTCGAAGATGACACCCTTTCCTGCCTACTGCCCCTTGTACTTTTTGAAGAAGTCACTCCCCCTGTGTATGTGTACCGGGCCACTAGACTGGAATGTGGTCCCTGGTAAATGTGATGTGTAAAGTGTCCTGTGTAACCAGGCCACTGGACTTAGTGGCTGGTATTGTTTCCCACTTTGTCGACTGAGAGAAACGAACTGCCAGGCTACTGGACTTGTAGTAGCCAAAAATGTAATTAGTTGCACCCATTGTGCCCCCTACCAGAATTATGGGGGATGTGCCCGAACCGTGCAATGGACTGGAAGTGCACACTTAGAGTTTTTCTTTATAAGAAGTTTGCAACGTTTACCAATATGTGCCTCCCATAAAGGGAAGAAATGTTATATTGTTTTTCTTTCTACACGCGTGTAAAAATGTTTTTGCAGTTTCTCCACATTTTCTGTTGTTTTTCAGCCCGAGGACGTGCTGGGATTTGCTGTGGGGGAGTGTGGCGCCCCTGAGGCTTCCGTCGCCACAGGTCATTGCACCCCATCCAGCGGTGTGATGCCCCATTCTGGGTGAGGAAAGGAGTGAACACCGGTCCCCTGGTAAATCTACACTACACCCATTGCTAGGAACACACTGGGACCAGGGATAGTGGCAGAAAACCCTCCCATGCTGCATGCTGGGAGGGGCCGTAAGACCCATCCCTGCTCCTATAGGGTAGAACAGAGCAACTGGGGAGATGGGAGGAGCCACAAGAGTGCAGACACAGAGAGGAAGGTCTAGTGGAGTCAGTGGAAGAGAGAGTGGGGAAGGAGGAGGAGGCCTGCTGGAGGCAGGCAAGGAGGAGAAAAGAAAGGAAAGAAAGCTCCAAGTCAGTCAGGGGCTGAAAGGAAAGAAAGAGACGCTTCCTGGTGAAGATCCTGGGACTCAGAGGGTCCAGGTGACACCAAGCAGAGAACAGAAGGGATCCCAGGGCCACGGGTAGCTGTAGAGCTGCGGTGGCCTGTTCCACAGGAACAACGGTGGAGGGATCAAGCTGCAGCAGGGGACGGTCCCTAGAAACCGGAGGAGTGCAAAATCATCTCCAGACAGTAAAAACCGAGGCCCAGGGAAAGTTGTAAGCTCCCCGGGCCAGAGCCCACAGCAGTACCTCTAGAAAAGGGATAATCAGCTGACAGGTGACCCCCCAGCCTGGAGGCTGTTGTGGAGGCCAAGCCAGGTTCATCCTAAAAAGGCAAGGCTAAGGAAGACAGCTGAAGACAGAGACACTTAAGAGAAGGGTACCGGCTTTTACTCCAAGAATCACCCAGAAACGGCGGAGGTCCCTGACAGTGGTCCCAGCAGTCCAAGGGTTCCTGCAGGACTGTGACAAGAATTGTGAGTAAAGAACTTGAAACTGCACCCTTGGAGTTGCCTCTGTTATTTCATCTGCATAGACACTCACAAGCACCAACTGTGCCCCGGGGCACTGCTCCACCTGTGGGGAGTAGTACCACCATTGCTGCCATATCATCCCCCGGAGGCCTCATACAGCAGCGGCAGCTTATTAGCCGCATACCACAGGTGGCGTCACGAACACAAACTTTAATTCAAGCCACATATTCTACTGACACCCACCAGGGCCACGGAGCCGGGCCCAGCCACCACTGACTACCACCGGACTAGTCCGGCCCGGCACCGGGTGTCCCATAGCCCTGGGGTGGGCGAGTCATTAACACCTGCACAGCAAAGGGGACCATCAAGGACCTTGCTGACCCTAAAGAATTTGAAGACTCAGTAGCAAAGAGAGAACTGGAGAAAGGACCAGAGACTGCAACCCCACAGGGATCACGCTACCGTCAGGCGGACAGAGGTGGACAAACCACAGACCGGGAACCCCCAGTGTTCCATACCAGGGGGACCCACTTACCAGAGACAGGTGCAGGGGAAGAAGGTACCAAAGAACCAGACTGGCACTGGGACGAAGGGGACCTGGAGGCAAAACCAGCCGGCCTCGGGCAACCAGTTAACATCCCAACGTGAGTAAACCAGTTGCACTGAATCAATATCTGGACTCCTTCTTCTGACGCTCACTGCACCATACACCCGCTGGGGCAATACCCTACTTGTGGAGGGACTATCATACTAGTTGCTCATACCATCAGCCCCAGTAGAGACACTTAGCTGCAACACCGCAAGTGGCGTCATGAATAACCTCTATTCAAATATCCCCTGTAAAAATCCCCCATTACAAAAAGGGCCCAGGGCACGGAACCGGGTAACGGCCACCATCGTGACATCCCCAGAGCGTACATAACCCGGAACAGAGTACCCCATATCCCTGGGTGCTACACTGCTATTTGGCTTTGTAGTTTAGAAATCTGGGCAGCTGTGAGTACGCAACCTCTAACTCCAACAGAAGGACCTCCAATGCCCAAGTAATGGGGACAATTTCAACACATTGGCTTAGTGGCAGAATGGGGACCACTTGATTGTGATATGGCCGGACTACACCACGGATAAAGCAGCCACAGCCGGTGACTGAGAAGAATCTGTGACTTCTCTGCATTTAGTGGTCACTACTCACCTGGGCGGTTATCTGTAGGAACCTCCTCTTTACTCCGCTCATCACCCCTCACATATGTCTCTGTAGTATTAATATGGGGCAGATCTTCCCCCTGAAACAAATATTGTAAAAGTCACAGACAGATGGAGAAGTCCCATCTATGATCAGCTCTAATCCTGCCATCTCCACCGCTCTCATTACACAAGTATAACACATATAATACTGGAGGATAAAACAAGACTGCGCACAAGACCTTCACAGCCGTCTACACATCATAGGGAGATTTCATGGCACCTTCTCTCCATCTACCTGATGATCCTGAGGAACATCGGGATCTTCTTGTTTACAGTCCTGTGGGAGAAGAGGACGGGGACATCTCTCTGGTGTTGTCCTCTTACTGGATAGACCTGGAGGAGACACATACAGGGACTGAATTCATTCCTTACATACAGATAATTATAGGCCGTGTGTATTTAGTCCTGTCTATTACCTGGTGATGTGAGGGGCTGGGGATCCTCCATCATGACGTCCTTGTACAGATCTTTGTGTCCTTCTAAATACTCCCACTCCTCCATGGAGAAATAGACGGTGACGTCCTGACACCTTATAGGAACCTGACACATACAATGATACCGTCACCCCCGATCCCTTCATAGCGTTACTGTATAATGTCCCAGCATTCCCAGCAGTGTCACCTCTCCAGTCAGCAGCTCAATCATCTTGTAGGTGAGTTCTAGGATCTTCTGGTCATTGATGTCCTCATGTATCGGGGGGTGAGGTGGAGGCCCCGTGATTGGGCTCAGGGGTCTTCCCCATCCCTCAGACACAGGGGCCTGACAGCGCTCACTAGAGGTCTTCTTCACTACTGTGTAATCCTGGTTATGGAGAGACACAGTAATAAATCTCACTCCAGACATTTCCAGAGTCCTCGCCTCTCCAGTTCTGTCCATCTGTTATTCCCATCTATATATATATAATTGCCTTATTCTGTCTGTCTGTCTTGCTCCAAAATAACATCATTACAGTGACAACCGTCGCATTGGCCGCTCGGCTCGGCCCCGCCCCCTTGGCCACGCCCTTGCACACTGTGCCCGCTCGGCCACGCCCCCCGCACACTGTGCCCGCTCGGCCACGCTCCCCGCACACTGTGCCCGCTCAGCCACTCCCCCGCACACTGTGCCCGCTCGGCCACACCCTCCGCACACTGTGCCCGCTCAGCCACGCCCTCCGCACACTGTGCCCGCTCGGCCACGCCCTCCGCACACTGTGCCCGCTCGGCCACGCCCTCCGCACACTGTGCCCGCTCAACCACGCCCCCCGCACACATTGGGCACCTATACACCTCCCCCTAGGACTACTTCACCTATTAGACACCTTACCTCCAGGACTACTCCTCCTATTATACTCCTCTCCCCTCAGGACTATTCCTCCTATTATACTCCTCTCTCCCCAGGACTACTCCTCCTATTATACTCCTCTCCCCAGGACTACTCCTCATATTATACTCCTCTCTCCCCAGGACTACTCCTCTTATTATACTCCTCTACCCCCAGGACTACTCCTCCTATTATACTCCTCTCTCCCCAGGACTACTCCTCCTATTATACTCCTCTACCCCCAGGACTACTCCTCCTATTATACTCCTCTCTCCCCAGGACTACTCCTCCTATTATCCTCCTCTCCCCCCAGGACTACTCCTCCTATTATCCTCCTCTCCCTCCAGGACTACTCCTCCTATTATCCGCCTCTCCCCCCAGGACTACTCCTCCTATTATACTCCTCTCTCCCCAGGACTACTCCTCTTATTATGCTCCTCTACCCCCAGAACTACTCCTCTTATTATACTCCTCTACCCCCAGAACTACTCCTCCTATTATACTCCTCTACCCCCAGGACTACTCCTCCTATTATACTCCTCTCTCCCCAGGACTACTCCTCCTATTATACTCCTCTCTCCCCAGGACTACTCCTCCTATTATACTCCTCTCCCCCAGGACTACTCCTCTTATTATACTCCTCTCTCCCCAGGACTACTCCTCTTATTATACTTCTCTCTCCCCAGGACTACTCCTCCTATTATACTCCTCTCCCCTCACCTCCAGGACTACTCCTATTATATACTCCTCTCCCCTCACCTCCAGGACTCCTCCTCCTATTATACTCCTCTCACCCAGGACTACTCCTCCTATTATACTCCTCTCCCCCCAGGACTACTCCTCCTATTATACTCCTCTCCCCCCAGGACTACTCCTCCTATTATACTCCTCTATCCCCAGGACTACTCCTCCTATTATACTCCTCTCCCCCAGGACTACTCCTCTTATTATACTCCTCTCTCCCCAGGACTACTCCTCCTATTATACTTCTCTCTCCCCAGGACTACTCCTCCTATTATACTCCTCTCTCCCCAGGACTACTTCTCCTATTATACTCCTCTCTCCCCAGGACTACTACTCCTGTTATAATCTAATAAGACAACACCCAGAACATTTACAGCGCCCTACACAAACACTTGGCAACTACAGACAACAACATCTATATATTTATATTATATATATATATATATATATATATCTCAAAAATCATACATTAACTACACAATAAATTCTAGAATACCCGATGCGTTAGAATCGGGCCACCTTCTAGTAGATAAGAATGATATAAAACCGACAAGAAAAACAGCCAAAATCCAATAAAATATATATTCCTTTATTAATAATGTAGTTAAAACAGCAATTTATATGCAAGGTTAATGATGACAGGAGGGACCCACAACACAGTACAATTATATAAAAAAAAAAAAATAAATAAGAAATGTAATTACATGAAAAGGCCACCAGATGGCAGCTGGAGCCCAAAACAAGCGAGCACACATGGAAAACTGCCACAGAATAAATATATATATATATATATATATATATATATATATATATATATATATATATATATATATATATATATATGTGCAAATACTATAAATTATATATAAAGTGCACAACAGTAATAATAAAGTGTATAATAGTGAAAAAGTGCACTATAATTAATAATACTATGGCAGACAATTCATGTGAAGTCACATGCAAAGAGCATCAAGATAACCACCTGGGGTAAATCCACAATGCTTAGTCAAAGTTGGACTATATAAAAGTGCAATGTGCAAGCAAATAAATGTAAATACATTTAATTAGATGGGTATACCTGAAGCCATATGGACTGTGTATAGGGAGCCTCCAACCCACCCTACACGTGTTTCGGCGTACCTTCGTCAGGGGAATGTGTCAATTCCCATCTAATTAAATGTATTTACATTTATTTGCTTGCACATTGCACTTTTATATAGTCCAACTTTGACTAAGCATTGTGGATTTACCCCAGGTGGTTATCTTGATGCTCTTTGCATGTGACTTCACATGAATTGTCTGCCATAGTATTATTAATTATAGTGCACTTTTTCACTATTATACACTTTATTATTACTATTGTGCACTTTATATATAATTTATAGTATTTGCACTTATATATATATATATATATATATATTTATTTACTAGAAGGTGGCCCGATTCTACGCATCGGGTATTCTAGAATTTACGTATTGTGTAGTTAATGTATGATTTTTGTTATATATATATAGATGTTGTTGTGTGTAGTTACCAAGTGTTTGTGTTGGGGTTGTACATGTTCTGGGTGTTGTCTGGGTGTGGCGGGGGGTGAGAGCGGTGTTGTTTGTGTGTTGCGTTGTGTGTGTTGCGTTGTTTGTGTAGCGCTGTGTGTCTGTAGCATTGTGTGTGTGTGTGTTGCGTGGTTTGTGTGTGTTTTGGGGAGAGGTATGTTTTGTGCAGTGTGTGTGTTGCGCGGTATGTGCGTATATTTATGTATGCCGCAGTGTTTGTGTGTTGGGTGTTGTGTGTGTGCAGCGTTGTCTGTGTGTGTGGGTGTCTGTGTAGGGCGGTGTTTGTGTTTCCCAGTGTGTGTGTGTTGTGCAGTGCGCGTGTGTGTGTGTCTGTGTGTGTGTGTGTTGGGGGGAGGTGTGCACCTCCCATCGTGCTCCATCCCTTATGCTGCGCACCCCCCATCGTGCTCCATCCCCCATGCTGCGCACCCCCCATCGTGCTCCATCCCCCAAGCTGCGCACCCCCCATCGTGCTCCATCCCCCAAGCTGCGCACCCCCCATCGTGCTCCATCCCCCATGCTGCGCATTCCCCATCGTGCTCCATCCCCTATGCTGCTCATTCCCCATCGTGCTCCATCTCCCATGCTGCGCATTCCCAAACGTGCTCCATCCGCCATGCTGCGCACTCCCAAACGTGCGCCATCCGCCATGCTGCGCACTCCCAAACGTGCTCCATCCGCCATGCTGCGCACTCCCAAACGTGCTCCATCCGCCATGCTGCGCACTCCCCATCGTGCTCCATCCGCCATGCTGCGCACTCCCCATCGTGCTGCATCCCCCATGCTGCGCACTCCCCATCGTGCTCCATCCGCCATGCTGCGCACTCCCAAACGTGCTCCATCCGCCATGCTGCGCACTCCCAAACGTGCTCCATCCGCCATGCTGCGCACTCCCAAACGTGCTCCATCCGCCATGCTGCGCACTCCCAAACGTGCTCCATCCGCCATGCTGCGCACTCCCAAACGTGCTCCATCCGCCATGCTGCGCACTCCCAAACGTGCTCCATCCGACATGCTGCGCACTCCCAAATGTGGTCCATCCGCCATACTGCGCACTCCCAAACGTGCTCCATCCGCCATGCTGCGCACTCCCAAACGTGCTCCATCCGCCATGCTGCGCACTCCCAAACGTGGTCCATCCGCCATGCTGCGCACTCCCAAACGTGGTCCATCCGCCATGCTGCGCACTCCCCATCGTGCTCCATCCCCCATGCTGCGCACCCCCCATAGTGCTCCATCCCCCATGCTGCCCGCAGCATCAGCCTCTGTGCACACAGCATCAGCCTCTGTGCCCGCAGCATCAGCCTCTGTGCCCGCAGCCTCTGTGCCCGCAGCATCAGCCTTTTCTGTCCCCAGCATCAGCCTCTCTCCTCCAAGCCTACCCCAGCCTCAGCCTCCCCCAACATCAGCCTCTCTTCTCTCAGCCTCCCCCTCCCAGCCTTCCCCAGGATCAGCCTCTCTCCTTCCAGCCTCCTCCAGCACGCCGTGCTCCTCTGTCGACAATCACACACCCGATCGCATACACTCACACACACACACCCACCCGATCGCATACACTCACACACACCCACCCGATCGCATACACACACACATTGACGATATTACACATACGCGCTCACACTCACAACATCTGGAGATACCACATGCTTCTGGCCATGTGATCCTCCGGCAGGTCCTGAAAGCTCACAGCACAGGATCGCCGCCGAGAAGCAAGCGATATCCCAGGATGTTGTGAGTGTGTGGATGTGATGTGTGTGTGAGGTGTGTGTGAGAGTGAGTGTGATCTGATGTGTGTGTGTGTACTCACCTAGGAGTCGGGGTCCGTGTCAGTTGGGGATTGCGTGCGGGGGGCCGGGCCAGAGCGAGCGTGCATTGCGTGAGGGGGGCGGGGCCTGCAGAGAGCCGGGGCGAGAGGCCAATCCGTGGGGGGGGCGGGGCCATGGCGAGCCCAGCGGCCAATCAGCTTTGTGTCACCGTAAGGACACAATTTTGGAGCATGACAGACAGACAGACAGACAGAATAAGGCAATTATATATATAGATTCTGTGGCAGTTTTCCATGTGTGCTCGCTTGTTTTGGGCTCCAGCTGCCATCTGGTGGCCTTTTCATGTAATTACATTTCTTATTTATTTTTTTTTTTTTATATATAATTGTACTGTGTTGTGGGTCCCTCCTGTCATCATTAACCTTGCATATAAATTGCTGTTTTAACTACATTACTAATAAAGGAATATATATTTTATTGGAATTTGGCTGTTTTTCTTGTCGGTTTTATATTTATGTGAATAGCCTATTTATTGGAGTTGGGGTGTATTTAATATATTTATATATAGTGATAGTTTTTAAAAATACAAAATATCATACCCCCCACCTTGGCATTAATCTGTTTAGATAAGAATGATGTAATGTGACGTCATCAGAATCTCTCACCTCTCCAGTAAGCCGGAAGAGGATCTCTAGGGTGAGGTGTAATATCCTCTCCGCCATCTTGTCCCTGTCCATATCCATCCTTCACGGGGCAATCAGGAAAATTCTCTTCTATAGAAGATCTCCACTGAGAGGATCCGATATTGTAGGGACCTGAATGGGAAGGAGATGAGCCGATATGTAAAATTAATGGAGATGAGGGAGGTGAGATATCATTTGGATAGGAAAAAAAATTCAACATGAAATGTGCTATGTAAGTAGTAAAACCGACCGATAAAAGTAGCACATTATATTTATAAAAAAAAACCCCACAATCCTTCATACGACAATGTGAACGGAAAAATAAAAGAGTAATTGTTCCCGAAATAAAAGTAGGAAAATACAAAAGTGCAAAAACAAATAATTTCCCAGTTTTTTGGTTAAGAACAGGACAATGGGATTAGGATTTGATGTTTTCTTGTCTCTAACGGAAGAGGAGGGGCCACACATGGCGTACGGATCTGTGCACTCGCTGACGCGCACAATTTACCACCCATTTCTTGCTTGAAGGCAGAAATATAGTGGAATTATCCCAATTACAAAATGTGCCCACATTATATTTCACTCCTAAACTAGAAAAATTATGTAAATAAAGTTTATATATTCTAAACTGGTTTCGGAGCTCGTAGACTTTAACCCTTTAATGACCGCGGACAGTAAAATTATGTCCTATCGGTCAGTGTTAATTCCCTCCCACTGCTGCCGGCAGCCGGCGGAGATAGGCGCACACCTCAGATGATTTGTACAGCCAAGATGTGTGCCTAGCAGATACCAGCAGATCCGCGATCTGCCCGTGCCTGTTAACCCCTTAAATGGCGCTGTCAAAATGTGACAGCGCCAGTATAATCGCAATCGCCATAAAACTTTACTCACAGGCCTCCACCGGAAGTCACGTGACGTGATCATGTGGATTCGATGGTTGCCATAGTAGTACAGGGTCATATGAGGAGTCCTGTAGCTCACATGACTTAGGTCCTGTAATAAGCAGCCAAGTACTGCAGGTTACAGGAGGGTTGTGGCTAAATCAAAGTGGGTAGGACCTGTGGGCGTGACCAGCTTCTTTAGTGGGCGTGACGGCTTTGGTGGGCGTGGTGATGTTTTCTTCAGTCCATTATACTCATGCAAGGGGGGGCTTCACCCCCCCCTGCACTCCCCCATCTGGAGGTCTTATCCCCAGACCCTCGCTTCTATTATAATCAACTCTATGCCGATGTGGACTTAGAAGAATAATGTATCTTTTTGGTATGAACAATGTCGTGGAGGCCCCGCCCCTTTCTGGTCACATGTGCGTGATGTCAGCAGAGGTCCCGCTAGCCACTGGGATTTAGATGTTACTGTTACAGAAGATGAGTATTTTTCCCGATCTATAAAAATAAAAAAGTTACGGCTCTCAGAAGAAGGAGAGCGAATAAAACCGAAAAATCGGCTGGGGGTGAAGGGGTTAAACATCTGGGCCATCTGACTCCTACTCTATAGTGATGTTCTACAATGTCATTACATAGCAGTGCATCTATACGCAAACATGTAGCAACGGAGAGGAAATCCGTCCATCTTTACATAAGGCAGAGATGGTTTATTACTGCCTCTGCCTTCTCTGTCACTGTATACAAAACTCTGCGGAGCAATGCTGCGGGAACGGCAAGGGACCTGACAGCGACACAGATCTCTGCGTGAGAGCCCATCCACCATCGGTACTTGCCAATTGTAATTGTTTGGAGTCTGGTAAGTTTGATTTTTGTTTTGGGGGGGGGGGGTGTCAGTCTGCTTTCTTTTCGGGATGTCTGCTTTCTTTAATGAAGAGTCCTGCAGTATTCTTTAACTTTTTTAGATGCTTGGACACTTCCCTATGGAAACGCAACTAGGGCTTATTTTTAGAGTAGGGCTTATATTTTAATTACAGTATAGTCAAAAAAGCCCCAAATATCCTACTAGGACTTATTTTCTGGGTAGGCCTTATTTTCAAGGTAGAAAGAGCTGACTGTGCTTCCTCCCCCATACACAGAGGCCATGTGGTCACTGCTAAGAAGTAAATTAAAAATACTTAAATACGGAACTGATCCCCCCCACCCCCCTCCTTGGAATATGTGAAATATAGGAAAATACCATTGTGAATCCAAACCTCTGTTATTAGCCCCAATCAGGTAAAAAACAGCCATATATACAAAATAATAAGTGTTACAAAATAGCTAAGAAATAGTTACATGAGGTCATAAACATATAATAATATGAGTGTCCGGCTTTCAGTCATATAAATGCATACAGTTGCACACTGAAAAAGCCAAAAATGTACAAGGGAAAATAGGGCACTGCATGATTTAAAAGAGAGATATTTACCGTAGTTTATGTATTGGCCAATGCATATAAGCCCAGAAACCAAAGGCAAGGTATATCTCTGTTATCCGGGAACCTACCTACCTTGCCGTTGGTTCCGGGCTTACATGCATTGGCCAATACATAAACTAAATATCTCTCTTTTGCAGTAATGCAGTGCCATATTTTCCCTTGTACACTTTTGGCTTTTTCAGTGTGCAACTGCATGCATTTATAGTTACTATGTTTTTGCAGTTAGCACCTGTTCACATTTGTTGGATGTGCGGGTCAGTTTTTTGATACTTCCGGCTTTCAGTCATAGGGATTGCCCCGATGAGGTTTTAGTCTTTGCTTTACAGTGATCAGTGGTTGTATACGCGCTCTCAGCACTGACTGACAGCAGGTTCTAATGCTGAGCGGCTGTCAGTCACTGCGGGGGATCAGGGTATACACTGTGTGCAGCATTATTAGGCAAGTTGTATTTTAGAGGACTTTTTTTTTTATTATTGCTCAAGAACTATGTTCTCAATCAACCCAAAAGACTCATAAATATCAAACCTTAATATTTTTGGAAGTTGGAGTGGTTTTTTTTTAGATTTGGCTTTCTTAGGAGGATATCTGTTTGTGCAGGTAACTATTACTGTGCAGAATTATTAGGCAACTTAATAAAAACCAAATATATTCCCATCTCACTTGTTTCTTTTCACAAGGTAAACCAATATAAATGCACAAAATTTAGAAATATACATTTCTGACACGCAAAAACAAAACCCCAAAAAATTAGTGACCACTATAGCCACCTTTCTTTATGATGGCACTCATCAGCCGACCATCCATAGATTCTGTCAGTTGCTTGATCTGTTTACGATCAACATTGCGTGCAGCAGCCACCACAGCCTCCCAGACACTGTTCCCAGAGGTGGACTGTTTTCCCTCCCTGTAGATCTTACATTTTATGAGGGACCACAGCTTCTCTATCGGGTTCAGATCAGGTGAACAAGGGGGCCATGTCATTATTTTTTCATCTTTTAGACCTTTACTGGCCAGCCATGCTGTGGAGTAGTTGGATGCATGTGATGGAGCATTGCCTGCATGAAAATCATGTTTTTCTTGAACGATACCGACTTCTTCCTGTACCACTGCTTGAAGAGGTTGTCTTCCAGAAACTGGCAGTAGATCTGGGAGTTGAGCTTCACTCCATCCTCACCACACCAGAGATTGTCTGTCTGCTGTCTCTCAAAGCATGTCCTCCCTCTTTCTGAAACTGAATCTCTCCAAAACTGAGTTTCTTGTGTTTCCTCCCTCTACCAACCAATCTACACCCGACATCTCAATTACCTTCGATGATTTAATCATTATTCCCAAGCAGCATGCTCGCTGTCTTGGGGTCATATTTGACTCAGAACTCTCCTTCATTCCCCATATACAATCACTCACTCGCACATGTCGCCTACATCTCAAAAACATCTCCAGAATCCGACCATTTCTTACTTTGGAAACTGCAAAAACCCTTACTGTCGGTCTTATTCATTCCCACCTAGATTACTGCAACTCTTTATTGTTTGGTCTCCCTCGGACCAAACTCTCCCCTCTCCAATCCATCTTGAATGCAGCTGCCAGGGTCATATTCCTGTCCAGCCGCTTCACCGATGCCTCTCCCTTGTGCCAGTCACTACACTGGCTACCTATCAGCTACAGAATACAAAACAAACTCACATCCCTCACCCACAAAACTCTCCACAGCTCTGCACCACCATATATCTCATCCCTCATCTCTGTCTGTCATCCTACCCGCCCCCTTCGTTCAGCAAATGATCTTAGACTAACATCCTCCATAATACGAACCTCACACCTCCGTCTCCAAGACTTTTCTCGTGCCGCGCCAGTTTTCTGGAATGCGCTACCCCAAAGAATGCGACTAATATCCAGCCCCCAAGTTTTTAAGCGTACATTAAAAACACATCTCTTCAGACAAGCTTATCATAATAACTTACTAACCTAACTGTCCCCCGTCCCACCATCTAAATGCTACTCATAACCTTCTCTCTCCTATTTCTGTCCTCACATCCTACATACAACCAATAGCACGTAAGGACACCCAAAAGGTTACTGTCTAAAGACCAGATCATTCATCTTTATATGTAACTACCGTATTTTTCGCTTTATAAGACGCACCTGATTATAAGACGCACCCCCAAATTTGGTGAAGGAATAGAGATTTTTTTAATAAATGGGGTCCGTCTTATAATGCCAGTGTCCGTCTAACAAATAATAAAGGGTATATGTCCCTCATAGCCCCCTCATCCTAAAATTAGCCCCCTTAATCTGGATATGGCCACCTTATATTGAACACGTCCCCCAGTGATGTCACATTTCCCCTATGGCTGGCACACATCCTCTATGGCTGGCACATGGCCCCTGTGGCTGGCACACAGGCCCACTCTGGCTGGCACACAGGCCCACTGTGGCTGGCACACGGCCCATTAATGCTGCACACGGCCCCCTGTGGCTGGCACACAGGCCCCCTATTGCTGCACATGGCCCCCTGTGGCTGGCACACGGCCTACTGTGGCTGGCACACGGCCCACTGTGGCTGGCACACGGCCCACTAATGCTGCACACGGCCCCCTGTGACTGGCACACAGACCCACTGTGGATGGCACACAGGCCCCCTATTGCTGCACATGGGCCCCTGTGGATGGCACACAGCCCACTGTGACTGGCACACAGGCCCACTGTGTTTGGCACACAGGCCCACTGTGGCTGGCACACAGGCCCACTGTGGCTGGCACACAGGCCCACTGTGGCTGGCACACAGGCCCCCTATTGCTGCACATGGCCCCCTGTGGATGGCACATGGCCCACTGTGGCTGGCACACATCACCCTCTGTTAGATATCGCCCCCATGTTGCTGCTTTTAGTAAAATAAACTATTTCCTTACCTTCTGCAGCACTGTCCTGTCTCGTGTCTCCCTCCTCGGGGTTGAGCTCCTCCTGTCTCCTGCACTTCCCACTTCCTGGTTCTAGTGCCGGTCATGTGATCGGGACAGCAGAGAGATATCTCTGCGTGCCTGATCACAGCGGCAGGAGGGAGACCGGGCAGACATGCAGGAGGAGGTGAGTAAAGAATTTATTATTTTACTATGGGCAGCAGCATGGGGGCCATATCTAACACAGGGGGGGCATGTGCGATCAAAGGGAGCACAGGCAGATATAATATGTGCAGCTCCCCCAGCCCATCAGCGCGATGCAGTTTCAGCACCACGCTGATGGACAGCGGCTGTGCATATTATATGAGCGGGAGCAGGAGATCAAACGCTGCCGCCCGCAGCTTCACCTGCCTTCACCAGCACCCCCAGCACCGCTCCAGAGCGGCCCGCACCTCCACTGAACTCTATACATATATATATACACTCCCCCTCCCGTATATTCAGTTTATAAGACGCACCCCATACTAACCCCCAAAATTTGGGGGAACAAAAGTGTGTCTTATAAAGCGAAAAATACGGTAATTAACTAGCATAACAATAGCCAGCCAGATCTACAAGTGTGCTTCACCTCTTGTGTCCCCCTTCTTCCCCTAAGATTGTAAGCTTTCGAGCAGGGCCCTCATTCCTACTGTAGATGTTGAATTAAGTACTATTTTGTTTTGTATTTGTCTATACAACCCCCCACCGGATTGTAAAGTGCTGTGGAATATGTTGGCGCTATATAAATAAACTTTATTATTATTATTATTATTATTATTATTATCCTCAACTTGAAAAGGTCCCACAAGTTCATCTTTGATGATACCAGCCCATACCAGTCCCCACCTCCACCTTGCTGGCGTCTGAGTCGGAGTGGAGCTCTCTGCCCTTTACTGATCCAGCCTCTGGCCCATCCATCTGGCCCATCAAGAGTCACTCTCATTTCATCAGTCCATAAAACCTTTGAAAAATCACTCTTAAGATATTTCTTGGCCCAGTCTTGACGTTTTATCTCATGTTTCTTGTTCAGAGGTGGTCGTTTTTCAGCCTTCCTTACCTTGGCCATGTCCCTGAGTATGGCACACCTTGTGCTTTTTTATATTCAGTAACGTTGCAGCTCTGAAATATGGCCAAACTGGTGGCAAATGGCATCTTGGCAGCTTCACGCTTGATTTTTCTCAATTCATGGGCAATTATTTTGCGCCTTTTTTGCCCAACACGCTTCCTGCGACGCTGTTGGCTTTTTGCCATGAAACGCTTGATTGTTCGGTGATCACGCTTCAAAAGTTTGGCAATTTCAAGACTGCTGCATCCCTCTGCAAGACATCTCACAATTTTGGACTTTTCAGAGCCCGTCAAATCTCTCTTCTGACTCATTTTGCCAAAGGAAAGGAAGTTGCCTAATAATTAAGAACAACTTACATAGGGTTTTGATGTCATTACACCACACCCCTCCTCATTATAGAGATGCACATCACCTGATTTGCTTAATTGGTAGTTGGCTCTCAAGCCTATACAGCTTGGAGTAGGACAACATGTATAAAAAGTATCATGTGATCAAAATACTCATTTGCCTAATAATTCTGCACACAGTGTATATGTGGTAACAGACATTTCCCTTATTTTCCCACCAGTATCGCTCGACATCAGCAATAAAAAACTCGATGCTGAAGTTGGTTTCTTATTTGGATTGTTTTTCTGTTTTTTTTACAGGTTTAACAACAAACGTAAAAAAAAAATCACAATAATTAAGTACAATACAGCGAGGAGCCCGGATGTGAATACACTTAAAAGCAGTTACAAAAATTATAAAACTGGCACAAAAATGGGCATCAAAATGGGTAACAAAGGATGTTTCTGAAAGGGTTAAATGACCTTGGGTCACTAATCTGACCCCACCATTATATAGTGATGTCTCGCATCAGATTCAGGTCACCTCAGCCCGGCCCAAATGGGTTCTGGGCATCAGAACTGGCAGCAAAGTGACCAAATAGGCAATTCACCCAGATGTGAATGAGTAACTGGTGTTCTGTAAAGTTCTCTTCCGGCTGATGGAAATGGGTTTCTGGCATTAATTTGTAATCACAAAGGGAAAGCCGCCATTGTTCTCTGATTTCAGTCTATGGGCAAATTATTATGGTTTTACCTATATAGATCAGTGGCCCAAAGTCATTTAACCCTTTCCATAAACCGGGCTTTACACGCTACGACATCGCTAATGCGATCTCGTTGGGGTCACGGAATTTGTGACGCACATCCGGCCGCATTAGCGATTTTGTTGCTTGTGACACCTATGAGCGATTTAGCATCATTGGAAAAACGTGCAAAATCGCTCATCGGTGACATGGGGTCCCTTCTCAAGAATCGTTGCAGCTGCAGCTAGCGATGTAGTTCCTCGTTGCTGCGGCAGCACACATCGCTATGTGTGATGCCGCAGGAACGAGGAACTTCACCTTACCTACGTCCCGCTCATCTCCGCCCCTCCGCTTCTATTGGGCGGCGGCTCACTGGCGCTACTGTGACGTCGCTGTGACGCTGAACGAACTGCCCCCTCAGAAAGGAGGCGGTTCGCCAGTCACAGCGACGTCGCAGAGCAGGTAAGTAGTGTGACGGGTCCGCACAATGTTGTGCGACACGGGCAGCGATTTGCCCGTGTCGCACAACCGATGGGGGCGGGTACGCACGCTAGTGATATCGGTCACGATATTGCAGCTTGTAAAGCAGCCTTAACGCTCTTTGGAGCCACTTTGATGCCCATTTTAGTGCCAGATTTATCATTTTTGTTGCTGCTTTTCAGTGTATTCACATCCGGGTTCCGCACTGCAGTGGATATTTTTGTCATGTTTTATTTTTGTTATTAAAAAACGTTAAAAAAAAATAAAAAATTGCCAAACAAGAAACCGACTTCAGCCTCATCATGAAAGCAAGGAAATGATAAAGATGACGACAGTAACAGGAAAATGAAGCCGAGCAAATCACGAGAAAAGATGCAACATTTACTTGAATATCCGAACAAAGAAAAAGATTGTCACAGATCTTTAACCCCTTTATGACAGCCTTACGGATTAAAAATGCGGCAGAAAAAGGTACTTATTCTGATCCGCTGTTTTAAAACGGTGGCAAGAAATAAAGTGTACACCGTCCCCCAGCATAGGAAAATTTCCGTGGTTTCAGCTACCAGAGGTAGCTCAGACCCTGGAGAGCACGATTCAGGCCGAAAAAAAGGATTTATCTCGCAACTGGCATAGATGGCTAGATAAATAGATGTCCAACATTTATAGAATGTTCCTCCCCCCTGCATATTCTAAGCTGGCACTCTTTAGTAACTTTCATGTGGCTCTAAGGGGTGTTTAACCTTATGTTTAGCATTAAAAAAAACAGCTAAGGTAAAGCAGACGGCTGCAGACCACAGCTGGCAGCTTCACCTTGGCTGGTAATCCAAAATGGAGGTCTCTCCATGCTGTTTTTTTAATTATTTATAAATAATTAAAAAAAAAAGTGATGTCCCCCCCAAATTGAATTACCAGCCAAGGTAAAATGGACAGCTGTGGTCTGGTATTCTCAGGGTGGAAAGAACCATGGTTATTTGTCCCTTCCCTGCCTAAATATAGCAGGCCGCAGCCGCCCAGAAGTGGCGCATCCATTAAATGCGCTAATCATGGCGCTTCGCACATCTCATCCCGTTGCCCTGGTGTGGTGGCAAATGGGGTAATAAATGGGGTTGTTGGGGTTAGGGTTAGTGATATCACGGTGTCTATCAGATACCCGATATCACTAGCCTAGTCAGTAATAATAATAAAAAAAAAGATCCTCTCACATTCCCTCCTTCACTAATTTATTGAAAGGAAAAAAAAAAAAATCAGGTCCGCCGTAATCCATTTTGGAGGTCCTACAACATTGATGGCGAACCTATAGCACGCGTGCCAGACTGGGCACGCAGAGCCCTTTCTGCCGACACGCGCGCTGTCGCCACATTCAGCCACTTTGAACTGTCAGTGTGATCGCGCCGGCAGTTCAAAGTTGTATTGGAGCAGAGGAAAGATTTTGCCTCCCTCTGACACTCCTCCTCTTCTAGGCTGCAGCCTGTTGTCTAGGAGACGGCAGAGTGTCAGTAAGCGGCGCCGGTGTCTTGTAGCCGCGCAGGGAACTGAGGACCCAGCAGCGTGCAGCGGTGGAGCTGGTGCTGGAAGGTGAGTTTTTGTTTCATTTTTAAACTGTGTGCGGCTGTGCCAAGGTGTGGGGGACAGTGCCAGCACGAATGGGGGGGGATGACAGGGCCAGCACGGATGGGGGGACAGTGCCAGCACGGATGGGGGAAACATGGACAGCACGGATGGGGGGACAGTGCCAGCATGGATGGGGGAATCATGGACAGCACGGATGGGGGGACAGTGACAGCACAGATGGAGGAAATATGGACAGCACAAATGGGGGAAACACATGGCTGCAAGGATGGGGGAGAAACATGGCTGCAAGGATCGGGGGAAACATGGCTGCAAGGATGGGGGGGAAACATGGCTGCAAGGATAGAGGGGGAAACATGGCTGCAAGGATGGGGAGGGAAACATGACTGCAAGGATGGAGGGGAAACATGGCTGCAAGGATGGGGGGGAAACATGGCTGGAAGGATGGGGGGGAAACATGGCTGCAAGGATGGGAGGGAAACATGGCTGCAAGGATGGGGGGAAACATGGCTGGAAGGATGGGGGGGAAACATGGCTGCAAGGATGGGAGGGAAACATGGCTGCAAGGATGGGGGGAAACATGGCTGCAAGAATGGGGGAGAAACATGCCAGGATGGGGTACATTTAGCAGGAAGGGGAACATGGCAGGAAGGGTGACATTTAACAGGATGGGATACATGTACCAGGATGGGGGAAAACATGCCAGGATGGGGGTACATGAACATGCCAGGATGGGGAACATTTAGCAGGAAGGGGAACATATCAGGAAAGAGGACATTTACCAGGATAAGGGAACATGCCTGGATGGGGTACATTTACCAGGATGGGGGGGGAACATGCCAGAATGGGGTACATTTACCAGGATGGGGGAACATGCCAGAATGGGGTATATTTACCAGGATGGGGTCACTTAACAGCATGGGGGAACATGCCAGCGTTGAAATACATTTACAATAATGGGGTACATTTACCAGGATGTGGTACATTTACCAGGATGGAGGACATTTACCAGGAATGGGGTACATGCCGGGATGAGGTACATTTACCAGGATGGGGTCATTTTACAACATGGGGGAACATGCCAGCGATGAAATACATTTACAATAATGGGGTACATTTACCAGGATGGGGGAACATGTCAGAATGGGGTACATTTACCAGGATGGGGGAACATGCCAGAATGGGGTACATTTACCAGGATGCGGTCACTTAACAGCATGGGGGAACATGCCAGTGATTAAATACATTTACAATAATGGGGTACATTTACCAGGATGGGGTACATTTACCAGGATGGGGGACATTTACCAGGAATGGGGTACATGCCGGGATGAGGTACATTTACCAGGATGGGGTCATTTAACAGAATGGGGGAACATGCCAGTGATGAAATACATTTACAATAATGGGGTACATTTACCAGGATGGGGGAACATGCCAGAATGGGGTACATTTACCAGGATGGGGTCACTTAACAACATGGGGGAACATGCCAGTGATGAAATACATTTACAATAATGGGGTACATTTACCAGGATGTGGTACATTTACCAGGATGGAGGACATTTACCAGGAATGGGGTACATGCCGGGATGGGGCCATGATGGGGACAAATATACCAGAATGTAGGAAATATATATCAGGATAGGGGACATGTTTAACAGGATGTGGCCCAGGAAGGGAGACATAATTACACAATGAAAGGGGAGGGGAGCAACTCGTACGTCTTTATGGGTTTTCAAGATGTTCAGACTTTGAAATGTAGATGTGGATTACAGGGTGAAATGTGATTGCATTCCATGCTAAAATATCAGTCTAATATGCTGCATTTTTTTTCCAGAAACATTAATCCAACTGCTGTGTCTGGAAAGGGCAGGGGCTCAGCTTCAATGTGTGGTAAGCATGCATGAGCGTGATGCCTCCTGCTGAAGAGAAGACTGCAAAGGTAAGGTTAAAATCAATTATTTACATAATAGGATTGGTTGGCACTTCGGAAAAAAAAATTGGGTTTAGGGCTACAGTTTGGGCACTCGGCCTCTGAAAGGTTGGCCATGACTGTCCTTCGACTCTGGACCTTCCAGAATATGGGGGCACGCTCAGAGAACGTATCCCCCGTTTTCTGGAAGTGCAAACCCTGCATGTGAGGACTGTGGATACAGTGATACTGCGCTCACACTCCTCTGGTCCACAGCACGGCAGTGTGAGCTGCAGTAAGCTCAGTGTCACTATTAGCATGGAGCCGGCTGAGGGCCGCTCTGCACATGTGGCCAGGATCTTCTGAGAAGGAAGAGGATGGATCGTGGGGGATCGTCACTGCTGGAGGTAATGGGAGACCGGGGATTCACAGGGGGTGATTTGGCTGGACCTGGGGAAAACTTTATTTATTTATTTGTCAAACTTGTATGCAGCGCTTCTCCAAAGACTCACAGTGGCTCACGACATAAATGCAAATTACAAAGCCTTTAACAAATAAAACAATTAACATAAAATAAATATATCTTTTTTTTTTATATACCTTAAAAATTATAAAACCCCCAACAGACATACTCCATTCATACCCATCTTAACACAGTCATAAATTATTAGCTTTATTAGCTGTATCCGACACTAACAATCCCAGGCCTGATGGCATAGGTGAGTCTCGAGGTCTTTACAGAAAGCCAGTAAGGTAGGGGCGAGACGGAGACCTGGGGGGAGATTGTTCCAGAGGGATGGAGCTACTATGGAGAAGGCTGTAGCCTGGGAGTCACCAGTCGACAGTGAGTTATCAGCGGGACTCGAAGGAGGCCTTCCCTATGGGCTCGAACTGGTCACTGAGACACATGAGGTAATAGACGATCTGGAAGGTATGCTGGTCCTATAGCATGTAGGGCTTTATAGGTGATCACCAATACTTTGAATTGTACTCGGAGACTAATTGGTAGCCAGTGCAACTCGCTGAGTGTTTGCAAAATGTGGGAATGCCTAGGAAGTCCCACAATGGTTCTTGTGGCTGCATTCTGGACTACCTGCAGTCTCCGAATACTTTTCAAGGGTAGCCCCATGTAGAGAGCGTTGCAGTAGTCATTCCTCAAAGTAATAGGGGCAGGGGCCACTGTGCGTAGAGCCTCACAATCCAAATAAGGGCGCAACTGGTGCACCAGGTGAACCTGGGCAAACGCCCCCCTCGCCACAGCCGATACATGGTGGTCTAATGTTAGCCGTGGATCGAGGAGGACTCCCAAGTTGCGAACCTTCTCTGAGGGGGTAATAAACTCCCCCCCCCAAGCTAATGG
The DNA here is from genome assembly GCF_048569485.1 of Anomaloglossus baeobatrachus. Taxonomy (NCBI): domain Eukaryota; kingdom Metazoa; phylum Chordata; class Amphibia; order Anura; family Aromobatidae; genus Anomaloglossus; species Anomaloglossus baeobatrachus. The sequence continues at coordinate 144,401 of NW_027442287.1, forward strand.
AGGGATAGTTTGAATTGTCCCTAGGAGGCAATACCCACAGCTACGCCGTCTTGTCGGGATTCAGCCTGAGCCTATTATCACCCATCCAGACCATCACAGCCTCCAGACACCGACACATCACTTCTGCTGCTTCATTGACTTGACATGGGGAAGAAACGTACAGCTGTGTATCATCCGCGTACTGGTGGCAACGTACCCCGTGTCATTGGATGATCTCACCCAGTGGTTTCATATAGATGTTAAATAGCAGGGGCGAGAGGACTGACCCCTGAGGCACCTCAAAAAGAAGAGACCTAGGAGATGACCTCTGACCCCCCACTAATACCGACTGCAACCGATCAGAGAGATAGGAGAACCACCATAAAACAATGCCTCCCACTCCCAATCCCTCTAATCGGCGTAGGATACCATGATCGATGGTATCGAAAGCCACTGAGAGGTCAAGAAGCACCAGAATAGAGGACTCATCCCTATCCCGGGCCCGCCAGTGATCATCCATCAATGCAATCAAAGCAGTTTCAGTGGAATAGCCAGGCCTGAAACTGGACTGTAAAAGGGCCTAGGTAATCGGTCTCATCCAAGGACCGCTGTAGTTGGAGACCCACCACCTTCTCTATAACCTTCCAAATAAAGGGAAGGTTGGAGACCGGACGATAGTTATTAAAAACGGCTGGGTCCAGGGAAGGCCTCTTGAGGAGGGGACGCACAATTGCCTCCTTGTAGGGAGCCGGAAAGGACCCTTCCCTCAAAGAAGCATTCACAATTTTCTGGATCCAGCACCGTGTTACCTCTCTACCAGCCACAACCAGCCAGGAGGGGCACGGATCCAGTAAACAAGTAGCAGAGTTCACAGCTCCAATGGTCTTCTACTTTATCAGGAGACACTAGATCAAACCTATCCCAGATAACCTGCTCAAGACATGCCCCAGTACCTCGACTGAATCATTATCAGTCGACACTGCATTCTAATTGGAGTCCAGATTCGCCCGAATCTTTGAGACCTTATCACAAAAAAGTTGTTAAAATCCTCGGCACTACCCTGCAAGGGTTCTGCAGCCCTCTTGATGTTAAGGAGGGTGTGTGGTCACCTTAAACAATGCGGCCGGGCGATTTTCCACAGACGCAACCAGAGCGGAAAAGTACAAAGACTTTGCCGTTCTGAACGCTTTCAGATACCTCTTAGTACAAGATATTAGTCTGGTTCGCGCAGATTCAGACATACAGTGCCTCCACTGCCTCTCTAGACATCTACATAGATGCTTCATTCCCCTGAGTTCCTCAGTAAACCAAGGAGATCTCCTGGGTTCATCGCCGTGGAGAGGCTGGATAGGCGCAATCTGGTCAAGAGCCTCCTTGGCATCCATATTACAGGCTGATGCTAGAGACTCCGCCGAAGTATGGACAAACGAATCCGGTAATTCCCCAAGCGCCATCTGAAAGTCCTTCGGATCCATCAAGCGTCTGGGGCGGAACCACTTAATCGGTTCCGCCTCCCTGAAAGGAAGGATTGGCATCTGAAAGTCAAGCCGTAGCAGAAAATGATCCGACCATGACAAGGGCGAAGTATCTAAGCCCCTTACATCGAGATCATCTCTCAATTGCCCCGAAAAGAATATCATATCGGGGGTGTGTCCCCCCCTGTGAGTTGGACCCTGTATTACTTGATTCAGGTCCATGGTTGTCATGGAAGCCATGAACTCCCGTGCCAGCCCAGAGGATTCACCGAGCGACGGTAAATTAAAGTCCCCCAGCACCATCAATCTGGGGAACTCAACCGCCAACCCAGCTATCTCCTCGACTAGCACTGGTAGAGCTGTTGCCACGCAGCTGGGAGGCAGGTATGCAAGCAACAAGCCTACCTGAATCCCTAGGTCCAACTTCACACGGAGGAACTCACACCCCTGAAACTCGGGGGCAGAGAGTCTGCGTAGGCCAAGGGACTTCCGGGCAATAATAGCCACTCCTCCTGCTCTTCCCTGGGGTCGCGGTTGATGCCACACCTCAAACTTGGCCGGGCAAATTTCCGAGAGAGGAACCCCTCCCTCGGGTTCCAGCCAGGTCTCGGTGATACAGTCCAGGTCGGCCCCCTCATCTAAAAGAAGATCATGAACAAGGTGGGGCTTTATTTTTAACCGATCTGGCATTAAACATTAAAAACCTGAGCCCAGGGTCTGGAATTCGTCTATCTCCAGAAAACCAATAAGTTGAGCCAGAATGTTTCTGGGGAGCCGAACAAGGGACCACTATCATGCAGCGGCCCCTTGTTCCCCGAGAGAAGTCCATCCCCCGGCTCCCACCATATCTGCCCCTACCTAATACGACCGAAATATTTTAGCCCTAAACCACCATAGGATCATCCTCCCTTCCCCCGCCATTTCCTCCCTGGACAAGCCTGCCAATTCCCACTCTTCATTGATACATCTATCATACTCAGGCAAATTATTCCCACACCTATCATAATAATCAAAAAGCATTATCTCCCCCCCACAAAAAATACTTAAAAATTAAAACAAGATTAATTAATTAGGTATAAAAAATAAAAATTGTATATTATATGAGGTATCTTTGGCGGAATCCGGCAGCCTATATCTCACTGTATGAACTCTCGCCCCCTCAAACAGCAATCCGAATAGCCCGAAGCAGGAGGCTGTTTATCTGTGGCCAAGCCTGTGTACTGAGCTCCAGCTCAGTGATGCCAGTGGGAAGAAGGAGAAGCCCCAGGTCCAAGTCCTGGCAGCAGTCCCCTCGGGAGCTTCCACAACTACACCCCCTCTGCACCCCCCCCCCAGTCAAGACACCCAGCAATAAACGGGGGTGTCCTGTGTTACTGCCTCCAATATCGTTCACATGGGGATTATGAATCCTGAGATCCTGGGTAGCGGACCTGGTGGGTACAGAGCTCTCATGGGGGGGAAACCCTCCGTCGAGCACATGCAGCAGATCAAGGGGACCAACAGATGTTCGGAGCACAGGACTCCAAGCTGGCAAGCGTCCAAAGCAGCATCCAATGAAGCAGACCACTGCGGCGGACCCGGTGGGCAAACAGACAGGCAGGCAGCACGCTGAACACTCCACGCTCCCCCGGGCACAGGGCCGCACACTCACCACCCGCCATGTCCCAGGGCGTCCCTCTGTCCGGTCGGAGGTCCACCATGCAGGTTGGCAACTACACCTCCGGTAGTACTGGGAAGCTTCCTGAGAGCAGACTAGAAATGCTAAGGGCATGCCAACTTGACTTCCAGGGAACCAAGATGGCGACAGGTTCTCACTTGTCTAACCTCAGTCACTATGACTTTTAGTCAGTTCTTTCTTGCTGCTCAGGAACATTAGATGGAGCAGTACAGGTGGCTGGACTTGCCAGCAGCAGCCGGTGATGCCCGGTGGGTAGATAGCTGGATGCAGGAGTCTCCCCGGCAGTCTTTCAGTGCAGCAGGTCTCACAGATGCTCACTGCAGACAGCGGCGTTCTTCAGTGGGGCCCGTTCATGCCGGGTCTCAGGACGCCTCTGCTGGTTCAGTTGGGACCGTTCACGCCGGGTCTCAGGACATCTCTGCTGGATCAGTGGGGCTCGTGGCATGTCGCATCTGACATGCCATCTATCCATCTATCTATCCTAGCTTTTAGGTTATGTGCCCACAATCAGGATATGCAGCGGTTTGGGCGCAGAGTGTTTTGACTGCGATGTTGTGCAGTACAAGTGCAGTGGCGGGATGTTTAGGAATCTCATGCCCATTGTGCTTCTTTTCTCTGCAGCATAAACTAACTAGCGGTGCGGCTTCCTGAGCCGCAGGATGTCAGTTTATGCTGTGGAGATGAGAGTGTTCTTTGCAGGGAGAGTAAAGTCCGCAGTGGCCTGAACCCGGATCGTAGGCACGGGCAGCTGCATTCTCGTGTGGACAACACTGGCATCTGCGCAGAAGGGCTGACACTGCAGCCTAGATGAACTGTCACCAAATTGTGGGGACACAGCCTAAAGGGGGTGTTACACGCAGCGATATCGCTGGTGAAAGCACCCGCCCCCGTTGTTTGTGCGTCATGGGAAAATCGCTGCCTGTGGCACAAAACATCATTAGGAGCCATCACACGGACTTACCTGCCTAGCGGCGTCGCTGTTGCCAGCGAACTGCCTCCTTTCTAAGGCGGCGGTTCGTGCCGCGTCACAGCGGCGTCACTAAGCGGCCGCCCAATAGAAGCGGAGGGGTGGAGATGAGTGGGACGTAACATCCCGCCCACCTCTTTCCTTCCGTATTGCCGGCGGCCGCAGGTAAGCTGCAGATCGTCGTTCCTGAGGTGTCACACATAGCGATGTGTGCTGCCTCGGGAACGACGAACAACCTGCGTGCTCAACAATCAACGATTTTTTAAAAAGGAACGACGTGTCAACGAAGGACGATAAGGTAAGTATTTTCCATCGTTAACGGTCGTTCCTTGCTTTCACACGCAACGACCTCACTAACGATGCCGGATGTGCATCACGGAATCCGTGACCCTGGTGATATATCGTTAGATACGTCGGTCTTATAAGTGAGAAATTTGGCACTACAACAATATTTTTGTGAACTACCTGCTCAACATAACCCTGAATAAAATCCTTGAGTGGTGTAGTGCCAAAATGGGGTCACTTGTGGGAGGTTTCTGCTGTATAGGTACCTTAGGAGCCCTGCAAATGCGGTATGGTGCCCGCAATTTATTTCAACGTTTCCAAAATTCACATGATGCTCCTTCCGTTCTGAGCCCTCCCGTTTGTCCAAACAGAGGTTTTTGGCCACATGTGGGGTATCACTGAGCTCATAAAAATTTGTATAACAAACTGTGGTGTCCACATATTGGTGTTGCCTCTTAAAAAAGTGAGAAATGTGGTGCTAAAGCAACATTTTTGTTAAAAAAATGAAAATTTCAATATGATGACCTAAGGTTATCAAATTCTGTGAAGTAATTGTGGATTCAAAATGCTCACCATAACCCTGGATAAAATCCTTGAGGGGTTTAGTTTTCAGAATGGGGTCACATATGGGGGAGCTCTAATGTTTAGGTATCTCGGCGGCTCTCCAAACACGACATGGCTTTCGCTAATGATACCAGCTAATTTTACAGTCAAATGGCGTTTCGACCCTTTCGAGCCCTGCCGTACGCCCAAACAGTTGATTTCCACCACATATCAGGTATCTGCGTACTCATGAGAAATTGCACAATAAAATTGTATGATGCATTTTTTCCTGTTACCCTTGTGAATGAGGCTATGTGCGGACTTGTGCGTATTGCATGCAGTTATGCTGCGATCTGCACCGCAGCGTAACTGCATGCGTCCTGCGTCCCCAGCATAATCTATGAAGATTATGCATGAGACGTGCGCACGTTGCGTATTAGAACGCAGCGCTTCAGCTGCTGCCCGAAGCGCGCGTTCTAAGACGTGACATGTCACTTCTTTCGTGCGCTCTGCCTGCACCCCCCGCTCTGTCTATGGGAGGGGCTGCAATCAGAGCGCATGAAATCGGCTTTTTTTTTCATTACGGACTCTTTCTGCAGCGATTTGAAGCGCACGTGTGCTGTTCAAATCGCTGCAGAAATTTCTACAGGAACAGAACGTGCGCACATAGCCTAAAAGCTGCCTGGTTGAAGTAACAATTTTGTGGTAAAAATTTATTTTTTTATTTTCTCGGCTCAACACTATAAAATTCTGTGAAGCCTCCAGGGGTTCAAAGTGCTCACCAAACATCTAGAGAAATTCCTCCATTGGTCTAGCTTCCAAAATGGGGTCACTTGTGGGGGGTTTATGCTGTTTAGGTACCTTAGTGGCCCTACAAATGCTACATGGTGTCCGCAATATATTTCAGCCAAATTTCCTTTCCAAAATTCAAATATTGCTCCTTCTGTTTCAGCTCCTCCCATTTGTCCAAATAGAGGTTTCTGACCACATGTGGGGTATCACCGCGCTCATAAGAAAGTGGGGAACAAACCGTGGGGTCCACTTTTTGGCGTTACCTCTCGAAACTGTCAAAGTGATACTGGTCAGAATGGGGAAAAAAATGGCCGAGTCATGAAGTACAAAACTGGCTCCGTCCTTAAGGGGTTAAACTGAATGTAAATGATCCGGTCAGGAATAGCGGGAACCTGGTCCTGAACTGGTTAAAGGTGAAAATAGTTGAGAAATGAAGGGGTTAATGATAATGCTGACCCCAAAATAACAGAGACCCTGCACCTACCTCCACCTGCAGAGCCGCACACTAGATATATGGCTGCTCTGTGCTTCCAGGACCTGTGATGATGTCACATGGAGGGGAGGAGTCAGGGTCACATGATCAGCTCCTCAGTGTATGCAGGACTCTGCTGTGCTGGTTGTCATGGTGCTGGATGAGGGGAAGTTTATGTGTGGGGTCAGGAGGGGTTTACAGTGTGGATGTAGCAGAGCCGTGTGTGTACGATGTGTACGGAGCGGAGCCGTGTGTGTACGAGGTGTACGGAGCAGAGCTGTGTGTGTACGAGGTGTACGGAGCGGAGCCGCGTGTGTACGAGGTGTACGGAGCGGAGCCGTGTGTGTACGAGGTGTACGGAGCGGAGCCGTGTGTGTACGAGGTGTATGGAGCGGAGCCGTGTGTGTACGAGGTGTACGGAGCGGAGCCGTGTGTGTACGAGGTGTACGGAGCAGAGCCGTGTGTGTACGAGGTGTACGGAGCGGAGCCGTGTGTGTATGAGGTGTACGGAGCAGAGCCGTGTGTGTACGAGGTGTACGGAGCGGAGCCGTGTGTGTACGAGGTGTATAGAGCAGAGCCGAGTGTGTAAGACGTGTATTGAGTTGGGCTGTGTGTGTACGATGTGTACTGAGTGGAGCTGCGTGTTTATGATGTGTATTGAGTGGAGCTGCGTGTTTATGATGTGTAGTGAGTGGGGCTGTGAGTGTATGACGTGTAGTGAGTGGGGCTGTGTGTGTACGAGGTGTACGGAGCAGAGCCACGTGTGTGACGTGTAGTGAGTGGAGCAGCGTGTGTATGACTTGTAGTGAGTGGGGTTGTGAGTGTGCAGTGACCCAGAGTAGACACTACTAGAATGTCCCCCGATGCCCGTGTGTTTCTCTATAATGTTGCGCATTATCTGTGCCTTCTGAAGCCTTGCTCTGAGAGTTGTAGCATCTACACTGACCTCTGCTGGACGTTCTCAAAACTACCTTTGCCTTATATGGTAAAAGGAAGTGACGCAGCAGTGAGGAAATTTCCGGGTCCTTTTCTGACAGGAAAAATAGAGAAAGATGTCTGTGTCTGAGGACTCAGGAGGTGAGGACTGAGTATTGGGTGGAGAGGTGTATGACGCTGGAGGCGGTGGGGCTACTTCCAGTCACTTCTATCCTCTATTTACAGTGTTTGGTAAGAAGGAAACTCTCTGTGGAAAGGAAAATCCAGGCTGCCATTTATCCTAAATCAAGGAAGGCCCCGAACACAGCGAGATCCAGAAAGTCACAAACTGCTCAAAGCCAAGACGGTTATAGAGGCCAAGATGCTACCTTCTCCCAGGAGGAGCTTGCACCCAGCTCCACCTGTTTTATGTACATCTTTTTGTATTAATAAATCCATTTTTATGGACCTTGGAGTGGAGCCACTTTTTCTTCTTCTCTGGATAATACTTCGGACATTTTATTTCTCATCTGAGAGTGCTCCTCGTGGCTCGTTTTGTTACAAGGACTGGAGCAGCTTTCCTTCAGCCACGAAACTGAAGGTAAACCCTGGTGGTGCAGGATCAATTTAATTTTTATATTTGAAGCCCACTAGAGGTCACTAGCATCCGCAGAAGGATACAATAGAATGGTCAATCAAGCCGTAATTCAGTACCGGGAAGTCACGTAGGTACAGAGGGATAAGTGGAGCTGGAGTCAAGTGAGAGCCGAGGGTCGGAAAGCCAGGAAGTATCGTCAGGAGCCGGAGGGGAGCAGAGCCGTAGTCAGATAGCAAACCGGGGTCGTAAACCGAGAGGACAAGGAAGTATAGAGGGAGTTGAGACGGGATAACAAAGCAGAGAACGGGTTAGGGAGACAGAGAGGTAAGACAAGACAGGAAGGACGGAGGTCAGGGAAAGGAGTACTAGGTAGCGGGCAGTATCAGAACAGACTCACAGGAACCAGAAGCACACACTGCAGAGCAGGAACTATTCACTCGTGGCGTACCAAGGAAAACAGTTCCAAGATAAGGCAGCGTGACCCAACGAGGCACGACAGAATAGGGTCCTCCCATTGGACCTAACCCTGGAGAATGCAGACAGCAGGAAACCAAACACCTACAATGGCTCTCCACAAGCAAAGTCAGACAAGAATCATAACAGTAATATTTCTGATTTTATTGAACTCTTCAAGCACCAAGTCCAGGAAAGTGTCCAAAAAAATGACCCTGGCTTTTAAGGGGTTAACAGCTCAATTTTGGAAAAAGATGTATTAATGTCTTGTCCTGTATCGTATACAAATTAAAATAACCATAAAGACTCCTATAAAGGGGGTCAGCTATGAAGCTGACCCTGTCCTTTGGAAACAAGTAACTAAAGAGAATCCTCTACCAGATGCAAGGCCAATCTCAGCGTAAATGCATAAGAATGCAGAAAAGGACAGATTTATGACCGATAGAGATAAGAGCAGCAGTGGAACGGAAAAATAGCAAATAAATTCAAATCCTTTGTATCGCCTTACAGAAAATATGAATTGAGGTTTTATGAACTGCATTGTTAAATAGAAAAGTCATATTTTCAAATTTGTGATAAAACGGAGAATGCAAAGAATTGTTTTGCATCATTGGGTCATGGCCAGGGTCTCACCAAATGGATATTGGCCAAAGAGATGAAAATATCTATGCAATGTTTCCTATTTTTGAACAGATAAAATCATGAGAGGAAAGATGACAGTAATATCTTCCGCCTAGAACCTCCAGTGGCAAAGATATTGTAAAAGTTGGGAATCTCATAATTTTCTAAAGGGTGCTTTACACGCTGCGACATCGCTAGCGATAACTAGCGATGTCGTACGCGATAGCACCTGCCCCCATTGTTCGTGCGACATGTGGTGATCGCTGCCGTAGTGAACATTATCTCTACGGCAGCGTCACACGCACATACCTGCTTCGCGACGTTGCTGGAGACACCGAACAAGCTCTCCTTTAAGGGGGAGGGGCGTTCGGCGTCACTGTGATGTCACACGGCAGCCGTCCAATAGCAGAGGAGGGGCGGAGATGAGCGGCCGTAACCTGCCGTCCACCTACTTCCTAACTCATTGCCGGTAGACGCAGGTAAGGAGATGTTCCTCGTTCCTGCGGTGTCACACATAGCGATGTCTGATGCCGCAGGAAAGAGGAACAACCAGCGGCATGCAATAGCAACGACATTTGGAAAAGGAGCGACGTGTCAACGATCAACGATTTTTTCCGTCTTTTTGATCGTTGATCATCGCTCCTAGCTGTCACACGCTGCGATGTCGCTAACGGCACCGGATGTGCGTCACAACCACCGTGACCCCGACGATATATCGTTAGCGATGTCGCAGCGTGTAAAGCACCCTTAAGACTTAGACACATTCTGTAGTTATCTGAAGTCCAGCCATGTTATGTGTCACCAGAAGGGAAGTATGTGGGTGTAACTTGTGTTAATAAAATGCTAATGCCAAATATGATCCTCATTCAATGAACACAACATTGCTGTATAGGATTGTTCCACGTTCCATTGGCGTCCTTCCCTCTATAAATCAGAATCTATGTTTGTGATCTAGGTTCATTTATTTTCTCTCGTTATTCCCTTTTATTTTATGTAATTGTATATGCTGTAATGTTTTGTTCCCCTTTGTAATATCTTTTGTGTATTTTTATAAACACAGCCTACTTTTCAGATGAAATATATAAAATTTAATAGCTTATGGATTTGGGATGTTGTTTATGGAGTAAGAGGAACAAAGCTACTTGTAATGTGTGTCCAATTAACCTGCATAAGCAAAGACCCTGATTCCAGCGATGTGTCACTTACTTGGCTGCTTGCTGAAGTTTTGAAAATCAGTTTTCTTTGTTTAAAATCTACCAGTTCTTGAACTACTGCTCTGTGTATAACCCTCCCACACCACTGATTGGCAGCTGTGTACAATGAGCATAGACAGAAAGCTGCTAATCAGGGTGGAGTTATACAAAGCTTATGGAGATAGAGGATACATAGCAGCAGGTTTACTAGTTCTCTAGTGATAATCCCCTAGTGATAATACAGTGAATTTATCAAAACTACAGCAAGCAGCCCAGTAAAGAGTCCCTCTCTGTCAGAGGTGTGTCACAGGTGACAGACAGTAATGTGGTATCTGGCAATAGAAGGTCACAGCGTTTGGCTGTGCAAAATGTTCCATGATTTTCTATTTTTCCAGCTGTTAGTATTCTGTGTACTAGGTATCTCCTCTGCTGGGTTTTCATCCTTTTACTTTAGGACACTGGGGAGCTCCTCTTTCGTTCAGTTGATAATCATCTGTATTTCCTCTTGGGTTAAAATATTCTCATTTTTCCTGGGCTTGTGATGGTGATATTCAGTTCATTCACAAGTTCTGGATGCAAGCAGGTGGCTTGCACACACCAGTAGGATCGTTGTTGCTCTTTACTGAACTTCTTACTGAGTCATCTAGCAGTACGTTGTTTGTTGTTTCCCTTGTTTGTTATTCGTCTGTGTCCTTTAGTACTTAGTGAGGTTGATGAAGAGCTCATCCCATCCGTTCCCTATTTAGGGCTCAGTTCAGGGTCAGCCTAGGGTCAGGTATCTGGCTCGGCGCATAGGTGTGGAATCTATATAGGGTGGTGAAGCAACTCAGGGGCTAGCGGTAGGCTTGGTCAGGGCTCTCATATCCCCTTACCCTAGGCACAGGGTTTCCCTTCCCTTTCGCCGTTCGCTTGGTACCTAGAGTGACACTGTCAACATTATTCTGATTTTTAATTAAGTGACCGAATCCCATTGAATTCACAAAACCCCAGCATAAGTATCATAAATGTTACTTCCTCTCCACCAAGAGATAGACCCCTTTCAGTTCTGGCTTCTTTTACACCCATAATCTAAACTGGAATAAACCTTTGTGGACAGAGACGAGTGAACCTAAATAGTAAAGTTCAGTGTTTGTACCAAATACAGACTTTATACAAAAAAATCAGTGTTAGAGTTCGGAGTTTTGGTGCTTTATGTTTCCTAACCGCTCGATCTATCAGTGCTTGGCCAGGTGTGATCTACTTGTAGTGTTTGAATGGCTTTCACGGAGAGGTAAAAACATTGTTATAAGATGTATTGTGTACAAGGAAAAAACCCCGCCATCCGTCCCCCGGTAATAAATGGCTGGATGCATGTGGGCGGAGACCCGAACTACCCAATCAGTGACTTCCAACAGCGTTTAGGACCAGTCCGGTTTCCGAACTGAACTTTATCTAAAGTCCAACTGAGAAAGCTGAACCCAAACTTCAACAGGTCTGTTCATCTCTATTTGTGGGTAGCCCTACAAAAAAATAATCCATTGGATATCAGACAGATAAAATCCTTTAGTTTTTTAATTACAATAATTATCCTTTGTAAAGGGATCATTATTATAACATAAAGGGCTCAATTTATGCGGGGGCCACTACTGATTCATGAAATGGTGCTTGCCTCTTCATGAATTTGGAGCGTTTGACGAGTGGTATGTGCCTCCTAGTGCAATGCAAGAAATATTACTCCCATCAGGGACTGGAGTGAGATTTCTGTATGAAGGAAAAAGCTCTGCTACAACCATGTAATATGTTGGTGCTCATTATTTTTTTTACATTAATACTAATATTTCTGGCACGCACAGGAAAAAGATGTCAATATGGTTTTGAAGAATATTTTATTTTCATAATCTGCAAAAGGAGTCAACCAAAATGCCAATGTTTCGGCTCACATTTGAGCCTTTTTCAAGGCCTGTATATGTGTCGCTCCCATGTCAGCAGACGGGCTGCTCGGATCTGGGTGCTCGGTGGCTCGAGGGTCTCCGGACCCGGGGGTCGTGCGGCCACTCAAATGAAGGGGGATATTTACAGGGGGTAGTTAAAGAGTTTGTGACGGCACCCGTGGTATGTGGTAATTCGGAGTACCACCGCTGCAGTTGGGAGTACCCGGGGGTGATGGAAGGGGGCAGCCAGGTGTTAGTACCCTCCACGGGTAGGGGGAATGCCCCAGGACTCGGTGATGGTGTTGGGGAGCGCCGTGGGGAGAAAAGGGGGTCAGTGTCGTACTCAGTCCAAAAAGCTGACACCGACAACTGGATAAACCAAAGTTCTGGACACTGCTGCCACTGAGGGCAGCTAGTTTGGGTTCCGTCCCCGATGGTGCTGTCTGGTGTTCTGGTGTTCTCTTCCTCCTGGCACTTAGTTCTCTTCTCGGTTGGCCCCGGTAGCATAAAACTAGTCGGGTCCCGCTCCCCAGTATGGCTAACTGAGGGAGCTTGCTCTCAGGGTTCACGATTGAGATTTTCTGGACCGTATTAATGGAAAGTCCTATCCCCCTCGTTGTGCTAGTACCCCGATTCTGGAGCAGGTGGAGAGCGGATCTTGAAGGCTTCGTTCTTGTCGGGGAAATTGTCAGGTTGCCTGAAGCTACTCCCTGACCTAGGGTCCACGTACCCAGTCGTTCCCTGAGCCCAGCCCGGTGATGGTACAAGGCCGCCAGCTGTCCTCCTCGACAGTTCCGTGCCCCTTGTCATGATCCCCTGCGACCAGGAGTCCAGCTCCTACTAGGCCCAGACCACCGTCTGTCACCTAGTTACTACCAAGGAGCCCAGCTCCTGACCTCCTCTCTCCTTCACCTCTAACGCAACACTGACCTACTCCTGACACTCCTGACCTCCCCTTACCAACCCCCCCAAGTGGGCGACCCTATTCCACTCAGGCCGTCCACTGGTGTGTCTGGTGGGTGTGGTGCAGAGTGTACCTAGGACTTTAATTGACTGATGTTGGCAACACCATACAGTTGGGGACCCATAACCAAGGAGGAGATGGATATTGCACAGAAGGGCAGATTTCACAATACCCTGTGACGCCCTGATAATCCAGGGGCGTCACATATATCTAATAACAAAAGTAAATATAAAGACAATGTCAGTCAAAAGGAAAAAATAAAAAATAAATAAAAAGAAAACAAAAGTATGTACAGATATGTGCATGGGTTACATAGTGCACTTTAACCATAAACATATTGAATATAATAATTGACGATATGTCATACAGGAATCCATAAGGAAGAATTAAATTATGACATAGAATATATTTTACATCATATGGATGACTAGCATACAGTCTTAATGGCACATGGAAATTGAGGAACGAGATATATAAGCACGAAATAGTAATACCAAGAACATGGGACATGTATCTCAATGAGGAAAAGGCTAGTTGAATAAAATTTGGTACTATATGAGTAACGCAGCATGAGGCACCCATACTATGAGGCAGGTAAGCGCAAGTATAGGTGCTCGGCAGAATAGGCTTAAGCGGGCTTTATACGCTACGATATTGTTAATGATTTATCGTCGGGGTCACGTTGTTTGTGACCCACATCCGGCGTTATTAACGATATCGCAGTGTGTGAAACGTACGAGCGACCTTTAACGATCGCAAAAGAGTGCAAAATCGTTTGCCGTGGAGAGGTCGTCCTGAAACAAAAAATCGTTATCTGCTTTTTAGCGATGTGGTTCGTCGCTTCTGCGGCATCACACATCGCTGTGTGTGACACCGCAGGAACGACAATCATCACCTTACCTCCATTCACCGGAAAAGGAGGAAGGAAGAAGGTGGGCGGCATGTTCCGGCCGCTCATCTCCTCCCCTCCTTTTCTATTGGGCAGCGGTTCAGTGACGCTGCTGTGACGCTGAATGAACCGCCCCCTTAGAAAGGAGGCGGGTCGCTGGCCAGAGAGACGTTGCTGACCAGGTATGTGCGTGTGACGCTGCCGTAGCGATAATGTTCGCTATGGTAGCAATCACACAATATCGCACGTACGACGGGGGCGGGTGCTAACGCACTCGACATCGCTAGCAGCGTGTAAAGCCCACTTTAGACTAGCAAATACCTAGGGAAGATAGAGATGACATGAGTATATAGCAGAGTATAAAATCAACAGTATGAAAGGGTAGAAACATACCAGAGAATGGGGGGAGGCAGAGGTGAGTCATAGGAGACCAGGGTAAGTAGGTGATAGTGCCTGAAAAAGTAATGGTATATTTGTAAAGCTTAATCGTACAGTCTACACAAGTGAAATGGGGAGAGCGGTGAGATGGAAAGTTACCGGAATGAAAGCATGCTGGGTGCAGAAGGAACTATGTCCGGTGAACTGGCTGTCTGGTGGCAAGGTGGTGAATGGATGGCACCAGAAACTTTTATAGAAGTCAGGAGGAGGTAGTGTTTCCCGGGTGACTGTGTGGATGTGCGCGAAAGTGCAGACAGGAGGAGATAGGGAAGGTAGAGAGTGTGCATGTGCGGAGATACGCCGGGACATACGCAAAAGGTGTAAGGACGGCGTAAATATGAGGAAATGGAGTAAAGAATGAAAGTAAGAGCCTGATAGGTACGCGCATGCGTGAATCAGCGTGAAACTGTGTGAATGGAGTGTAAGAGCAGCATGTGTGTAGGAGAAAGATGTGATTGGTTTTGGAAGGCAGTAGAGAGTGCTTGAGAGTATTAGAACGGTCCTGTGGTGGGTGGATGGAGATGCCCAGGTACAAAAGCATGGTAGTATAAATTGCATATAAATAGGAATAACACTATGGATGAATAGAATATCATCACGTGATCCATATACATATCAAGACAAGTTACACAAAAACTTCGTATTCCCTGTTTAGACAAAGTGGTTCTAGGGGCTGTAGTGTGTGAATTCAAAAGGATTCACGTAGTCGTAGTCTCTGGATCTTGTTACTACCTCTGCGAGGTACAGGGATATGTTCCAGAACCTGGAACTTAAGCTGTGAAATAGACTGACCTTTGGAAATGAAGTGTGCTGGAATGGGTAGTAATGTTTGCTTGCAATGGATTGTAGACTTGTACTTGCTAATGCGATCTTGGATATGTTGGGATGTTTCACCCACATATCCGAGACCGCACGCGCATTTAATAAAGTAGATCACATAAGATGAGTCGCAGGTGAAGAAACCACGGATCAGGATTCCCTTATCAGTCCTAGGATGGAACACAAGATCTCCTTTCAATACGTTAGAGCATTGGACACAATCTAGACAGGGAAAAGTGCCATTGCGGCTTGTGGTGAGAGTAGTCTGCCGTAGAAAAAGTCTAGAGGTCCCAATGTCAGCCCGAATAAGGATATCTTTGAGATTGCGGTCACGTTTATGACAAAATAATAGTTGTGTTTGAAATTCAGGAATGTGAGGGTAGGAATTGGTTAGGAGGGGCCAGTGGTCCAATATGGTGTTACGTATCAATGTTGAGAAGGGGTGATACGTGTTCACAAAGGCCACCCTTTTTGTTTCCTTGTTTGTTCGAGTAGAGTGAGCTGTCGATGGTTTGGCAATATTGGGTGGGTAACCTCTTGCCAAAAAACGTTCGTTCATCTCTGTATGTGTGCTTTGTCGTGTATGATGTTCCGATACGATCCTCTCAACACAAACCTGTCGAGATTTAGGTAGAGATTTCTTTACATGCATGGGATTGCTGATTTTAAAGTGTAAGAGACTATTCTTGTCTGTGGATTTGGTGTAAAGGTCGGTGATAAGGTGATGAACCTCATCTATAATGACCATCGTATCCAGGAAATTAATACGTCTGGAATGATGATGTAAGGTAAATGTAATCCGTGCTGGGGTGTTGTTTAGATGAGCAAAGAATTGTGTAAGGTCATCTAGGCAGCCATCCCAAATACAGAACACGTCATCAATGAAGCGCTTCGAGGTTTTGGCATGTGACATGAAGAGGGGGTAAGGATAGATGTATAGGTCTTCAAAATGGGCCATAAAGATATTTGCATAAGGTGGTGCTGTGGCGCCCCTGACCTGGTCAGGCACCACTGAGTACTGCACCCATGCTGGGGACAGTACAAAACAGGTAATCCAGAAGGCTGACCGAGGTGTGACTACACAGGCGCATAGTGATCAGGTCTCACACATGTACCTTTGGGAGGACCCCTGGGGATCCCAGGAGGGGGCGAAGCCTCCATCTCCACTCAAGGGGTGTGGTAGAGAGCCTGGTTGCTAGGTGACGTAGGCAGGCACAAAGGGAAAAGTGGAAGAGAGGGCAGTCTGAAGCAGAGTGTGGAGGAGTGAGGAGCATGGAAGTGGAGCTCAGACAGGAGCAGCAGTGCAGGTCCCACGAGTGAGCCGGTTTAGTGTGCAGCTCAGGGAGAGCAGAAGCAGACCCTGGAGCTGTTGCAGTCTAACAGCGTCCGCGCAGTGACTACTGACGGGGGAGAACGGTCACCTAGTGGTGCCGTCCGAAATCCACACAAGGCTAAAGAAAGAGCAACGGAGTGGAGAGTAAGAGGACTGCCAGGGAGGTACCAGGCCCGAAGGGGTAACAGGTCCCAGTGCAGAGATAGATCCAGCTTTCTCCTGCCAAACCTGCTTGAGGGGGCACTTCAAACCCCCAAGACAACACCACAGAGTCCGCAGCCACGTAGCAAAGTGAGGGCCCATAGTTCACAGGAGGCAAGCAGCCGGAGTGACCTGGTCCAGGCTACAAGCAAACGGGCCGAAACGAGGGGAGCAGTAACTTCCCTGGGTGACCCCCATAGGGACTACAAGTCGGGGTTACCACAAACAACAGAAGGGCTAAGGAAGGCGAGTCAGTAGCCACCCTCACAAGTCAGCCTGAAGGACGCCTGGTTCCAGCCTGGTTCATCCCAGCTACGCCCGGGTTACTCACCCTGCCATCAACAGTGAGTAAAACCCCTGAAACACATTCTGCTTGTGTTGAGTTATTCTGCGCCTTGTGGTTCCACACACATACACAGGGACCTGGGGCTTGCCTTACTCTCAGGAGGCTATTACAACCGACTGCACCCACCATCAGCCCCAGGCATCCCTTAACCTGCAGTGGCGGTCCTCACTGACCGCAATTCTGAGAGTGGCGTCACGACAATCAAAATAGAAGATTTCCTACCTGTGACAAGATCCAGCCGCGTGGAGTCCCTGAAGGTAATGCACAGCTGCATCGACACCGCACCTCGGGGCCCCACAGTGCAACGTTACTATCCATAACGGTCCCTTTCTTCTGAAGGTAGAAGTCATCCTCAAATAAGAAGAAGTTTTTGGTTATTAAACCTGCTCATCTTGCTCATCTAAACAACACCTATAATATTACTAATTCGTGCTTATATATCTCGTTCCTCAATTTCCATTTGCCATTAAGACTGTCTGCTAGTCATCCATATGATGTAAAATATATTCTATGTCATAATTTAATTCTTCTTCCTTATGGATTCCTGTATGACATATCGTCAATTATTATATTCAATATGTTCATGGTTAAATTGCACTATGTAACCTGTGCACATATCTGTACATAATTTTGTTTTGTTTTTATATAATTTTATTTTTTCCTTTGACTGACATTGCTTTTATATTTATTTTTGTTATTAGATATACATGCCTTGAAAAAGGCTCAAATGTGAGCCGAAACGATGGCATTTTGGTTGACTCCTTATGCAGAATATGAAAATAAAATATTCTTAGAAACCATATTGACATCTTTTTCCTGTGCATGCCAGAAATATTGGTATTAATGGAGTGAGATTTCTGGCATATGGAACACCACAGCTCGTCATGAATTTAAGGAGTTGTGGTGTCACGCCCCCGTCCCACCCAAACCCTGCCAATATTAGAGTGAAAATGGCAAGAGCCCCAAAAATTTGGCACAATTATGAATTGATCCAAATTTTTGTGACTTTTCAAAGCTTTTGTGACATTTTTTTGGCATAAAAGCTTCGATAAATTGGGACCAGAATGTCTTAACAACTTCCACATATCCAGGATGCAGAATGCGATTCACTTCTACTGTATCACGGCTGAGGATAGAAGCTATACCATCCGTATAGTACAATACAAAAGGAAGGCAAAAAGAATGCCCTATCACTAGGGAAAGAGGGAAGTGGTGACCCCTGACAATACAGCTCACCCTCACCAACCCTATATAGGTTCTGCACTTGTCGACGAGCAGCAATACCACACCCTAGGCAAACCCTGATCTGGGACTAAGTAAGAATGGCAGGTATGAGTTCTTCGTCAACACCATTAATGCTAAGGGAGACAAAAGGAAACAATACAGGGGAGACACAAATGCTACCACCTGAGCCCAGTTACATAGCAAAATTCAAACACTTATCTTAGGAGCAGCTACCACAAACATCTCTGGAACAACAAGAGGAGACAACCGCTGCAAACCGCAGCCAGGATCAACTATAAACCTCACCCAAAGCACCCCAGGTGAGGTTTATAAAGGAAGTCAGAGGCTGGCAACTTAGAGGAAGGAAAAACTGACAGTTTCCCAGAGTCATAGAGTCCGCTGCTGCAGAAACAAAGAACTGTCAGTTAACAACACATTCTGCAAATCTCTGGGATTTTTCAAAACTTCTGCCACTGGATTTTCAGCCGGCCGTGACACCTCTGTGACATCCCCTCACTATTTTTGTGCTAAATGTCTACAGATCTGCCTCAACCCCAGAGGTTCTGAGGCAAAATCATCACATATAAACAATAGAGAAAGACAGGCATGAATAATATACTGTATATTTTACAAGCATTTATTAACAAAACAAGTTTTGAAATGCAATTATATACAGTGTGATATACTTAAGAGTTCCTATCTCCAATCTGGGGCTGCACTTTTTAGTAAATAAAGCAGTGGGCAACCTGAGATTAGTGAATTATCTAAATATAATCCAGTATCAAAACATTTCACAAATGTTCCTAAATGCTCTTGAAATACCCAACTTACTAGCAAAGTGGAGCTCGAATTTCCATTTTGTGGGATCTTAGTGTGCAGCATGGGATCCCACAAATCTCTTCAGCTGCTCTAAGCACAAGACATTGCTCTCTCAACTAATCCAGCGTGGTCACATACATTTTAACGTTTTACTGAACTGCTTAAGAAGGATGCCGCAGAGCTGGGGTCGTAGAGTTCACTCTTCCACTGTGAATGATCACTGATGGTTGTGGGATCTAACAACCTGGAAGTTCCTTTTGGAGACATTAGGGACAGTTCCAAAAGTTTTAGTACTGGATTATATTAAAAAAAAAAAAAACACTAATCTGCGGCTCTTCACTGTTTTAGGAAATAATAAAGGCAGCCACAGATTTGTTATAAGCACTATTTAAAGGGAAAGTCATCAAACACATAGAAACTGGGGGATATTACCCTCATAAAGTGTCAGCAGCAAATCCCCCCATAACAGTGCGTCATGACCACATACTTATGGTCTGAAAAATACGATAAGTTTAAAAAGAGAGAAAATGGTTCTTTCCCTCACCAATTCTTACTTGAGCAATTGTAGCTGATTTTTAAATAAAACCCTTTGAATTCTAGTACATCATGATGGCTTCTCCCATGTGACTCATCTGACAACAAGACCTGATTAATGATAAAAAACATTTGGCAAATTCTGCAAGCAAGAATGGCTGCTCTGCTCTGTTCTTTTTCTGATGTCGGCAAGACTTGATTTGCCAGTTGAACATTTCAATTATTCACAACATGAAAAAGGTTCCTTCCCTGTGCGGCTTCTTCACATGTTTAACAAGATCTGATTTCTGAGAATTACATTTTCTACAATCAGAACATAAAAATGGTTTATTTTGTGTGATCTTTTTGATGGTAAACAAGACCTGATTTCCTAGTAAAACATTTACCACATTCTGGGCATGAAAACGGCTTCTCCCCTATGTGATTTGTCTGATGTCTAACAAGGTGTGATTTCCGAATAAAACATTTCCCACACTCTGAACATGAAAACGGCTTATCCCCTGTGTGAGTTTTCTGATGTCTAACAAGGTGTGATTTCTGAATAAAACATTTACCACATTCTGGGCATGAAAATGGCTTCTCCCCTATGTGATTTGTCTGATGTCTAACAAGGTGTGATTTCCGAATAAAACATTTCCCACACTCTGAACATGAAAATGGCTTCTCCCCTGTGTGATTTTTCTGATGTCTAACAAGGTCTGATTTCTGAATAAAACATTTCCCACACTCTGAACATGAAAATGGCTTCTCCCCTGTGTGAGATATTTGATGCCAAACAAGATGTGATTTCCAAATAAAACATTTCCCACACTCTGAACATGAAAATGGCTTCTCCCCTGTGTGAATTTTCTGATGTTTAACAAGGTTTCTTTTCTCAATAAAACATTTCGCACACTCTGAACATGAAAATGGCTTCTCCCCTGTGTGAATTTTCTGATGTCTAACAAGGTCTGCTTTCCGAATAAAACATTTCCCACACTCTGAACATGAAAATGGCTTCTCCCCTGTGTGAGTTCTTTGATGCCAAACAAGATCAGATTTCCAAATAAAACCTTTCCCACACTCTGAACATGAAAATGGCTTCTCCCCTGTGTGAATTTTCTGATGTGTAACAAGGTTTATTTTCTGAATAAAACCTTTCCCACATTCTGAACATGAAAATGGCTTCTCCCCTGTGTGAATTTTCTGATGTTTAACAAGGTCTGATTTCCGAATAAAACATTTCTTACACTCTGAACATGAAAATGGTTTCTCCCTTGTAGGAGCCGTTTCATGTTCCACATCCCTTCTGTAACTTTTATTTTGCTTACAATTCTGTGATAAATGGGAATTTTGGACTTGTTTGAAAAGATCTGATGATAGAGTTTTCCATGAAAGGACTGAAGGTATATCTGGGACAACAGCATGCTCCTCATATGTATAATGTGTAATACTTTCATCATCTGTTTTAAATTCTGAAGATATTAGAGGTCCATCTGAACTCCTGATACCGTCATCGGCTAAAAATAAAACACAATATTATTATTTTTTAATTATATAATTTTGAAAGTAGATTTATGTTTTTAAACCATAACATCAGAAATTAAATTAGGAAACAAATTATTCTGAATCTGTTTTCCAATTTCGAGACCTAAGAGTTACATCTTCATTAATTCTGATCTCCCATTCCTAGCACCAGTTCTCTGGAATGTGCTACAGTAAATAATCTGATTGATTGTCGCAATGTGACTGTAGGATAATGAGTAATGAGGGACAGGGGGCTACTATACTTTCCGTCATGCTAGGAGACTTTAGGCTATCCCTAACCTCTGGATTACCCCTGAACGTGGAAGAAAGGGGCAGGAGTATGATGGAAATACAGATTAAGACAGATTGGAAAACCAAAATTCAGACACACTGCAAACTCCCAGAAATAAACAGTGAGATACTAAGGAGAAAAGCAAGAGAAGGAAGGCAGAAACAAAAAGACAACAAGGGTTAACACCACAACTGCTCACAGCAATAATGCACAACAACCACTAGTTTGTATCACAACACCTCACCAGACCTGTATAGGTAAACTATAGCTGGCATTAATGGAATTATCCAGCCAGCATATACAGAAGGGAAGCGAATGATACTGGCTCCCCTACAGCATGTAATCAAAGACATTAACAAGGAGCCCAGCAGAGAATAACTTGCTAGTCTTACTAAGTATGTGGTTCGATGCCTGCGTCTCCCTGCGCTGATCACAGATAACAGAGAAGTTAGCAAGCAAGAGTGCCAGAATGTGTAATTTCCACAGATCCTGATGCTGCCATGACAGTTGGCGATGCCTGCAAGCATCTCGTTGTGACATTGATCCACAACATAGACAATTTCAAAAAGGGTTTTTTTCGAAGATGAAAATATAATAGAGACAGAAGCCAAATATTTAATGGGCTTGTTCGGGACTGTAAGATTGATGGCCTATCCTTAGGCTTTGGAACCAAGCAGGTAGCATGGTCTTGCTATCTGTGCAGGTAAACATTAGTGCTCCGATTCATCAAGACCGGAGATGTACACTGAAAAATGACATCAGGGACTGGCGTGAGATTTCTGGCATAGGGAACGCCACAGTTTGTTATGAATTAGAGAAGCGGTGACATCACACCCATCTTCTGGCCAAGCTCTGTCCATTTTTGCGAAGCTGGTTAAAATTGGCGTGAAACCTCCAAAAGTCGCACAATTTATTTTTATTTACATTTATTTTTTATTGACTGTAGAATGGCTATGATGTATCAATGTTTGGAATCAGCGGTACAAAAGGATGTTGATGAAATAGAGACTCATGACTGTAAGGCACTCGGTGTTAATAAGTGCTGAGAAAACCATGCAATGTAAAAACAACAATGGTCATCATAATCAAAACAAATAAGAGACTATAAAAATATATCTCTGCAGTGCAGCCAGGCCAACCATCTGCCTTTATAAAATCCTTCTCCGGTCTTCTTTCGAAGCTTATTGAGTAATTCACTGGAGGCAAAAAGGGGGTTTTCAGGTTCCATCTGGTACCAACCATCAATGGTGTATTTACTAGTGTCAAGACCAACATAATCCAAAGCTCAAAAGGACCGATTTGGTAACGGACTTCCAATTTCATTGCAACATCCATCTCTTCTTTAGATGCATGACCTCTTTCATGAAGATGCACGAATTCCATTAGGTATGGTACCAGAAGACGGCTAACAATGAACCCTGGGGTGTCCTTACATGACACAGGGATCTTTCCTAGTGCTTTACTGAAGTCCATGAGAGAGTTAGAAGTCGTTTGGCTAGTCATTGGTGTCTTAACCCCTTCAGCCCCCGGGCACTTTCCATTTTTGCGTTTTTGTTTTTTGCTCCTTTTCTTCCGAGAGCCATAACTTTTTTATTATTCCGTCAATCTTGCCATATGAGGGCTTGTTTTTTGCGGGACGAGTTGTACTTTTAAATGAAACCATAGGTTTTACCATATATTGTACTGGAAAACAGCAACAAAATTCCAAGTGTGGAAAAACTGCAAAAAAAGTGTGATCGCCCAATAGTTTTTGGGATGTTTTATTCACCGTGTTCACTATATGATAAAACTGATGTATCTATGTGATGCCTCAGGTCGGTGAGAGTTTGTAGACACCAAACATGTATAGGTTTATGTGGCGCCCCAGGACCTGGTCGCCACAACAGCATTGCCCCTCCAAAGGGTTAATGCTGAGCTTGGAGGTAATTGGGGGGTCTATTGGCCAGTAAGTTTAACATCCAACGCAGTTCTCCCTCAGGCCAGCAGGGGGAGCTCTGAACCTGGAGTTCCAGGGAGCATTCCCTAAGTCTGGCCTGAGGGAGGAGTTAGTGGTCAGTCTGTAGAGAGAAGTCATAGCAAGCAGACGCAGAGTAGTGCTGTCTTGTGGAACTGGGGCCTGGAGCTGGAGTAGCTTGGCCCAGTGAAGCAAGATTAGCAGAGAGGCACAGAATAGACTCAGACATCGGAGTCTGTGGTTGCCAGGGTATAAAATCCTTCCCTGGTGGCCGAATCCGGAGGGCAGGAGAGCTGCAAGCCCCCTGGCCCAGAAGCAATCTGAAGGTACAGCTGCATCCCAAGGGCCCGGTGTGGACTCCTGCAGAGAAGCACCAGAGAGGGCCTGCGCAGCCTACCACACAGAAAAAGGGACGAACCACTGGTCCCAGCAGCAAGAGGGCCATTGCTAAATTCAGAGTGCAGGGTCCTATAGAAGAAAAGGAAAGATCAGGGAGCAGGCCTCATACTCAACTGGCCAAAGAGATCACCCCCAGGCACTTCCAGGCCGGCCGGATCATCTTTACCATCTGTGACGGTCTCCCTGGACTAAACTTCTGCCAAGTAAAAGAGGAGAAGGTAACGAGACTACTGTTTGTGCCTGTTTCTTTCACTGCCTGTCGGCCCTGCACCGTATTATTCACACATCACACCATAGACTCTCACGAGCACCAACTGTTCCCCGGGGCACCGCTCCACCTGTGGGGAGAAGTACCACCATTGCTGCCATTCCATCACCCCGGAGGCCTCATACAGCAGCGGCGGCTTAATAGCCGCATACCACAGGTGGCGTCACGAACACAAACTTTATTCACCTAGTCATATTTAATTGACACCCACCAGGGCAACGGAGTCGGGCCCCGCCACCACTGACGACCCCCGGACTAGTCCGGCCCGGCACCGGGTGTCCCACAGCCCTGGGGTGGGCGAGTCATTTACATGTATCTAAGGGGTTAAAAAAAATCACTAGTTTGTCCAATAAAAGTGGCGCACGTTTTGCGCCATTTTCCGAAACATGTAGCGTTCTTATTTTTTGGGATCTATGGCTCAGTGATGGCTTATTTTTTGCGCCTCGAGCTGACGTTTATAAATGGTACCATTTTTGCGCAGATGCTACGTTTTGATCGCCTGTTATTGCATTTTGCGTAAAACTTGCGGCGACCAAAAAATGTAATTTTGGCGTTTGGAATTTTTTTGCCACTACGCCGTTTACCAATCAGATTAATTGATTTTATATTTTGATAGATCGGGCATTTCTGAACGCGGTGATACCAAATATGTGTATATTTATTTATTTTTTAACCCTTTAATTTTCAATGGGTGAAAGGGGGTGATTTGAACTTTTAGGTTTTTTGTTTTTTTTTATTTTTTAAAACTTTTTTTTTTACCTTTTTTTTTTATTTTACTAGTCCCCCTAGGGGGCTATAGCTATCAGCAATCCGATCGCTATTATCTATCTGCTGATCACAGCAATACAGCCGTAAACAGCAGATTCAGTCACTTTGTTTTTCCCTCTGCTCTCGGCCGAGGGAAAACGAAAGTGAAACTTCGTAGCTGCAGGCGTCATCACATGACCCTGTGCTACGATGGCAACCACCAATAGTCACGAGATAAAACACGTGACTTCCGGTGGGGGCGGCGGTAAGTAAAAAACATGGCCGCGCGCATTTAGATCTTGCTGCCAGACTTTGGCAGCAAGATTTAAGGGGTTAATGGCCGCGGGTGGAAGCGATTCCACCCGCGGCTAGCAGGCACACATGTCAGCTGTTGAAAACAGGTGATATGTGTGCCAATCCACGCCGCCTGCCCGCGGCAGGGGGCGGGGATTAACGGGACACAATCCTGGACGGATAGATCCGTCCAAGGTCGTGAAGGGGTTAATGACCTCCACCAGCTTCATCATTGGTACTGTATTAGGCCTCTGCCACACTCACGTGAATTTCACGCACGTGCCGAGAGACACGTATTTTCCCTGCGTTTTGCGTGCAGGTAAGTACGTGTCTCTGGTACGTGCGTGACACGTGTGTTCTACGTGTGCTATCCGCGATAGCACACGTAGAATCGGTAATTATTATACTCACCTGGTCCTTCCTGATGTCCGCGCTGCTGTCCGTGGTGCTGATCTTCGGCTCCAGCTCTCCCGTCTCCCCGCTGCTGCTGCTGCCAGGCAGTGAAGTGAATATTCTATGAGATTAATGAGCGGCGGTCGGCAGCAAGAGGCAGCAGCGGCAGAGACAGGAGGGCTGGAGAAGGTGAGTTAATGTTTTTTTTTTTTTTTCACTGACATGTGTGTTTTCTCCGGCGCGTGTCACACGGGACCGCATCCACACTACACCCGTGTGGTACGGGTGCGGGCCGTGTAACACCCGTGCTGCCGGAGAAAACACTGACATGTCAGCGCTTTGAAAATCGCACACACGTACAAACGCACACGGACACACGTTCCGTGTGGTTTTACGTGTGTGTGCCTGCTACAATAGGGTAGCATTGGTTAAAGTGTCTCCGTGCCGCCGGTACGTGTAAAAAATGACAAACACGTGCCGGCAGCACGGATGTGTGGCACAGGCCTTAAAGAAATACAGCCCTACGAACTGATCCTGCCTAGTTGTGGAGTTGGCTATGTCAATAAGAATGTGTGTGTTCTGGTGCAAATTTGTCCAGTGTCTTGATTAGTGCGTTTTTCCACTTTCAAGTTTTCTATTATGGCTTCCACCACCAGATCATTGCTGTGCACCACGGCCGCTGGGTCTGTGCTTGTGCTGAAGTTTGAGAGGGTTTTGCTGATGAACTGTGAATTAGCCTCAGGCTTGTCTGCAAACATCTTCTTAGTGACCCTTTTCAAGCTGTCTTCAATACTTTTTGCAGACTTTTTCAAGATGTCATCAGTCTGGTCCACTAAAACAACAGTGTGTCTGGTTGCTGCAGCTACCTGTGCTATCCCGACACCAATCAGACCTCCTCCGATCACAGTCACGTGCTTGATAGTCAGATTATTCGCAGTGGCGAAGGCCATGGCGAGGCCATGTCTGCTTGTACTGCTGGGAGCTGAAGGACATACGATTGGTGTCAGCACAGCGCACCATGATGATTTAGTCGCACAATCTTTTTTCACAACTCTGTGTTGCACAAAAAATTGATTGAAAAGTGATTTCTATCAAAATTCTAGCATAATTGCTTTGAAGAATCAGGTTCTAGGTGTCAAATCTCCTTCTGTAGGTGTCTCCAATCCTTCCAGAGTAGTTTGCCAGTAGTTCACATTCTCTAAAGCAATAATTTTATTAGATATTTTATGGTAGTTTAAAAATGTGGTATTTCAGTGTGCGGCTGTAGTCTTTTTTTCTATTATCTAGCTATCTACACACACACACACACACACACACACACACACACACACACACACACACACCAGCCTGTCTCCTCTTCAGCTTTAGACTCGTGCAATTAAGAGACCTTTGGTCACATGACGTGATGTCAAAAAGGTTCTTAAGCAGTCCTAATCGGCATATAAACACTGGGGCCGCTAGGAAAATGGGGGCCCTGTGAAATTGCCCAGTTTTCTCTCCCTTTTCCCTAATGCCAGTCCTGCATGCCAGCCTGTCCTCTGTTCAATTCTTTTAGACTCCTGCAATTAAGAGACCTTTGGTTACATCATGTCACATGACTTCATCAGAGGTCCTTAAACAATCAACTTCCGAATGCAACTGATGGTGACCGTAAAGGCCACTTTACACACACAGATAAATCTGCGGCAGATCTGTGGTTGCAGTGAAATTGTGGACAATCAGTGCCAGATTTGTGGCTGTGTACAAATGGAACAATATGTCCATGATTTCACTGCAACAACAGATCTGCCAAAGATTTATCTGTGTGTGTAAAGTGGCCTTAAGAGACGGGTTCCTAAAAAATTGCACAGTTTGACTCCTCCCAATGCTGGCCCTGACTGTAACGAGGGCATATTTTTAGGGAAACAGAGTATTCATGAACCCTCTGCAGGTCTTTGAGTTGCCTTCATAACGACATAGAGAAGGGACTAGAAACAAACAGCAGAAGAAGCAGAAGCAAAGAAAATACAGCTGAAAAAAAAAAACACAGAGCAGAAAACCTTAAAATGTAAACACAAAATTAGTGCAGAAAGTACATGAGTAGATATCTCTTACTGGATAGAGCTGGAGGAAACACATCCTGAGGAACATCGGGATCTTCTTGTTTACAGTCCTGTGGGAGAAGAGGACGGGGACATCTCTCTGGTGTTGTCCTCTTACTGGATAGACCTGGAGGAGACACATACAGGGACTGAATTCATTCCTTACATACAGATAATTATAGGCCGTGTGTATTTAGTCCTGTCTATTACCTGGTGATGTGAGGGGCTGGGGATCCTCCATCATGACGTCCTTGTACAGATCTTTGTGTCCTTCTAAATACTCCCACTCCTCCATGGAGAAATAGACGGTGACGTCCTGACACCTTATAGGAACCTGACACATACAATGATACCGTCACCCCCGATCCCTTCATAGCGTTACTGTATAATGTCCCAGCATTCCCAGCAGTGTCACCTCTCCAGTCAGCAGCTCAATCATCTTGTAGGTGAGTTCTAGGATCTTCTGGTCATTGATGTCCTCATGTATCGGGGGGTGAGGTGGAGGCCCCGTGATTGGGCTCAGGGGTCTTCCCCATCCCTCAGACACAGGGGCCTGACAGCGCTCACTAGAGGTCTTCTTCACTACTGTGTAATCCTGGTTATGGAGAGACACAGTAATAAATCTCACTCCACACATTTCCAGAGTCCTCACCTCTCCAGTTCTGTCCATCTGTTATTCCCATAGATAAGAATGGTGTAATGTGACGTCATCAGAATCTCTCACCTCTCCAGTAAGCCGGAAGAGGATCTCTAGGGTGAGGTGTAATATCCTCTCCGCCATCTTGTCCCTGTCCATATCCATCCTTCACGGGGCAATCAGGAGAATTCTCTTCTATAGAAGATCTCCACTGAGAGGATCCGATATTGTAGGGACCTGAATGGGGAGAAAAAAGGAGCCGAGGACTGAGGGCAGAAAGGGGCCGAGGACTGAAGGCAGAAAGGGGCCGAGGACTGAGGGCAGAAAGGGGCCGAGGACTGAGGGCAGAAAGGGGCCGAGGACTGAGGGCAGAAAGGGGCCGAGGACTGAGGGCAGAAAGGGGCCGAGGACTGGAGGCAGAAAGGGACGAGGACTGAGGACAGACGGGTTTCCTCACTTCCGGCCTCTCATAGTTGGGGCGTCGGTATCTATCAGAGGAAAAAGAACAAAAACCTCATTAGTCATAGAAATTAGCGAGAAAAAAACATCAATAAAGTCTCAGAGCTGAAGGGGTTAATGCCCCCTGCCCCAGTAATGGGGAATCTCCACACACCTCCACCTGCAGAGCCGCGCACCGGATATATAATACCCTGCACCTACCTCCACCTGCAGAGCCGCACACTAGATATATAATACCCTGCACCTACCTCCACCTGCAGAGCCGCACACTAGATATATAATACCCTGCACCTACCTCCACCTGCAGAGCCGCACACTAGATATATAATACCCTGCACCTACCTCCACCTGCAGAGCCGCACACTAGATATATAATACCCTGCACCTACCTCCACCTGCAGAGCCGCACACTAGATATATAATACCCTGCACCTACCTCCACCTGCAGAGCCGCACACTAGATATATAATACCCTGCACCTACCTCCACCTGCAGAGCCGCACACTAGATATATAATACCCTGCACCTACCTCCACCTGCAGAGCCGCACACTAGATATATAATACCCTGCACCTACCTCCACCTGCAGAGCCGCACACTAGATATATAATACCCTGCACCTACCTCCACCTGCAGAGCCGCACACTAGATATATAATACCCTGCACCTACCTCCTCCTGCAGAGCCGCACACTAGATATATAATACCCTGCACCTACCTCCACCTGCAGAGCCGCACACTAGATATATAATACCCTGCACCTACCTCCACCTGCAGAGCCGCACACTAGATATATAATACCCTGCACCTACCTCCACCTGCAGAGCCGCACACTAGATATATAATAACCTGCACCTACCTCCACCTGCAGAGCCGCACACTAGATATATAATACCCTGCACCTACCTCCACCTGCAGAGCCGCACACTAGATATATAATACCCTGCACCTACCTCCACCTGCAGAGCCGCACACTAGATATATAATACCCTGCACCTACCTCCACCTGCAGAGCCGCACACTAGATATATAATACCCTGCACCTACCTCCACCTGCAGAGCCGCACACTAGATATATAATACCCTGCACCTACCTCCACCTGCAGAGCCGCACACTAGATATATAATACCCTGCACCTACCTCCACCTGCAGAGCCGCACACTAGATATATAATACCCTGCACCTACCTCCTCCTGCAGAGCCGCACACTAGATATATAATACCCTGCACCTACCTCCTCCTGCAGAGCCGCACACTAGATATATAATACCCTGCACCTACCTCCTCCTGCAGAGCCGCACACTAGATATATAATACCCTGCACCTACCTCCTCCTGCAGAGCCGCACACTAGATATATAATACCCTGCACCTACCTCCTCCTGCAGAGCCGCACACTAGATATATAATACCCTGCACCTACCTCCTCCTGCAGAGCCGCACACTAGATATATAATACCCTGCACCTACCTCCACCTGCAGAGCCGCACACTAGATATATAATACCCTGCACCTACCTCCACCTGCAGAGCCGCACACTAGATATATAATACCCTGCACCTACCTCCTCCTGCAGAGCCGCACACTAGATATATAATACCCTGCACCTACCTCCACCTGCAGAGCCGCACACTAGATATATAATACCCTGCACCTACCTCCACCTGCAGAGCCGCACACTAGATATATAATACCCTGCACCTACCTCCACCTGCAGAGCCGCACACTAGATATATAATACCCTGCACCTACCTCCTCCTGCAGAGCCGCACACTAGATATATAATACCCTGCACCTACCTCCACCTGCAGAGCCGCACACTAGATATATAATACCCTGCACCTACCTCCACCTGCAGAGCCGCACACTAGATATATAATACCCTGCACCTACCTCCACCTGCAGAGCCGCACACTAGATATATAATACCTTGCACCTACCTCCACCTGCAGAGCCGCACACTAGATATATAATACCCTGCACCTACCTCCACCTGCAGAGCCGCACACTAGATATATAATACCCTGCACCTACCTCCACCTGCAGAGCCGCACACTAGATATATAATACCCTGCACCTACCTCCACCTGCAGAGCCGCACACTAGATATATAATACCCTGCACCTACCTCCACCTGCAGAGCCGCACACTAGATATATAATACCCTGCACCTACCTCCTCCTGCAGAGCCGCACACTAGATATATAATACCCTGCACCTACCTCCACCTGCAGAGCCGCACACTAGATATATAATACCCTGCACCTACCTCCACCTGCAGAGCCGCACACTAGATATATAATACCCTGCACCTACCTCCTCCTGCAGAGCCGCACACTAGATATATAATACCCTGCACCTACCTCCACCTGCAGAGCCGCACACTAGATATATAATACCCTGCACCTACCTCCACCTGCAGAGCCGCACACTAGATATATAATACCCTGCACCTACCTCCACCTGCAGAGCCGCACACTGGATATATGGCTGCTCTGTGCTTACAGGACCTGTGATGATGTCACATGGAGGGGAGGAGTCAGGGGTCACATGATCAGCTCCTCAGTGTTCTCCTATACTGGTGTGCACACATTTGATGAGGCGTGGTGTCAGTGGACGGTTATAGTAAACTATTGTTGCATATGTATGTGACCCCTGTTGCGTATGTATGTGACCCCTGTTGCGTATGTATGTGACCCCTGTTGTGTATGTGTGTAACCCCTGTTGTGTATCTATGTGACCCCTGTTGTGTATGTGTGTAACCCCTGTTGTGTATCTATGTGACCCCTGTTGTGTATTTATGTGATCCCTTCACACTCTTATTTCAATCTTTGCTTTATTTAATTCTTTATTGATAAGTTCAGGTGAGGAGAAGATTTATTGAGCGACTTTAAAATAAAGACGTTTGGACCTGATCGGTCTTGATCACAAGTTGCTGAAAATGTGTGTATGACGTATATGGAGCAGAGCCGCATGTGTACGATGTTTACGGGACAATGCCATGTGTCTACGATGTCTACATAGCGGAGCTGTGTATGTAGCGGAGCCGTGGGTGCATGACGTGTATGTAGTGGATAAACTCTTTTACCAGTTTATTAATCCACAAAACACCCGTGCAGTTCCAACATAATCCAAACGAGGTCCCACGACGATTCAATCCCTGCTACATGTAAAGTTACAGCGTGCTATCATGGCACATGACTGCCTTCTATGAGGTTCATGCAGAGACTGAGCAGCAATCAGTGGTGACGTTACTTAGTTTAGCAACGGCCACAACTGGAGGTTCACACGGTCCACCACTTGTGACCGCAGGTAACTTGACCTCAGGTGGCTTCAGTGACCTCACCTGAGTTCATTCACAGCTCATCACATGACTCACTCAGTCTGTGCCTGACCATCACAGTGTACGTAGCAAATACTGTGGATAGAAGCACAGGACAGGGTGTTACCAGGTAAGGTAACAGATAAGCCAAGGTAATTTAAACCCAGAACTGCTGCTTTTGAATCCAGTAATTTGCATGATTTCACGCCAAATTTCATTACCACATACAGAAATGACAGTGTTTTTATTAGAAATGTTTTGGAAAAACACTGAAACATGTTATTAAAAGATCCTATTTTAAAGGATGTTATGCCTCTTCATCCGGGTATCACTTTTAAAAGGGCCCCTACCCTGAGAAATATTGTAGCCCCCAGCAGGTTGAGAAGTTCCATGGGTATGAAGTCCCCACGGGGTCTTGGGGATTACTCGTCACTGGACCAGTGTTGGTTTGGAATGTCACAGCGGCCGGGCCTGGTTCCGTGACCCAGCGGTGTCAATAATAGTGGGGATGGGGTGTGGAGTTTGCATTTGTGATGCCATCTGTGGCGTGCGGCCAAGTATTAGTCGCTGCTGCGGGAGGTCTTCTCTGGGGCGGATGATCACGTAGCTTGGATGGTACAGCTCTCCACAGGCAGAGCTCAGGCCCCAGGGAGGATGTTGGTTGTAGTAATTGCCTATGGCGCAGGGGTGCGATGATGGGAGCGTCGGCAGTGATGGGATGACACAGAGGTTGCAGTCAAACTTCTTTACTCACTAAGATTACACCGCCTTTGGAGTCCTGCGCTCTGCTGGTATGGGCTCCAGCCGATCCAGGATAGTTTGGAGGTCAAGGCCAGTGTTTCCTTCTGTGTGTCCTTTCTAGTGGTCTTCCCTGCATCCCAGCTTCTGAGTCGTGGAATGGGTCACGGGTGGTTGCTGCACTCCTCGTGAACCCTGGGATTACCCTTCTTCCTAAAAACGCGGGTCGAGTCTCCAGCCCTGGACCACGGGCCCCTTTCTATTCTGTCTTTTTTTCCTGACATCTCTTCCTGATGCGTTCTTGACCCCCTTCCTGGGTGTTAACCTGGCACTAACTGAATTCTGTGTGAGATGGCTCCGAACTTCCCCTGAAGGTGCCCCGCCTCCTGGGTTGCTGAACTAGTGGGCAGGAGGTTCCATACCTCATGATGGCCACCCCCGGCACCTACCCTGGCTCTGTCCCAGTGAAAGAGCTCCCGTGTTATGTGTTGGATGTGTTATGGTGGTTTACCGGTGATGACGTCCTCCGTATCCAAGATGAATGAGGTGCAGTACCCTGTGGCGCCTGAAGCTGCAGGGGCAACACAAGTACAGTGAACTCTGTGTTGCAAGCAGGCTCATATAGATGCTTTGCAAAAAAACTGTTTATTCTGTAAGTCAATCCAACATCCAAAATTAGAGGAAATCATTTTGCTCTTCCTCTGGTTCGGAAGCTTTTCTGATAAAGGGCCGTCTCAGATTCCAGTCTTATTTTATTGTATACCTGATAGAATGCGACTGTAATAAACAGTATGTGGGCAGGACCTCTTGAACACTCCATGCAAGTGTAATAAACAGTATGTGGGCAGGACCTCTCAGACACTCCACAACAGACTTCATTCCCACAGGCGGAATATTAAAACTCTTTTTTACTACATGGACTCTCTAGGCATTGTATGGTAGTTCATAATAAAAATATGGCTTTAAGGCTGACCCCATCGAACAAATCCCTCCTAATACCCCTAATAGAGTGGAGGTATTAAATAAAAAGGAAACATTCTGGATATACAAATTAAACACTTTGAAGCCTATAGGTTTAAATGAGGTGACAGATCTGTGTTATTAATATAATTTTATCAATATATTTTTATTCAATTTAATAGATTTCTTGGTTTTATATTATTTATTTATATTATATTAATTTTATATTATCTTAATTCAGGTCCCGACTTTTAAATATGTTTCATTTTAATAATGTTTATATTTATACATTTACATAACTATAAATTGTATATGATTGATGTTAATGATTCATGTTTCTAATTGAGGGAAGGGGTGCGTGATTATGGGATCCTGTGTGTGGTTATTCCGGCACTGTCCTTCGCACTGTAGTCATGTGGGAGGGCTTCTCGTTTGAAGCTTGGGAACTTTCCGTAATCTGCGCAGACGCAATGAGGTAATTCCCACGGTCTGAACTCTATTAACCCCCACGCATGCGCTGTGTGGTTCTCTCCCACGGACCTGAACTCCTGTTACCCTTCACGCATGTGCACTCCTGCTTTGCTCTGGCACTCGCTTTCTGAACCTTCACAGCTAGAATCACTATACTAAGGAATACAAATATATGGTGCACATCAACACTCCCCACCAATAACTAATATTATATAATTCCATTAAAATTCATTATTTTAACATTCCTTTTTGTTTTTAAAACTGAAGAAATGTTCATTAATTACTTTCCTCCATGGATTTTTCTTCATTGCTTCCTGAGCGGCTTCATCTGTATTTGCACATGAAAACCCGCAGGCGGACCGTCACCTCCATGGCTTCTAACTGGGTCTGTTTCGGGCCCTTATACAAAAAAATGTTTAGTTTTTACACACATTACTTTTTTGCTTATATGAACTCCTTCTAGTACGTTACCCTCATATGTACGATTGCCGCACGCGATCTCTGCACACACACTGTATATTATGTCTGCACTACTATATGAAACCTCTCAACACTTCTTACCCATAAGGACTTTCCTGCTCGTGGTCTCTGAACATTCGCACTGCATATCAATTTTTGCACAACCCGTCACTATACACACGCAATTTTTTATTTTGCTTCAGTTTTTCCCTTTGATAAATAATACACGATTGTGAGATTCCAAGTTTTTCATTATTTTTAGTTATTTTTTTTCTCTCTGTAATATCATCATCAATTTAGTTTTTTCAGGACAACCCCCCCATTTTTTACCACAATAAATACCATAACCTTTCTGCTCTCCCCATTGTTTATCATGATCCCCTATATAGGGCTGTGGATAGAGCCTCCAGCCAGTGTATTACTACGATCCCCAGTAAATCCCACAGTTCTAGACTCTCAGCATTCTGTTATATTGCCAAGAAATACTTTTGCATTATTCTTTTTCTCTTTTTCTCTTTTTGCTTTTTGTTTTGTAATTTCTATATTGTTGTGATATTTGTTACTTCCAGGACTTTTAAAGTCGTCTTTTAATACATTATGCTTTAAATCTTGTTGCTGTTATCTGATTAGTCGATTGTCCCTCCAGTATTGGAAATACAGCGGGCGATCCTCTGACGTATCTGTATGTATATATATATATATATATATATATATATATATATAGGTTCTTTCCTCTGTAGCAGACTGTTGATTTTTCCTTGATGTCCTGATGAAGGAGACAGAGTTCTCTGAAATGCGTCAACCTGAATAAAAGCATAAAGAGATGAAATAATAAACATCTGATTTTCTGGTGATAGCGCGGCATACACCCGATCTCTCCCCCGTTACGTCTGAATTTGCTTTCCAGGGCTGCAGCTGTCACCATCTTTTATGTGAATTTAGGAGTAGTGGCTGGCACAACCCTTATAGGTGAATGAAATTACCTTTGCTTATGTGTTACCTTACCTGATAAGACCCTGTCCTGCGCTTCTATCCACAGTATTTCCTATGTACACTGTGATGTTCAGGCACAGACTGTCCCGTGATGAGCGGTGAATGAACTCCGGTGAGGTCACTGAAGTCACCTGAGGTCAAGTTACCTGCGGTCACAGGTGGAGGACCGTGGGAACCTCCAGCTGTGGCCACAACTAACCAGAGTGACGTCACCACTGATCGCTGCTCAGTCTCTGCCTGAACCTCACAGCGTGTGGCAATGTGCCATGATCACTTGCTGAGTAGAGCTTGAATCATTGTGGGACCTCGTGTGGATTATGTTGGACTTGCATGGGTGTTTTGAGGATTAATAAAGTGGTATAAGAGGGTATCTGCTACATACACGTTGTACACACACGGCTCTGCTACATACACGTCATGCATACATGGCTCTGTTACATACACAGCTCCATTACGTAGATATCATACACACATAGCACTGTCCCATACACATTGTACACATGCGGCTCTGCTCCATATACGTTATACACACATTTTCAGGGACTTGTGATCGAGACAAATCAGGTCCATACGTTTCTTCTAAAGTCGCTAAATAAATCTTCTCCTCATCTGAACTTATCAATAAAGAATTCAATTTAGCAAAGACTGAAATGAGTTTGAAGGGGTCACATACATACGCAACAGGGGTCACATACATACGCAACAGAGGTTTACTATAACCATTCACTGACACCGCACCTCATCCAGTGTGTGCACGCCAATATAGGACTACACTGAGGAGCTGATCATGTGACCCCTGACTCCTCCCCTCCATGTGACATCATCACAGGTCCTGTAAGCACAGAGCAGCCATATATCCGGTGTGCGGCTCTGCAGGTGGAGGTAGGTGCAGGGTATTATATATCTAGTGTGCGGCTCTGCAGGTGGAGGTAGGTGCAGGGTATTATATATCTAGTGTGCGGCTCTGCAGGTGGAGGTAGGTGCAGGGTATTATATATCTAGTGTGCGGCTCTGCAGGTGGAGGTAGGTGCAGGGTATTATATATCTAGTGTGCGGCTCTGCAGGTGGAGGTGTGTGGAGATTCCCCATTACTGGGGCAGGCGGCATTAACCCCTTCAGCTCTGAGACTTTCTTGGTGTTTTTGTCTTGGTGATTTCTATGAATCGTGAGGTTTTTGTTCCTTTTCCTCTGATAGATACAAACACCCCAACTATGAGAGGCCGGAAGTGAGGAAACCCGTCTGCCCTCAGTCCTCGGCCCCTTTCTGCCCTCAGTCCTCGGCCCCTTTCTGCCCTCAGTCCTCGGCCCCTTTCTGCCCTCAGTCCTCGGCCCCTTTCTGCCTTCGGTCCTCGGCCCCTTTCTGTCCTCGGTCCTCGGCCCCTTTCTGTCCTCGGTCCTCGGCCCCTTTCTGCCCTCGGCCCCTTTCTGCCCTCGGTCCTCGGCCCCTTTCTGCCCTCGGTCCTCGGCCCCTTTCTGCCCTCGGTCCTCGGCCCCTTTCTGCCCTCGGTCCTCGGCCCCTTTCTGCCCTCGGTCCTCGGCCCCTTTCTGCCCTCGGTCCTCGGCCCCTTTCTGCCCTCGGTCCTCGGCCCCTTTCTGCCCTCGGTCCTCGGCCCCTTTCTGCCCTCGGTCCTCGGCCCCTTTCTGCCCTCAATCCTCGGCCCCTTTCTCCTCACACAGTATAATGTTCCCCCAGAATGTTCTCATTATATGTTTCCCCTTATTATCTCCAGTAATTGTATTATTACAGCGGATTCTTTATGATGTTACATCGTCATCTTCTCCCCATTCAGGTCTCTACAATATCGGATCCTCTCAGTGGAGATCTTCTATAGAAGAGAATTCTCCTGATTGCCCCGTGAAGGATGGATATGGACAGGGACAAGATGGCGGAGAGGATATTCCACCTCACCCTAGAGATCCTCTTCCGGCTTACTGGAGAGGTGAGAGATTCTGATGACGTCACATTACATCATTCTTATCTATGGGAATAACAGATGGACAGAACTGGAGAGGTGAGGACTCTGGAAATGTCTGGAGTGAGATTTATTACTGTGTCTCTCCATAACCAGGATTACACAGTAGTGAAGAAGACCTCTAGTGAGCGCTGTCAGGCCCCTGTGTCTGAGGGATGGGGAAGACCCCTGAGCCCAATCACGGGGCCTCCACCTCAGCCCCCGATACATGAGGACATCAATGACCAGAAGATCCTAGAACTCACCTACAAGATGATTGAGCTGCTGACTGGAGAGGTGACACTGCTGGGAATGCTGGGACATTATACAGTAACGCTATGAAGGGATCGGGGGTGACGGTATCATTGTATGTGTCAGGTTCCTATAAGGTGTCAGGACGTCACCGTCTATTTCTCCATGGAGGAGTGGGAGTATTTAGAAGGACACAAAGATCTGTACAAGGACGTCATGATGGAGGTTCCCCAGCCCCTCACATCACCAGGTAATAGACAGGACTAAATACACACGGCCTATAATTATCTGTATGTAAGGAATGAATTCAGTCCCTGTATGTGTCTCCTCCAGCTCTATCCAGTAAGAGGACAACACCAGAGAGATGTCCCCGTCCTCTTCTCCCACAGGACTGTAAACAAGAAGATCCCGATGTTCCTCAGGATGTGTTTCCTCCAGCTCTATCCAGTAAGAGATATCTACTCGTACTTTCTGCACTAATTTTGTGTTTACATTTTTAGGTTTTCTGCTCTGTTTTTTTTCAGCTGTATTTTCTTTGCTTCTGCTTCTTCTGCTGTTTGTTTCTAGTGTCTTCTCTATGTTGTTATAAAGGCAATTCAAAGACCTGCAGAGGGTTCATGAATACCCTGTTTTCCTAAAAATAAGCCCTAGTTACAGTCAGGGTCAGCATTAGGAGGAGTCAAACTCCGCAATTTCTCAGGAACCC
The DNA here is from genome assembly GCF_048569485.1 of Anomaloglossus baeobatrachus. Lineage (NCBI taxonomy): Eukaryota > Metazoa > Chordata > Amphibia > Anura > Aromobatidae > Anomaloglossus > Anomaloglossus baeobatrachus. The sequence continues at coordinate 182,732 of NW_027442287.1, forward strand.
CACTTTCTTAAGGACCCCATCAATTGTATTCAGAAGTTGATTGTTTAAGGACCTTTGATGAAGTCATGTGACATGATGTAACCAAAGGTCTCTTAATTGCAGGAGTCTAAAAGAATTGAACAGAAGACAGGCTGGCATGCTGGACTGGTGTGGCGCCCCTGTGCCAGCAGCCAGTGCTGCTCGGATCCGGATCTACGGTACGACTCGAGGGGTTCTCCGGACCCGGGGGTCGCGCGGACACTCCAAATAAAGGGGGACGTATTTATACGGGATTGGTTGTAAAATGTCTGTGACGCCACCCACTGTGTGCGGTGAGATGCAGCACCACCGCTGCCGTTGCGGGGCTCCCGGGGACGTTGGGCTGGCAGCTGGATGTTAACCCCTCCATGATGTCAGTGTCTCTATGCTGAGGATGGTGACGCATGCGGCCAGGCCGGGGATGTTACTCACGGTCAAATAAAGCACACAAGTCTTGTGGTAAACCAAGGTGATGGTGGCCGGCTGCCGCAGACGGGTGTATCTGGTCCCACACCCGGGCTGGTAGTCAAAGTCTCTCTCCTCTGCTCTGTGTGTTGTTGGTAGGACTTCCCAGTTTGAAATACGGGAGTCCGCTCCTGGTCCTTTGGTTGGGAACCGTGCCCGTCTGACGCTGACCCTTGGGATCTACAGGCCCTGGCGGTTGCCCTATCCCTCTCGGTGGGTGGTTGTCTACTTTTCGGGACTTAGGTTGGGACAGGACCTAAAATCCTGCCCTCAATTGGTTAATTAGCTAGGCCGTCCGTGCTAGTCCTGGCTTCAGGGTCCAAGTACCCGCTCTGTGCACACGGTTTCTGGATCGGTTCTCCGGTGTCGGTACCGGAAGGCTCCAACCCTGTCCCGGTCCACCTCGGATCCCTGGCAGCCGTCTTCCCGTCTCCTGCAGACTGTGGCTACCTTCTGCCACCTAGCCAAGGTGTCAGGGCTCCGACCCTGACACCTGTCAACTTGGCACCTCCACTCAACTCCAACTTGAACGTTAACTGACTGTTTTCCCGCCCCGACTCTCCAGACCTCTAGGTGGGCGTTTCCTAACCACCTGTTCCCGCCCACTGGTGTGTCTGTCCTTCACTGGGGGGGTGACTAGGGTTTCAGGTCGGCTGATTTAACCCTTTGTGGGATAGGTGTTATGCGGGGGCCTATGTGTACATCTACCTGGTTTTCCAGGGCGTTACACTGGCATTAGGGAAAAGGGAGAGCAAACTGGGCAATTTCACAGGGCCCCCATTTTCCTAGCGGCCCCAGTGTTTATATGCCGATTATAGGACTGCTTAAGAACCTTTTTGACATCACGTCATGTGACTAAAGGTCTCTTAATTGCAGGAGTCTAAAGCTGAAGAGGAGATAGGCTGGTGTGTGTGTGTGTGTGTGTGTGTGTGTGTGTATTGCTAGATAATAGAAAAACAAAAGTTACAGCCGCACACTGAAGTACCACATTTTTAAACTACCAAAAAATATTTCATTAAATTATTGCTATAGAGAATGTGAACTACTGGCAAACTACCCTGGAAGGATTAGAGACACGTACAGATGGACATTTGACACCTAGACCTTGATTCTTCAAAGCAATTATGCCAGAATTCTGACAGAAATCACTTTTCAATCAATTTTTTGTTCAACACAAAGTTGTGAAAAAAGATTGTGTGACTAAATCATCACGGCGCGTTGTGCTGACACCACTCGTATGTCCTTCAGCTCCCAGCAGTACAAGCAGACATGACCTCGCCATAGCCTTAACCACTGCGAAGAAGCTGACGAGACTGTGATCGGAGGAGGTCTGATGGGTGTCGGGATAGCGCAGGTAGCTGCAGCAACAGACACACTGTTGTTTTAGTGGACCAGACTGATGACATCTTGAAAAAGTCTGCAAAAAGTATTGAAGACAGCTTGAAAAGGGTCACTAAGAAGATGTTTGTGGACAAGCCTGAGGCTGCTTCACAATTCATCAGCAAAACCCTCTCAAACTTCAGCACAAGCACAGACCCAGCGGCCGTGGTGCACAGCAATAATCTGGTGGTGGAAGCCATAATAGAAAACATGTAAGTGGAAAAACGCACTAATCAAGACACTGGACAAATTTGCACCAGAACACACCATATTTGCCAGCAACACATTCTTATTGGCAATAACTGACATAGCCAACTCCACAACTAGGCAGGATTAGTTCGGAGGGCTGCATTTCTTTAATCCAGTACCAATGATGAAGCTGGTGGAGGTCATTAAAACACCAATGACTAGCCAAACGACTTGACTCTCTCATGGACATCAGTAAAACACAAGGAAAGATGCCTGTGTCATGTAAGGACACCCCAGGGTTCATTGTTAACCGTCTTCTGGTACCATACCTAATGGAATTCGTGCATCTTCATGAAAGAGGTCATGCATCTAAGGAAGACATGGATGTTGCAATGAAAGTGGAAGCTCGTTACCCAATGGGTACTTTTGAGCTTTTGATTTATGTTGGTCTTGACACTAGTAAATACATCATTGATGGTTGGTACCAGATGGAACCTGAAAACCCCCTTTTTGCCTCCGGTGAATTGCTCAATAAGCTTGGAAAGAAGACCGGAGAAGGATTTTATAAAGACAGATGGTTGGCCTGGCTGCACTGCAGAGCTATATTGTTATAGTCTCTTGTTTGCTTTGATTATGATGACCGTTGTTGTTTTTACATTGCACGGTTTTCTCAGCACTTATTAACACCGAGTGCCTTACAGTCATGAGTCTCTATTTCATCAACATCCTTTCGTACCGCTGATTCCAAACATTGATATGTCATAGCCATTCTACAGTCAATAATAAATGAATGTACAAAAAAGAAATTGTGCAACTTTTGGAGGTTTCACGCCAGTTCTAACCAGCTTTGCCAAAATGGGCAGAGCTTGGCCAGAAGAAGGGTGTGATGCCACCGCTTCTCTAATTCATAACAAACTGCGGCGTTCCCTATGCCAAAAATCTCACATCAGTCCCTGACATCAATTTTCATTGTACATCGCCGGTCATGATGAATTGGAGCCCTAATGTTTATCTGCACAGACAGCAAGACCCTGCTACCTACTTTGGTTACAAAGCCTAAGGATAGGCCATCAATGTTACAGTCCCAGACAAACCCATTAAATATTTGGCATCTGTCTCTATTTTATTTTCGTCTTCGAAAAAAAACCTTTTTGAAATTGTCTATGTTGTGGATCAATGTCACAACGAGATGCTTGCAGTCATCGCCAACTGTCATGGCGGCATCAGGATCTGTGGAAATCACAGATTCTAGCACTCTGCTTGCTAACTTCTCTGATATCGTGAGCAGCACACGGAGATGCAGGCATCAAACCACATAATTAGTAAGGCTAGCAAGAGTTATACTCTGCTGAGCTCCTTGTTAATGTCTTTGATCAGATGCTGTAGGGGAGCCAGTATCATTCGCTCCCCTTCTGTATATGCTGGCTGGACTATTCCATTAATGCCAGCTATAGTTTACCTATACAGGTCTGGTGAGGTGTTGTGATACAAACTAGTGGTTGTTGTGCATTATTGCTGTGAGCAGTTGTGGTGTTAACCTTTGTTGTCTTTTTGTTTCTGCCTTCCTGCTCTTGCTTTTCTCCTTGGTCTCTCACTGTTTATTTCTGTAAGTTTGCCTTGTGTTTGAATTTTGGTTTTCCCGTCTGTCTTAATCTGCATTTCCATCATACTCCTGCCCCTTCCTTCCACGTTCAGGGGTAATCCAGAGGTTAGGGATAGCCTAAGGTCTCCTAACATGAGGGAAAGTATAGGAGCCCCCTGTCCCTCATTATCCTACAGTCACATTGCGACAATCAATCAGATTATTTACTGTAGCACATTCCAGAGAACTGGTGCTAGGAATGGGAGATCGGAGTTAACGAAGATGTAACTCTTAGATATCGAAATTGTAAAACAGATTTAGAATAATTTGTTTCCTAATTTAAATTCTTATGTTATGGTTTAAAAAATAAATCTACTTTCAAAATTATATATTTAAAAAATAATAACATTGTGTTTATTTTTAGCCGATGACTACATCAGGAGTTCAGATGGAAATCTAATATCTTCAGAATTTAAAACAGATGATGAAAGTGTCACACATGATACATATGTAGAGCATGCTGCTGTCCCAGATATACATCCAGTCCTTCCTTGGAAAGCTCTATCATCTGATCTTTTCAAACAAGTCCAAAATTCCAATTTATTACAGAATTGTATGCAAAATAAAAGTTACAGAAGGCATGTGAAACATGAAACATCTCCAACAAGGGAGAAACCATTTTCATGTTCAGAGTGTGGGAAATGTTTTGTTCAGAAAATAAACCTTGTTACACATCAGAAAATTCACACAGGGGAGAAGCCATTTTCATGTTCAGAATGTGGAAAATGTTTTAATTGGAAATCACAACTTCTTGAGCATCAAAGATGTCACACCGGGGAGAAGCCATTTTCATGTTCAGAGTGTGGGAAATGTTTTATTTGGAAATCAGTTCTTGTTTGGCATCAAAGATCTCACACAGGGGAGAAACCATTTTCATGTTCAGAGTGTGGGAAATGTTTTATTCAGAAATCAGACCTTGTTAGACATCAGAAAAAGCACACAGGGGAGAAGCCATTCTTATGTTCAGAGTGTGGGAAATGTTTTATTCAGAAATCACACCTTGTTAGACATCAGAAAAATCACACAGGGGAGAAGCCATTTTTATGTTCAGAGTGTGGGAAATGTTTTATTCAGAAAATATGCCTTATTAAACATCAGAAAATTCACACAGGGGATAAGCCATTTTCATGTTCAGAGTGTGGGAATTGTTTTATGCGGAAATCAGATCTTGTTTGGCATCAAAGATCTCACACAGGGGAGAAACCATTTTCATGTTCAGAGTGTGGGAAATGTTTTATTCAGAAATCACACCTTGTTAGACATCAAAAAAATCACACAGGGGAGAAGCCATTTTCATGTTCAGAGTGTGGCAAATGTTTTATCCAGAAATCACACGTTGATCTTCATCAAAGATCTCACACAGGGGAGAAGCCATTTTTATGCCCAGAATGTGGTAAATGTTTTACTAGGAAATCAGGTCTTGTTTACCATCAAAAATATCATACAAAATAAACAATTTTTATGCTCTGAAGGTGGAAAATGTTATTCTCAGAAATCAGATCTAGTTAAACATGTGAAGAAGCCTTACAGGGAAGGAACCTTTTTCATGTTGTGAATAATTGAATTGTATAACTGGTAAATCAAGTCTTGCCAACCATCAGAAAACCAACAGACTGGAGCAGCCATTCTTGTTTTCAGAATTTGCCAAATGTTTTTTATCATTAATCAGGTCCTGTTGTCAGATGAGTCACACGGGAGAAGCCATCATGATGTACCATAAGTCAAAGGGTTTATCCAAAACTCGGCTACAATTGCTCAAGTAACAATTGGTGAGGGAAAGAAAAATTTTCTCTTTTTAAACCTATTGTATTTTTCGGCCCATAAGACACACCTAGGTTTTGAAGGAGGAAAATAGGGAAAAAGATTGAAGGAAAAATGTGGTCATGAAGCACTGTTATGAGGGATCTGCTGCTGACACTGTTCCGAGGGTAATATCCCCTAGTTTCTAGTGCAATGTGTTTGATGACTTTCCCTTTAAATAGTGCTTATCACAAATCTGTGGCTGCCTTTATTATTTACTTAAACAGTGAAGAGCCGCAGATTAGTGAATTGTTTAAATATAATCCAGTACGAAAACTTTTAGAACTGTCCCTAATGTCCCCCAAAATGAACTTCCAGGTTGTGAGATCCCACAAATCTCAGAGATCATTCTCACCATGAAAGAGTGAGCTCTACAACCCCAGCGCTGCGGCATCCTTCTTAAGCAGTTCAGTAAAATCTTAAAAAAGAATGTGACCGCGCTGGATTAGGTGAGAGAGCAATGTCTCGTGCTTAGAGCAGCTGCTTAGATTTGTGGGATCCCGCTCTGCACACTGAGATCCCACAAAATTAAAATTCGAGCTCCACTTTGCTAGTAAGTTGGGTATTTCAAGAGCCTTTATGAACATTTGAGAAAGGTTTTGATGCTAGATTATATTTAGATAATTCACTAATCCAAGTTTACCCACTGCTTTATTTACGCAGCCCCAGATTAGAGATAGGAACTCTTAAGTATATCACATTGTATATAATTGCATTTCAAAACTTGTTTTGTTAAATACTTGTAAATGTATATTCTTCATGCCTGTCTTTCTCTATTGTTTAGATGTGATGATTTTTCCTCAGAACCTCTGGAGTTGAGGCAGAGCTGTAGGCATTTCGCACAAAAATAGTGAGGGGATGTCACGGAGGTGTCTCGGCCGGCTGACAATCCAGTGGCAGAAGTGTTGGAAAATCCCAGAAATTTGCAGCACATGTTGTTATCTGACAGTTCTCTATTTCTGCAGCAGTAGACTCCATGACTCTGTGAAACGGTCAGTTTTTCCTCTCAGTTGTCAGCCTCTGACTTCCTTTATAAACCTCACCCTGCTGTGCTTTGGGTGAGGTTTATAGTTGTTCCTGGCTGTGGTTTGCAGCGGTTGCCTCCTCCTGTTGTTGATGGGGGGTATATCAATAGGATGGGAGTATATGAGCAGGATGGGAGTATATGAGCAGGATGGGGGAATATGAGCAGGATGCTGGTATATGAGCAGGATAGGGGTATATGAGCAGGATGGGGGTATATGAGCAGGATGGGGGTTTATAGCAGGATCATATACAAGGTAGGAGGATCATTACCAGGATGGGGTACCTTAGTAGAGACTTTGGGGACATTACCCCCATATGTTATGATCCGGAACCATGGAAGATCACCACACATCATTGGCAAAAAGGTGACAAGAGCCTTGGCAACTAATCTGGCCGCCATCCCCTTACTAACCAACACAACTAGAAGTAGCCAAGGGGTGAACTAACATCCTGTGCACCGCGAACCCAGCCGGAGAACTAACTATCCTAAAGGTAGGAAAGATGAATAACTCTCTGCCTCAGAAAATAGACAAGAATAGCAAGCCCCCCACATTCAAAGACTGCGGTGATATAGGAAAAACGCAATACACAGGTAGATGACAGGATTAACAAAAGGTGAGGCCCCCGCTGACTAAAATAGGAAAGGACAGGAAAGGGACTGATGGTAGCTAGAGAAAAACCCTACAAAATACCAACTTCCTGATAGTACAAAAAGGCCCTCAGATCGCTCGATCTGAACTCCGTCCTATACCAGGTGCCGTTGTCATACCAATGAACAGAAAACAAGAATTATAACAAATTCAACAAGCCATAAACACATGGACCCAAAGGAGCTATACTCCACACAGAACTGCAGGGAGTTCCTCAACAATCCACTGAGGGGGAAAATCCCTGGAAGGAAATAAACTGAAACCAACCACAACAAAAGACAAACCCAGATAAACAAAAGAACCAGACAATAAATAAAGAGCAAGCACTTATCTGGGGAAGATGTGGTGTAGAGCAGGATTAAGCAGGCTGAAAATACAAAGTACAACTGACATCCGGCAACAGCCTGCAATCAGACCAGGACTTAAATAAGCAGAGAATTAGGAAAGGAAACACCCACTGCACAACCCACCTGGTCTCTGTCCAAACCCTTCCTGGCCACCAGAGGGAGCCTCCCAGCAGCCAAGACATAACTAACATTCAAAACACCCATAACAGTGTCAGCAGCAGATCCTCGCCCCATAACAGTGTGTCATGACCACATTTTTTTGCTTAAAGTTTTATTTTCCTATTTTCCTCCTCTAAATCCAGGGTGCGTCTTATAGTCCGAAAAATACGGTATGCTCTTATCTCTATTGGTCATAAATCTGTCCTTTTCTGCATTCTTGTGCATTTAGGCTGAGATTGGCCATACATCTGCTAGAAGATTCTCTTTAGTTACCTGTTTCCAAAGGAGGGGGTCAGCTTCATAGGGGTGTTGTTGGGTCTTTATGAATTTTCTAATTTCTATATGACACACCACTACATATTGATGTTTTTTCAAAATCAAGCTTTTATAACTTTGAAAGCCAAGTTCATTTTTTTAACACTTTCCTCTACTTGGTACTTGAAGAGTTCAATAAAATCAGAAATTTTACACTCCCATCTACACAAAATAACCTAAATAAAAAAAGAAAAGGTTGCACGAAATCATTCTGCAATGATTCAGATATAGTAACTATCAGCCGACAAGGGGGATAGAATAGTCATCCAAAACAGAGATGACTATATAAGGAAGCTCAGATTATTCTCTCCAACCCCATACACTAAGGGATTACAACTATAGAGCCTTTTTCTACATTTAAAACAAAATATGCTGTCCTCATCACAAAAGCTTTTGAGAAAGGAATCTTAACGGAGAACCAACCACCAGGATTTTGCTATATGAAGTAAAGGCAGTGCCATACTGGCACAAGGATGCTGAATCCAAGCAAACCTGTTATAGAAACATGGGTTGCTGAAATATCTAATCAAAGTTGCAGAAATGCACTACACTTTGAGTGAGTTGTGCATTGTGGGTGGGCTTTGTAGGTCGGGTGCTGCTGTGTTCACCTACCTCTGTCTGCTTTCCTAGATGGGAGGGGCGGGGGAGAAAGGTCAGGACTCAGAAGAAAAAGAAGAATGGCAGCACTCTGCGGTGTAAGTTGATTTTTAATAACGCTTCATGCAGACAGGCGAGACTGACACAGGGATGCAGAGGGAGGAGAGCACGAGGACGACGGTACCGTTTCGCACCTCTAAGGGTGCTTTCACGGATCCATACAGAGAAAACATGGGTATTAGCCTTTTATATAGGGCGTTTTCAAACACATGTTACAATTAAAAACAATTAAAACATTCACAGAAAAATAACACAATCCATTGGCAGAGAAATATGTTAGCAATAGTTCTAGTTTAAGAAGTTATTTCTGGCAGAAAGAATAGAACAACATGATAAATAAATAGACCTATGCTACCACAGTACCTGGCACAGCATGTTATTATCTATATATAAATCCTGTTAAAATAACATTAGATATAACTTTATATATAATATAACAATTTATCATCCCTTGGAAAAAGGGGGGGAGTGGGGCAAAAACATATATCATTATCCATTGCATTATGTCATGCTGTACCAGTGGCCATGGGCACATATAACTTCAAAATATCTATAAAAAGATTACCAGGTCATTTTTATCATTGAAGCCTATGGGCCCCATAGCTTTAGTCTCCATGATCCAGCGTGCCTCTCTTCTTAAGAGGTATTTATGTGTGTCGCCTCCTGCTGGGGATGGTGTAATTGTATCTAAACCCGCAAACTGCAACAATTTCTGGTCACCATTATGTACCTCATGTATGTGTGTAATAAGGCGTGTGGCTCCTATAGCTGTGCTTATGTACCTCATGCATATGTGTAATAAGGCGTGTGGCTCCTATACCTGTGCTTATGTACCTCATGCATGTGTGTAATAAGGCGTGTGGCTCCTATACCGGTGCTTATGTACCTCATGCATGTGTGTAATAAGGCGCGTGGCTCCTATACCTGTGCTTATGTACCTCATGCATGTGTGTAATAAGGCGTGTGGCTCCTATACCTGTGCTTATGTACCTCATGCATGTGTGTAATAAGGCGTGTGGCTCCTATACCTGTGCTTATGTATCTCATGCATGTGTGTAATAAGGCGTGTGGCTCCTATACCTGTGCTTATGTACCTCATGCATGTGTGTAATAAGGCGTGTGGCTCCTATACCTGTGCTTATGTACCTCATGCATGTGTGTAATAAGGCGTGTGGCTCCTATACCTGTGCTTATGTACCTCATGCATGTGTGTAATAAGGCGTGTGGCTCCTATACCTGTGCTTATGTACCTCATGCATGTATGTAATAAGGCGTGTGGCTCCTATAGCTGTGCTTATGTACCTCATGCATGTGTGTAAAAAGGCGTGTGGCTCCTATACCTGTGCTTATGTACCTCATGCATGTGTGTAATAAGGTGTGTGGCTCCTATACCTGTGCTTATGTACCTCATGCATGTGTGTAATAAGGCGTGTGGCTCCTATACCTGTGCTTATGTACCTCATGCATGTGTGTAATAAGGCGTGTGGCTCCTATACCTGTGCTTATGTACCTCATGCATGTGTGTAATAAGGCGTGTGGCTCCTATACCTGTGCTTATGTACCTCATGCATGTGTGTAATAAGGCGTGTGGCTCCTATAGCTGTGCTTATGTACCTCATGCATGTGTGTAATAAGGCGTGTGGCTCCTATAGCTGTGCTTATGTACCTCATGCATGTGTGTAATAAGGCGTGTGGCTCCTATACCTGTGCTTATGTACCTCATGCATGTGTGTAATAAGGCGTGTGGCTCCTATAGCTGTGCTTATGTACCTCATGCATGTGTGTAATAAGGCGTGTGGCTCCTATACCTGTGCTTATGTACCTCATGCATGTGTGTAATAAGGCGTGTGGCTCCTATACCGATGCTTATGTACCTCATGCATGTGTGTAATAAGGCGTGTGGCTCCTATACCTGTGCTTATGTACCTCATGCATGTGTGTAATAAGGCGTGTGGCTCCTATACCTCTGCTTATGTACCTCATGCATGTGTGTAATAAGGCGTGTGGCTCCTATACCTCTGCTTATGTACCTCATGCATGTGTGTAATAAGGCATGTGGCTCCTATACCTGTGCTTATGTACCTCATGCATGTGTGTAATAAGGCGTGTGGCTCCTATACCTGTGCTTATGTACCTCATGCATGTGTGTAATAAGGCGTGTGGCTCCTATACCTGTGCTTATGGAAGTGTAAATGTTCTCTGAATCTTATAAAGAGGGGTCTGATAGTTTTGCTATGTAAAAAATCCACAAGGGCAGAATATAATATACGCTTCATTTAGTGTGGCAAGTAATCAGTTCTTTTACTGTATGCCATTTCCCTCCAATCTTTACGGTTTGACCCGTCAGGTGTTGGTTACAGTAGGAACAGTTGCCGCATCTGTGGTTACCTATAGGGGCTGCGTTTTCCAACCATGTTTTTTGTGGAACAAATCTTCTTTTTATTAACATGTCCCCTAAGTTTTTCGACCGTCTGTAGGTAATTTGGGGTTTGTGTACTGCTATCTCTTATACGTGTTTATCATTCTCTATAATGTGCCAATGCCTATTAATTACAGATGTTATTGTTGTATCCATTCGTCCAAATTTAAAATTGAACCTGAACCTCTCTATTTTACCAGTTTATTTGTGAGATTTTGATTGTTATTTATTTCACTACCTGGTTAGATTTCTAGGGCCTTAGATATTACATCTTGCGGGAATCCCCTCTCTCTCAATCTATCAGCCAGGCTATTTGCTTGTTCAAGAAATCGTTCCCTACTGCTATTCAGTCTTTTAATCCTCAAAAATTGAGAGTATGGCACTGACTTTTTTATGTGATCTGGGTGAGCACTATCATGTCTCAGTAGTGTATTGACTGATGAAGGTTTCCTGTACATACAGTCATATGAAAAAGTTTGGGCACCCCTATTAATGTTAACCTTTTTTCTTTATAACAATTTGGGTTTTTGCAACAGCTATTTCAGTTTCATATATCTAATAACTGATGGACTGAGTAATATTTCTGGATTGAAATGAGGTTTATTGTAGTAACAGAAAATGTGCAATCCACATTTAAACAAAATTTGACCGGTGCAAAAGTATGGGCACCTCAACATAAAAGTGACATTAATATTTTGTAGATCCTCCTTTTGCAAAAATAACAGCCTCTAGTCGCTTCCTGAAGCTTTTAATGAGTTCCTGGATGAAGGTATATTTGACCAGTCCTGTTTACAAAACAATTCCAGTTCAGTTAAGTTTGATGGTCGCCGAGCATGGACAGCACGCTTCAAATCATCCCACAGATGTTCAATGATATTCAGGTCTGGGGACTGGGATGGCCATTCCAGAACATTGTAATTGTTCCTCTGCATGAATGCCTGAGTAGATTTGGAGCGGTGTTTTGGATCATTGTCTTGCTGAAATATCCATCTCCTGCGTAACTTCAACTTCGTCACTGATTCTTGCACATTATTGTCAAAAATCTGCTGATACTGAGTTGAATCCATGCGACCCTCAACTTTAACAAGATGCCCGATGCCGGCATTGGCCACACAGCCCCAAAGCATGATGGAACCTCCACCAAATTTTACTGTGGGTAGCAAGTGCTTTTCTTGGAATCCTTCCCCTGAACAAATATGTTGAATAATCTTTGTTTTCAGATCATTTGAGAGTTGTTTTGAGGAGCCCATGATGCCACTCTTCATAGGAGATTCAAATAGAAGAACAACTTGCAAGTGGCCACCTTAAATACCTTTTCTCATGATTGGATACACCTGCCTATGAAGTTCAAAGCTCAATGAGATTACAAAACCAATTTAGTGCATTAGTAAGTCAGTAAAAAGTAGTTAGGAGTGTTCAAATCAAGAAATTGATAAGGGTGCCCATACTTTCGCACTGGTCAAATTTTGTTTAAATGCGGATTGCACATTCTCTGTTAGTACAATAAACTTCATTTCAATCCAGAAATAGTACTCAGTCCATCAGTTATTAGATATATGAAACTGAAATAGCTGTTGCAAAAACCCAAATTGTTATAAAGAAAAAAGTTAAACATTAATAGGGGTGCCCAAACATTTTCATATGACTGTATCTGGTTTTTTGTTGTTGTCTTGTATTGTTATCTTAATATCCAGAAATTCTAAAGAGGCCCCCCCAAATACACTGGTGAAAAACATATTGTACCTGTTTGTTGAATTTATGAACGTGATAAATCTTTCAAACTGAACCTGTGTGCCATCCCATACTATTAGGATGTCATCCACATAGCGGAAAAAATGTTTTATATGGCACAGAAATTCGTTTGTGTGGTTATAAATCACGTCACCCTCAAATCTTGCCAAAAACAAATTGGCCAAAGTACATGCTATGCGGCTGCCCATGACCACACCCCCATGCTGTAAATACCATGCATCTCCAAATTTGAAGACATTGTTTTTTGGACTAATGTTAGCGCTTCATATACAAAATTACAAAATTGGTAAAGAGTATGGATTCTCCCATATGTTCCAAAAAATGTCTTACCGCCTCCACACCCAGATCTTGTGGGATCCGGGTGTAGAGGCTTTCGACATCTATTGAAACCAGACTATAACCTGGTTGCCACTGAATCTCCCTTAAAGCCATTAGGCAGTCTTCTGAATCTCATATATAAGATCGAATTTCTCTCAGGAGTGGGTTCAGCAACTAGTGTAAATAACTGGATAGTGGTTCTGTTACTGAACCCACCCCTGACACTATACTGTAGGCCATCCCGGTGGTTTCACTAGTGACTTGTGGATCTTCGGAGCGAAGTACCAGTGAGGTCTATTTGGGTGTGGGGGCAACAAGCTCTCTGCTTTCTTGTTGGATATTGTTCCTAATGTTACTTGTCTGTTTAGAAAACTGCATCATTTTTCTTTAATTTTGGCCATTGGGTTTTCTTTAAGTCTTGTATATACTGTGGGGTCAGCTGTCTATTGGATTCTTGTATTCTGTACTTAATATTACAGTTGCTCCCCTCTTGTCCGCTTTACGTATTACTACGTCTTCCCAAGACTCCAATGTTTTAACTGCTAATGACTCTGCCTTTGTTAAAGTGGGGGACATGGTGGGATAGTTTAAACATTCTACGAGTATGTCACGTAGAACCAACTTTTGAAATACTGTAGATCTATACAGTTCCCTTGGGCTACTGGTGGAAAAAAACAAGATTTTATACCAGTATATAAGTGCTGTTGCGTTGCTCTGTTAGCTGTTAAACTTAACAGTGTTAGGGCGTCCTCTCTTATTTGATCAAAGGTTGAACCCTCGAAACTGAAACCCAATGGGCCTATGTTGCACGGTCGCTCTGCTATATCTAATTCTTTTTTTGGGGTGTTAGAATCTGCAAAATATTTTTTTAAATGTATTTTCCGGCAGGATTTGTATAGATCTATTTGGAAATCCGTAGAAATAAATTACACCATCCCCAGCAGGAAGCGACACACATAAATACCTCTTAAGAAGAGAGGCACGTTGGATTATGGAGACTAAAGCTATGGGGCCCATAGGCTTCAATAATAAAAATGACCTGGTAATCTTTTTATAGATATTTTGAAATTATATTTGGCCACGGCCACTGGTACAGCATGAGATAATCGATAATGATATATGTTTTTGCCCATCTTCCCCACCCCTTTTTTCAAGGGATGTTAAATTGATATATTATATACAATGTTACATCTAATGCTATTTTAGCAGGATTTATATAGAGAGATAATAACATGCTGTACCAGTTACTGTGGTAGCATAGGTCTATTTATTTATCATGTTGTTCTCTTCTTTCTGCCAGAAATAACTTCTTAAACTAGAACTATTGCTAACATATTTCTCTGCCAATTGAATGTTATTTTTCTGTGAATGTTTTAATTGTAACATGTGTTTGAAAACGCCCTATATAAAAGGCTAATACCCATGTTTTTTTGTATGGAGCCGTGAAAGCACCCTTAGAGGTGCGAAACGGTACCGTCGTCCTCGTGCTCTCCTCCCTCTGCATCCCTGTGTCAGTCTCACCTGTCTGCATGAAGCGCTATTAAAAATCAACTTACACCGCAGAGTGCTGCCAGTCTTCTTTTTCTTCTGATGGACTTTCTGCACTATGGCATCAGCACCGCGGGTTAGTCATCAGCTGTTCTCCTCTAGCCGTATGGACTTGGCAGAGATTCAGAAGGCGCACAGCGCTCTGCTACATGCTGAAGGACTGCACATGGCTGTTTAATACTGAACGGACCCGCTGAGAAAACCGCTGCCAGGATTTTACATATGGTAAGCAGTGCTCTGCATATTTTTCCTCCTACTTGCGTTTCTTTAGAAACATTACTATAGGATGGGGATAAGGCTGGGGACATTACTATAGGATAGGGAAATTACTATAGGATAGGGACAAGGATGGGCACATTACTATTGGATGGGGACATTACTATAGGATGGGGACAAGGCTGGGGACATTACTATAGGATAGGGAAATTACTATAGGATAGGGACAAGGATAGGCACATTACGATTGGATGGGGACATTACTATAGGATGGGGACAAGGCTGGGGACATTACTATAGGATAGGTACAAGGATAGGCACATTACTATAGGATAGGCACATTACTATAGGATGGGGATAAGGCTGGGGACATTACTATAGGATAGGGAAATTACTATAGGATAGGGACAAGGATAGGCACATTACTATTGGATGGGGACATTACTATAGGATGGGGACAAGGCTGGGGACATTACTATAGGATAGGGAAATTACTATAGGATAGGGACAAGGATGGGCACATTACTATTGGATGGGGACATTACTATAGGATGGGGACAAGGCTGGGGACACTACTATAGGATAGGGAAATTACTATAGGATAGGGACAAGGATGGGCACATTACTATTGTTTGGGGACATTACTATAGGATGGGGACAAGGCTGGGGACATTACTATAGGATAGGTACAAGGATAGGCACATTACTATAGGATAGGCACATTACTATAGGATGGGGATAAGGCTGGGGACATTACTATAGGATAGGGAAATTACTATAGGATAGGGACAAGGATAGGCACATTACTATTGGATGGGGACATTACTATAGGATGGGGACAAGGCTGGGGACATTACTATAGGATAGGTACAAGGATAGGCACATTACTATAGGATAGGCACATTACTATAGGATGGGGATAAGGTTGGGGACACTACTATAGGATAGGGAAATTACTATAGGATAGGGACAAGGATAGGCACATTACTATTGGATGGGGACATTACTATAGGATGGGGACAAGGCTGGGGACATTACTATAGGATAGGGAAATTACTATAGGATAGGGACAAGGATGGGCACATTACTATTGGATGGGGACATTACTATAGGATGGGGACAAGGCTGGGGACATTACTATAGGATAGGGAAATTACTATAGGATAGGGACAAGGATAGGCACATTACTATTGTTTGGGGACATTACTATAGGATGGGGACAAGGCTGGGGACATTACTATAGGATAGGTACAAGGATAGGCACATTACTATAGGATAGGCACATTACTATAGGATGGGGATAAGGCTGGGGACATTACAATAGGATAGGGAAATTACTATAGGATAGGGACAAGGATAGGCACATTACTATTGGATGGGGGCATTACTATAGGATGGGGACAAGGCTGGGGACATTACTATAGGATAGGTACAAGGATAGGCACATTACTATAGGATAGGCACATTACTATAGGATGGGGACATTACTATAGGATGGGGACAAGGCTGGGGACATTACTATAGGATGGGGACAAGGATGGGGAACATTACTATAGGATAGGGAAATTACTATAGGATAGGGACAAGGATAGGCACATTACTATAGGATGGGGACAAGGCTGGGGACATTACTATACGATAGGGACATTACTATAGGATGAGGAGAAGATTGGCACATTACTAAAGGATGGGGACATTATTGTAGGATGGGCACATTACTATAGAATGGGACAACTATAGGATGGGGACAGTACTATAGGATGGGGACAGTACTATAGGATGGGGACGGTATTACAGGATAGGGAGATTGCTACAAGGGGACAAAGATGGGGAAAATTACTATAAGATGGGGACAAAGATGCACACAATACTACAGGATGGGCATATTATGATAAGATGGGTACAAGGCTGGGGACATTACTTTAAGATGGGGATAAGGATGGGCACAGTACTACAGGATAGGGACATTACTATAGGATGAGGACAAGATTGGCACATTACTATAGGATAGGGACATTACTGTAGGATGGGCACATTACTGTAGAATGGGACAACTATAGGATGGGGACGGTACTACAGGATAGGGAGATTGCTTCAAGGGGACAAGGATGGGGAACATTACTATAAGATGGGGACAAAGATGCACACATTACTACAGGATGGGCATATTATGATAAGATGGGGACAAGGCTGGGGACATTACTATAGGATGGGAACAAGGTTGGCACATTACTGTAGGATGGGCACATTACTATAGGATAGGGACATTACTGTAGGATGGGCACATTACTATAGAATGGGGACAGTACTATAGGATGGGGACAGTACTATAGGATGGGGACAGTACTATAGGATGGGGACAGTACTATAGGATGGGGACGGCACTACAGGATAGGGAGATTGCTTCAAGGGGACAAGGATGGGGAACATTACTATAAGATGGGGACAAAGATGCACACATTACTACAGGATGGGCATATTATGATAAGATGGGGACAAGGCTGGGGACATTACTATAGGATGGGGACAAGGAGGAGCACATTACTGAAGGATGGAGACTAGGATGGGGCACAACACTATAAGGGGCAAGGATGGGCACATTACAACAAGATGGGGAATATTACTAAAAGATGTTGGCCAAAATTTCTATATAGTGATAATTGTAACACTATTAGTTACAAGAAAGGGATAAAATGTAAAAAAAAAACCCTCAAAATAAGGTATGACTTTTTTTTTAATCATCACATTTTTTTTATATATATATTTAAATAAAGAATGTGCACTATTGTTATGATAAACAAGTGAAAATGTTCAAAATCAGTGATCCACAGGTGTGTAAAAAAAAAATAATATATGGTACCAATAAAAATGTCACTTTTTCCTGCAAAGAATGCGGCCCCCCCAAATTATTTTTTTCTCTGTGTGGCCCATACACCCAGCTGAGTTTGAGACCCCTGTATTAGAGGAATGTGATATGTGCATTGTGTAATGTTCAGCAGAGATTTGGGTAACAGAAGAATGACTTTCACTATCTGCAATTATTATTTTACTTGATAAAGGATAAAAATAAATGTTATTCACTGATAAAGGGGAGAATAGATCAATAGAGAATTAATCAATAGATGTAAGGGGAAGGGAAATTCAGAGTTGTCACAATTTTCTGGATCATTGTTGGATATTTGTCTGACAACATCCACTTGTTACACGCCTGTCCCGTGTCTGGGATCTGCCCCTTCCCCCGCTCTGCTGAACTTTCCTGTGCTCCACGTTGGGCTTTGTAAGTAGCCGGACACGCTCCATGTGCTGAGCTTAACTGGCCTATATAAGGCTACCAAGATACACCCCTGTGTCCTGGTATTAGGACTATTAGTGTGTGCACAGCGACCTGTCTGCAGTCTCCAGAACATCTCCAGACTATCTGTGGCCTCCAGCACCTCAGCTACCAATCTGCCTGTGGCTTCCAGTATGTCTGCACCTGCCTGAGGTCTCCAGGACGTCTGCGGCTTCCAATACCTCAGTTACCTGTCTGCCTGTGGGTGTCAGTACCTCTGCAGCCTGTCTGCAGTCTTCAGGACTTCTGCTGTATGCCTGTGACTGATAGTGCCTCTGCTGCTCGTCCCAGGTTTTCCAGAATATCTGCTCCATGTCCGTCCACGGCTTTCAGTCTCCTGTCTGCCTACAGCCTCCATTACCTCACTTAGTGAGCCCTTCACAGAAAACCAAGACCATGGCTCCCAATGGCGCAGCTATGAACTCTTTTGGGAGCATTTCGATGCGGCTCCGCTCCATTCACTTAGTACACACACGGCTCCGGTCCGTACACCTCGTACACACACGGCTCTGCTCTGTACACCTCGTACACACGCGGCTCTGCTCCGTACACCTCGTACACACGCGGCTCTGCTCCGTACACCTCGTACACACGCGGCTCTGCTCCGTACACCTCGTACACACGCGGCTCTGCTCCGTACACCTCGTACACACGCGGCTCCGCTCCGTACACCTCGTACACACGCGGCTCCGCTCCGTACACCTCGTACACACGCGGCTCCGCTCCGTACACCTCGTACACACGCGGCTCCGCTCCGTACACCTCGTACACACGCGGCTCCGCTCCGTACACCTCGTAAACACGCGGCTCTGCTCCGTACACCTCGTACACACGCGGCTCCGCTCCGTACACCTCGTAAACACGCGGCTCTGCTCCGTACACCTCGTACACACGCGGCTCCGCTCCGTACACACGCGGCTCCGCTCCATACACCTCGTACACACGGCTCCGCTCCATACACCTCGTACACACGCAGCTCTGCTCCGTACACCTCGCACACATACGGCTCTGCTCCGTACACCTCATACACACACGGCTCCGCTCCTTACACCTCGTACACACGCGGCTCTGCTCCGTACACCTCGTACACACACGGCTCCGCTCCGTACACCTCGCACACACACGGCTCCGCTCCGTACACCTCATACACACGCGGCTCCGCTCCTTACACCTCGTACACACGCGGCTCTGCTCCGTACACCTCGTACACACACGGCTCCACTCCGTACACCTCGCACACACGCGGCTCTGCTCCGTACACCTCGTACACACACGGCTCCACTCCGTACACCTCGCACACACACGGCTCTGCTCCGTACACCTCATACACACACGGCTCCGCTCCTTACACCTCGTACACACGCGGCTCTGCTCCGTACACCTCGTACACACACGGCTCCACTCCGTAAACCTCGCACACACACGGCTCCGCTCCGTACACCTCATACACACACGGCTCCGCTCCTTACACCTCGTACACACGCGGCTCTGCTCCGTACACCTCGTACACACACGGCTCCACTCCGTACACCTCGTACACATACGGCTCTGCTCCGTACACCTCATACACACACGGCTCCGCTCCTTACACCTCGTACACACGCGGCTCTGCTCCGTACACCTCGTACACACACGGCTCCGCTCCGTACACCTCGCACACACACGGCTCTGCTCTGTACACCTCGTACACACGGCTCCGCTCCATACACCTCGTACACACGCAGCTCTGCTCCGTACACCTCGCACACATACGGCTCCGCTCCGTACACCTCGTACACACACGGCTCTGCTCCGTACACCTCGTACACACACGGCTCTGCTCTGTACACCTCATACACACGGCTCCGCTCCATACACCTCGTACACACGCAGCTCTGCTCCGTACACCTCGTACACACACGGCTCTGCTCCGTTCTCCTCGTACACACTCTGCTCCGCTCCGTTCACCTCGTACACACACGGCTCCGCTCCGTACACCTCGTACACACACGGCTCCGCTCCGTACACCTCGTACACACACGGCTCCGCTCCGTACACCTCGTACACACACGGCTCCGCTCCATACACCTCGTACACACACGGCTCTGCTCTGTACACCTCATACACACGGCTCCGCTCCATACACCTCGTACACACGCAGCTCTGCTCCGTACACTTCGCACACACACGGCTCTGCTCCGTTCTCCTCGTACACACTCTGCTCCGCTCCGTTCACCTCGTACACACACGGCTCCGCTCCGTACACCTCGTACACACACGGCTCCGCTCCGTACACCTCGTACACACACGGCTCCGCTCCGTACACCTCGTACACACACGGCTCTGCTCTGTACACCTCGTACACACGCGGCTCCGCTCCGTACACCTCGTACACACGCGGCTCCGCTCCGTACACCTCGTACACACGCGGCTCTGCTCTGTACACCTCGTACACACACGGCTCCGCTCCGTACACCTCGTACACACACGGCTCTGCTACATCCACACTGTAAACCCCTCCTGACCCCACACATAAACTTCCCCTCATCCAGCACCATGACAACCAGCACAGCAGAGTCCTGCATACACTGAGGAGCTGATCATGTGACCCCTGACTCCTCCCCTCCATGTGACATCATCACAGGTCCTGTAAGCACAGAGCAGCCATATGTGTACTGTGCGGCTCTGCAGGTGGAGGTAGGTGCAGGGTATTATATATCTAGTGTGCGGCTCTGCAGGTGGAGGAGGTGCAGGGTATTATATATCTAGTGTGCGGCTCTGCAGGTGGAGGTAGGTGCAGGGTATTATATATCTAGTGTGCGGCTCTGCAGGTGGAGGTAGGTGCAGGGTATTATATATCTAGTGTGCGGCTCTGCAGGTGGAGGTAGGTGCAGGGTATTATATATCTAGTGTGCGGCTCTGCAGGTGGAGGTAGGTGCAGGGTATTATATATCTGGTGTGCGGCTCTGCAGGTGGAGGTAGGTGCAGGGTATTATATATCTGGTGTGCGGCTCTGCAGGTGGAGGTAGGTGCAGGGTATTATATATCTAGTGTGCGGCTCTGCAGGTGGAGGTAGGTGCAGGGTATTATATATCTAGTGTGCGGCTCTGCAGGTGGAGGTAGGTGCAGGGTATTATATATCTAGTGTGCGGCTCTGCAGGTGGAGGTAGGTGCAGGGTATTATATATCTAGTGTGCGGCTCTGCAGGTGGAGGTAGGTGCAGGTTATTATATATCTAGTGTGCGGCTCTGCAGGTGGAGGTAGGTGCAGGGTATTATATATCTGGTGTGCGGCTCTGCAGGTGGAGGTAGGTGCAGGGTATTATATATCTGGTGTGCGGCTCTGCAGGTGGAGGTAGGTGCAGGTTATTATATATCTGGTGTGCGGCTCTGCAGGTGGAGGTAGGTGCAGGGTATTATATATCTAGTGTGCGGCTCTGCAGGTGGAGGTAGGTGCAGGGTATTATATATCTAGTGTGCGGCTCTGCAGGTGGAGGTAGGTGCAGGGTATTATATATCTAGTGTGCGGCTCTGCAGGTGGAGGTAGGTGCAGGGTATTATATATCTAGTGTGCGGCTCTGCAGGTGGAGGTAGGTGCAGGGTATTATATATCTAGTGTGCGGCTCTGCAGGAGGAGGTAGGTGCAGGGTATTATATATCTAGTGTGCGGCTCTGCAGGTGGAGGTAGGTGCAGGGCATTATATATCTAGTGTGCGGCTCTGCAGGAGGAGGTAGGTGCAGGGTATTATATATCTAGTGTGCGGCTCTGCAGGAGGAGGTAGGTGCAGGGTATTATATATCTAGTGTGCGGCTCTGCAGGTGGAGGTAGGTGCGGGGTATTATATATCTAGTGTGCGGCTCTGCAGGTGGAGGTAGGTGCGGGGTATTATATATCTAGTGTGCGGCTCTGCAGGTGGAGGTAGGTGCGGGGTATTATATATCTAGTGTGCGGCTCTGCAGGTGGAGGTAGGTGCGGGGTATTATATATCTAGTGTGCGGCTCTGCAGGTGGAGGTAGGTGCGGGGTATTATATATCTAGTGTGCGGCTCTGCAGGTGGAGGTAGGTGCGGGGTATTATATATCTAGTGTGCGGCTCTGCAGGTGGAGGTAGGTGCGGGGTATTATATATCTAGTGTGCGGCTCTGCAGGTGGAGGTAGGTGCGGGGTATTATATATCTAGTGTGCGGCTCTGCAGGTGGAGGTAGGTGCGGGGTATTATATATCTAGTGTGCGGCTCTGCAGGTGGAGGTAGGTGCGGGGTATTATATATCTAGTGTGCGGCTCTGCAGGTGGAGGTAGGTGCGGGGTATTATATATCTAGTGTGCGGCTCTGCAGGAGGAGGTAGGTGCGGGGTATTATATATCTAGTGTGCGGCTCTGCAGGTGGAGGTAGGTGCGGGGTATTATATATCTAGTGTGCGGCTCTGCAGGTGGAGGTAGGTGCGGGGTATTATATATCTAGTGTGCGGCTCTGCAGGTGGAGGTAGGTGCGGGGTATTATATATCTAGTGTGCGGCTCTGCAGGTGGAGGTAGGTGCGGGGTATTATATATCTAGTGTGCGGCTCTGCAGGTGGAGGTAGGTGCGGGGTATTATATATCTAGTGTGCGGCTCTGCAGGTGGAGGTAGGTGCGGGGTATTATATATCTAGTGTGCGGCTCTGCAGGTGGAGGTAGGTGCGGGGTATTATATATCTAGTGTGCGGCTCTGCAGGTGGAGGTAGGTGCGGGGTATTATATATCTAGTGTGCGGCTCTGCAGGTGGAGGTAGGTGCGGGGTATTATATATCTAGTGTGCGGCTCTGCAGGTGGAGGTAGGTGCGGGGTATTATATATCTAGTGTGCGGCTCTGCAGGTGGAGGTAGGTGCGGGGTATTATATATCTAGTGTGCGGCTCTGCAGGTGGAGGTAGGTGCGGGGTATTATATATCTAGTGTGCGGCTCTGCAGGTGGAGGTAGGTGCGGGGTATTATATATCTAGTGTGCGGCTCTGCAGGTGGAGGTAGGTGCGGGGTATTATATATCTAGTGTGCGGCTCTGCAGGTGGAGGTAGGTGCGGGGTATTATATATCTAGTGTGCGGCTCTGCAGGTGGAGGTAGGTGCGGGGTATTATATATCTAGTGTGCGGCTCTGCAGGTGGAGGTAGGTGCGGGGTATTATATATCTAGTGTGCGGCTCTGCAGGTGGAGGTAGGTGCGGGGTATTATATATCTAGTGTGCGGCTCTGCAGGTGGAGGTAGGTGCGGGGTATTATATATCTAGTGTGCGGCTCTGCAGGTGGAGGTAGGTGCGGGGTATTATATATCTAGTGTGCGGCTCTGCAGGTGGAGGTAGGTGCGGGGTATTATATATCTAGTGTGCGGCTCTGCAGGTGGAGGTAGGTGCGGGGTATTATATATCTAGTGTGCGGCTCTGCAGGTGGAGGTAGGTGCGGGGTATTATATATCTAGTGTGCGGCTCTGCAGGTGGAGGTAGGTGCGGGGTATTATATATCTAGTGTGCGGCTCTGCAGGTGGAGGTAGGTGCGGGGTATTATATATCTAGTGTGCGGCTCTGCAGGTGGAGGTAGGTGCGGGGTATTATATATCTAGTGTGCGGCTCTGCAGGTGGAGGTAGGTGCGGGGTATTATA
Source organism: Anomaloglossus baeobatrachus (assembly GCF_048569485.1). Lineage (NCBI taxonomy): Eukaryota > Metazoa > Chordata > Amphibia > Anura > Aromobatidae > Anomaloglossus > Anomaloglossus baeobatrachus. Next base: position 206,572 of record NW_027442287.1, read on the forward strand.
TATCTAGTGTGCGGCTCTGCAGGTGGAGGTAGGTGCGGGGTATTATATATCTAGTGTGCGGCTCTGCAGGTGGAGGTAGGTGCGGGGTATTATATATCTAGTGTGCGGCTCTGCAGGTGGAGGTAGGTGCGGGGTATTATATATCTAGTGTGCGGCTCTGCAGGTGGAGGTAGGTGCGGGGTATTATATATCTAGTGTGCGGCTCTGCAGGTGGAGGTAGGTGCGGGGTATTATATATCTAGTGTGCGGCTCTGCAGGTGGAGGTAGGTGCGGGGTATTATATATCTAGTGTGCGGCTCTGCAGGTGGAGGTAGGTGCGGGGTATTATATATCTAGTGTGCGGCTCTGCAGGTGGAGGTAGGTGCGGGGTATTATATATCTGTGTGCGGCTCTGCAGGAGGAGGTAGGTGCGGGGTATTATATATCTAGTGTGTGGCTCTGCAGGTGGAGGTAGGTGCAGGGTATTATATATCTAGTGTGCGGCTCTGCAGGAGGAGGTAGGTGCAGGGTATTATATATCTAGTGTGCGGCTCTGCAGGTGGAGGTAGGTGCAGGGTATTATATATCTAGTGTGCGGCTCTGCAGGAGGAGGTAGGTGCAGGGTATTATATATCTAGTGTGCGGCTCTGCAGGTGGAGGTAGGTGCAGGGTATTATATATCTAGTGTGCGGCTCTGCAGGTGGAGGTAGGTGCAGGGGCTCTATTATTTTGGGGTCAGCATTATCATTAACCCCTTCATTTCTCAACTATTTTCAACTTTAACCAGTTCAGGACCAGTTTCCCGCTATTCCTGACCAGCTCATTTACATTCAGTTTAACCCCTTAAGTATACCTCCCAACATAAGATGAGAAAGAGGGACAAAGTCTATATGCGCCACTAGGACACGCCCCTAACCACACCCATTTTGCAATCTGTCACGCCCACATCCAATCTTTTTCAGTATTGCTGATCACATTGTGTAAGGCCGGTTTCACACATCCGGCGCTCTCCCATACAGTGACTACAGTACAGTGACAGCGCAACAAGCGCCGGTCACGTGCTGTCATGTGACCGGCGCATGTGACCCGGAAGTTACAGCGCTGTCACTGTACTGTATTGTCTGTACGGGAGAGTGCCGGATCCGGCAAACCGGCGAAAAGCCGGATATGTGAAACCAGCCTAAGGCTGCATGCCCACGATCAGTATTTGCAGCATTTTGGATGTAGCGTGTTTTTGCTGTGTCTAAAACGCCGCATTGTACAGTACAAGCACAGTGGAGGGATTTCTAGAAATCTCGTGCCCACTGTGCTTGTTTTTTCTGCAGCAAACACTAACCTGCGGAGCGTCTTTCCAGACTGCAGCATATCAATTGTTGCTGCAGTTGCATGCGTCCTCCGTAGGGAGAACACAGCAGGAGACCACAGCACACTGAACCCCGATCGTGGGCACAGGCAGCTGCGGTCTCCTGCGGAGGAGACGTGCAGCCCCGCAGGTCAGGACCCGCTGCCTCCAGGACACAGTGAGTGCTGATCGTGGGTACAGGCATACGCACATATACGGTACATATTTGAAGACAAATTCCCTAAAATACATATAAACAGACAAATCTATACGCAGTCATCTGCACTGACATACATAGATATATACATCATACATATACACACATTGGAGGTAATAATATGGGGAAAGCCGGCAGCAGCCGCACTCACCTACCCCGCTTGTCTCTGTCCAGCTCCTCCTCGGCATGTGATCACTTGGCTTCACTTTAACAGACCTAGCCACACACAGTGCACACTGACACTGCTGTGTATGTATCACAAGGGAGGATGGGGGTTTTATATACTCATATACATATACACACTGTATATATACAGTATATATCACAGAAGGGGCTGGGGGCTACAGTATATACATCACAGGAGGGGCTGGGGGCTACAGTATATACATCACAGGAGGGGCTGGGGGCTACAGTATATACATCACAGGAGGGGCTGGGGGCTACAGTATATACATCACAGGAGGGGCTGGGGGCTACAGTATATACAGCACAGGAGGGGCTGGGGGCTACAGTATATACAGCACAGGAGGGGCTGGGGGCTACAGTATATTCAGCACAGGAGGGGCTGGGGCTACAGCATATATAGCACAGGAGGGGCTGGGGGCTACAGTATATACAGCACAGGAGGGGCTGGGCTTATAGTATATACATCACAGGAGGGCCTTGGGGCATAGACCGTACTTGAGGGGCATCCATATTAGGCCTGTTTCAGATGTCAGTGATTCTGGTATGTATGTGCTAGTTTTTATACGTACCTGAATCACTGACCTATGCAGACCCATTATAATCAATGGGTCTGCACACACATCAGTGATTTTTCACTGACCGTGTCTCTGTGCAGCGTACATGCGTATCCGTGATTGCCACACAGAAACATGTTCGTTTTTTCGTTTTTTTTTTCTGGCATCACTGATGTCCCACAGACCACACTATGGTGTGATCCGTGAAACACGTACCAGAAAAACACAGACATTTAAAATAAAAAGCTTTTTCAACTCACCTTCTCCAGCGATGCTGAGTTCGGCAGCTGCTCTCTGCTTTTTCCTGCCTGGTTCATTATGGCATGCATATTCATTTATGCAGCCAGAGCCAACCCGGAAGTAGCTGCAGAGGTGAGAGAACGGTGGCTGGATGCTGAATCATGGGACTCTTCAGCACCACGGAGAGGAGGAGCGGGGGCAGGTGAGTATATGTCCATGTGCAATCACGGAGTACGGATCACGGATTGCACATGGACAACCACTGTGTGCCGTTAATCACGGAGTATGAAGGGACATATGCATGTTTAACACGTCAGTGAAGAACGTCTGTGTTTTTCACTGAGGGGCATACACGTTACTAAGAGGTATACACATTACTGGGGGAAATACACTTTACTGTGGGGCATACAAATTACTGATAGCATAGATATTACTAAGGGGCATATAGCTCTGGTGTTGGGGCTTATACAGCTCTGGGGGCACATACAGCTCCAATGGGGAGCTGGGGGCATACAGATCTGGTGGGAGGGGCTGGGGGCATACAGATCTGGTGAGGCGGCTGGGGGGCATACAGATCTGGTGGGGGGGTGGCTGGAGGCATATAGCTCTGGTGAGGAGAGGGCTGAGGCATACAGATCTGGTGAGGGGGGCTGGGGGATACAGATCTGGTGGGAGGGGGCTGGAGGCATACAGAGCTGGGGGGTGCTGGGGGGAATATAGATCTGGTGGGGGGGCTGGGGGGCATACAGATCTGGTGGGGGGGCTGGGGGGCATACAGATCTGGTGAGGGGGCTGGGGGGCATACAAATCTGGTGTGGGGGCTGGGGGGCATACAAATCTGGTGAGGGGGCCATACAGATCTGTGAGGGGGGTGACTGGAGGTATATAGCTCTGGTGAGGAGGTGGCTGGGGCATACAGATCTGGGTAGGTGGGGGGGTCACATACAGCGTTCCTTGGTGCTGCAGCTCTCCAATCCCTCCAGTCTTTTCATCTGTGGACAGAGCTCAGCATGTTGCGCGGTAGCTCCGCCCACAGATGCACTTCCGCACACAAGCAGCCCAGCAGGGAGCAGTGCACTGGGCTGCAGGTGCCGGATTTAAAGCGCCGGCAGCCAAGAAAGTGCTGCTGCCGCCGACCCATAACAGCGGCAGCACACAGAGCCAGAGCAGTGAAGTAGCGCTCGGCTCTGCTCATGTGGATAGGAGGGGGAGAAAGTCAGGCGGGGAGAGAGCGGGTGGGCGGAGCCACAGGACACATGGCTAACGATCGTGATACCGGGACACCCGCTCAGATCCGGTACAGTCCCGCTGTATCCGGGACAGTTGGGAGGTATGGCTATACTTTATATTTCAAGTGTAGGGGTGGCTCTTATGTATTTGGTGTTATGTTGACACTATGCTCCCTGTCAGGAAATGTCACCTCTCCACACAGCAGCTCTGCTCGTTGCTGAGGATTTCCCCTGCTTCAGCTCCTGTAGTCTAAGTGTAGCGCTGAGCCATGCTGGAGTTACTTGTACGGGGCTCCTCTTCTCCTTGTTCCCCCGGATCCACCACTTTAGCTCTTCTCCTCACCATGGCCCAGCCACCCTTTGGAACCATAGATGCACCCGGGCACCGCAGCAGGGCTTCAGAGAAGGCACCGGAAACAGGTACGTCGCAGGAGCTAGCAAGGCCTCGCCGGATCCACAGGCTGCAGTTGGCAGGAGGGCTTCAGATGTGGACAGGTGACTTGCAGGCAGCAGGGGTTCAGAAGGCGATCAATGTCTGGAGTGCTACAAGGGTTTTGCAGACCGCGGGAGACCACTAACTAGGCCATGGGGTCAGATAGGTCTAGGGGACTGGGGATCCACGCAGGTCAGGCTGACCACGGGCAGCAGGCTTCACCGTCTCCAGTCCTGGCTTGGATCCAACTCCAGGCACGGGGCTCCCAGCACCGGCCCCTCTGTGTGTGTATTTGCGCTGCTCACCTCTGGTCTAGTGAGTTTGACTGGAGGAGAGAGAGACACTTCTCCGTATTGCAGGCCGCAGACCCCCACAAGGACTAGGCTTCACCTCCACCACGGCCTAGAGTATCAACGTGGGTGGGCCAATATTAGATGAGGCAGACTCACACAGGTGTGCTATGACCCTTACTGCACTAAAGGGTGTTCAAGGGAGCTTTGCAGCAGCCTGATGATTCGGATTGGCTCTGCTTACTGGGAAGCTCCCTCATGCATGTCTGTCCTCCTCGGTGGCCACCTTGGAATCTATTATTGTGATATTTTTATGTTTGCTGTTAAACCTGTAAAAAAAAAACCCAGAAAAAAATTCCAGATAAGAAACCATCTTCAGCCTCAAATAAGAAACTGGACCAATAAGAAACCAACTTCAGCATCAAGTTTTTTATTGCTGATGTTGAGCGATACTGGTGGGAAAATAAGGGAAATAAATGTCTGGTTTTACCGCACATATACCCCTCCCCCCGCACTGACAGCCACTCAGCAGTGGAACCTGCTGTCAGTCGGTGCTGAGAGGTATACTGAGTGGTGACTAAAACCTCATCGGGGCTATCCCTATGACTGAAAGCCAGACACTGTCATATTATGTTTATTATCACATGTAAATATTTCTTAGCTATTTTGTAACACTTATTATTTTGTATATGTGGCTGTATTTGTTTACCTGATTGGAGCTAATAACATTTGGATTGACAGTGGTATCTTGCTATATTTCACACATTCGTGGGGAGGGGGTTATTTCCGTATTTAAGTATTTTTATTTTCAACTTGCTTCCCTTGTAACTGGGGCTGACATAATCATTCAGCTGTGACCATATCCTCTGTATATGGGGGAGAAGGCACCATCAGCTGTTTCTTCCCTGTTTCCTCGAAAATAAGACCTACCTGGAAAGTAAGCCCTAGTAGGATTTTTGGGGATTTTTTGAGTATACTTAAAATATAAGCCCTTGTTCTGTCTTCTCTACATGGGCCCTGAGGCGTGTGAGGCTTGAAAGGCAGCTAAACCTTTACCCACCATAGCTTAATATGGAGACTGTTGCTTGAAGTCTGTTTTTATTAAACGTTGCTAAATGTGTTTGTACATATTTCATTGTTCCTAATTTCACCAATCAGCACGTGTATAATACAGCAGGGAACATACATACAGAAGCCTGACAATATACATACAAATGTACCAGAAGCTTGAATCTAACTTAGTAAATGCAGAGAGAATCCAGAGCTGCAGATGGCAAAAAACATAGATTTCCTTACCAGCGATGCTATCACAAGGGGCATAAAATGGAAAATGTCCTCAGTATGTGAGTAATTAGAAAATGGAGACTTCCGACCCAGAATGCACCACAGACGGGAGGAGAAAAGAGGCATGAAAAACAAGGCTGGTGCTGATAAAGTTTGGTCACTAGATGGAGCTAAAGTACATCTTAGTAAAAAACATGTACAACAAATCAAACAATAAAGAATGCAGATTAAATGCAAAAGTCAGAACAGCCCTACTCCAAAAATAAACCCTACTTGCAGTTCCATAAGGAAATATCCAAGTAACTAAAGAAGTTAAGGAATACAGCAGGAATTTTATCAAAGAAAGCAGGCACCCCGAAAAGAAAGCAGACACCTTCCCCCCACCCCAAAAAAAACCATACCCCAAACAATTACAGTTGGCAAGTAGCGATGGTGGATGGGCTCTCGCACAGATCTGTGTCGGTGTCAGGTCCCTCGCTGTTCTAGCTGCATTGCACCGCAGAGCCGTGTATACAGTGACAGAGAAGGCAGAGGAAGTAACCATCAGTGCCGTCCTCTCCGTTGCTACATGTTTGTGTGTTGCTGCGCTGCTGTTTTATTTTTCTGCCCACATGCCATATCAAGGATTTTTTTTTTTCAAAGATGACTCATAGTTTTTCATTTTACCATTAAATGTGCTGGAAATTTAGTGAAAATTCAAAGTACACTGAAATGGTGAAACAATAATGGGTGCACACTACATCCGATCACGCTGTTGTTACCCCCAGTGCGAGCCGATCAAACACTGCAAGCGGCTCACACTGGGCTGAGCACCGAGCGTACCCGAGCACAGCGATGCTGACGAGAGTGGTTTACATACATAAAGCATCCGATCTCCGCACCTTCTTGGATAAGTCTGAGTTTGTACCGGACACTGAACTTCAGGTTCGCTCATCTCTAGTGATGAAGAAAAATCACTTTTGTAAAAAACAATCAGTTTGTGTCGCCATTTTCTGACACCGGTAACATTATTCTTTTTGCGTCAATGTAGTTAAGTGAGGACTTGTTTTTTTCTTGATGAGCCGACATTTTCATTGATCCCATTCTAGGTGCAATATGGATAATTCATCACTTTTCATTGTATTTATATTGCTATAAAAATAATGTGGTAATTTTATGGGTCAGTTTTACTACTTACATAGCACATTTCATGTTGACATTTTTTTCCTACCCAAATGATATTTTATCTCCCTTATTATCTGCAGTATTTTACATATTGGCTCATCTCCTTCCCATTCAGGTCCTTATAATATCAGATCCTCTCAGTGAAGATCTTCTATAGAAGAGAATTCTCCTGATTGCCCCGTGAAGGATGGATATGGACAGGGACAAGATGGCGGAGGGGATATTACACCTCACCCTAGAGATCCTCTTCCGGCTTACTGGAGAGGTGAGAGATTCTGATGACGTCACATTACATCATTCTTATCTATGGGAATAACAGATGGACAGAACTGGAGAGGTGAGGACTCTGGAAATGTCTGGAGTGAGATTTATTACTGTGTCTCTCCATAACCAGGATTACACAGTAGTGAAGAAGACCTCTAGTGAGCGCTGTCAGGCCCCTGTGTCTGAGGGATGGGGAAGACCCCTGAGCCCAATCACGGGGCCTCCACCTCACCCCCCGATACATGAGGACATCAATGACCAGAAGATCCTAGAACTCACCTACAAGATGATTGAGCTGCTGACTGGAGAGGTGACACTGCTGGGAATGCTGGGACATTATACAGTAACGCTATGAAGGGATCGGGGGTGACGGTATCATTGTATGTGTCAGGTTCCTATAAGGTGTCAGGACGTCACCGTCTATTTCTCCATGGAGGAGTGGAAGTATTTAGAAGGACACAAAGATCTTTACAAGGACGTCATGATGGAGGTTCCCCAGTCCCTCACATCACCAGGTAATAGACAGGACTAAATACACACGGCCTATGATTATCTGTATGTAAGGAATGAATTCAGTCCCTGTATGTGTCTCCTCCAGGTCTATCCAGTAAGAGGACAACACCAGAGAGATGTCCCCGTCCTCTTCTCCCACAGGACTGTAAACAAGAAGATCCCGATGTTCCTCAGGATGTGTCTCCTCCAGCTCTATCCAGTAAGAGATATCTACTTACAGTATGTAATTTCTGCACCAATTTTGTGTTTACATTTTTAGGATTTTTGCTGTTTTTTCAGCTATATTTTCTTTGCTTCTGCTTCTTCTGCTGTTTGTTTCTAGTGCCTTCTCTATGTTGTTATGAAGGCAACTCAAAGACCTCCAGAGGATTCATGAATACCCTGTTTCCCTGAAAATATGACTTACCACGTAAATAAGCCATAGCATGATTTTTTGGGATTAAAAATAAGCCCTAGTTACAGTCAGGGCCAGCGTTCAGAGGAGTCAAACTGCGCAACTTCTCTGGAACCCCACTCTCTTAGGTTCCCCATCAGTTGTATTCTGATTTTAATTGTTTAAGGACCTTTGATGACTTCAAAGTCAAGTGACATGATGTAACCAAAGTTCTCTTAATTGGAGGAATCTAAACTGAACAGGACACAGGCTGGCATGAAGTACTGGCATTAGGGGAACGGGAGAGCAAATTGGGCAATTTCATAGGGCCCCCATTCTCCTAGGGGCCTCAATGTTTATATGCCAATTATTGGACCGCTTAAGGACCTTTTTGATATCATGTCATGTGACCAAATGTCTCTTAATTGCAGAAGTCTAAAGCTGAAAAGGAGACAGGCCGGTTGTGTGTGTGTGTGTGTGTGTGTGTGTGTGTGTGTTCACACCAATTGTAACCAGCTTTGCCAAAATAGGCAGAGCTTGGCCAGAACAAGGGTGTGATGCCACCGTGTCTGTACTGTGACGGGGTATGCGACAGAGCAGTAAGGGACACCAGGCTGAGGAACAATCCAAAGGGCTTTATTGGAACCACAAAGATAAAGCACCAAACATGAATATAAATCCTTAAAGTCTGGAAGGAGTCCACAACAAAACTACAGATCTGGGGCGCCTCCCGGTATTCTGACGCCAGGGCAAATATGGCAATGATCCTTATATGAGTTCCTTGAGTCTAAAAGGGTGAACAACAAAACACAATCCCACATGGCCACTGATCTCCAATCTGTAACAGTCCATACACAGGCACTAGGATGTAGCCTCAGCTTTAGATCCTAGTCCTTCTTCAGCCGAGATCCAACAACTGACTGACTTTGGTCTCATTGTTCTCTCCTCCTGGGATCAGCCCCTTAGGTGGGCAGAAGGGCCCACTTCCCCACTGCACATTTGATACCTGAAAGGATTCTAGATGTCCTGGCTCTATTCTGTCTACCAAGTTGCGGATTGGATGAGCCCCATGCTGAGAAGAACAAACAATCCCCCACCACAAGTAGTACATACAGAACAATCGAGGAGAGACAGACTATTACACCATGAGCACAGTCGGGGGAGGGACACGCTGTTACATTTAAATCTTAACAAACTTCAGCGTTCCCTACGCCAGAAATCTCACTCCAGTCCCTGACATCATTTTTCAGTGTACATTACCAAATCTTGATGAATGGAGCCCTAATGTTCATCTTCATAGACCGCAAGACCCTGCTACCTGCTTTGGTTATAAAGCCTAAGGATAGGTCATCAATATTACACACCTGGACAACGCATTTAAATATCCGGCATCGGTCTCTGACAGAGGCGGCTCTTAGCCTTTTAACTTGCATGTCCATTTTTAACAGCATCATCAAAATGGAACTCACATACCAACTCCTGTCTGCGCCCTGTAATGCGATTGCGGGATGCTGAAGAGTTAGGCTAAGACCACACTTTGCGTTCTCCTACTTGCAGTTCTAAACGCACGTTTTGGGCTTAATTGATTTGACCAAAGTTGCCTTTTTCAGAACTTTAGGGCTGAAAACGCATGCGTATTTACCGCTTTTAAGATGCGTTTTCAGCGCTTTTTACATGCTTTTTCACTTGCGTTTTGACTGATGCGTTTTGAACATCAAGACACTGCTAAATAAAGATTAAATAGTCAGAATGAAAAAATAGAAAAAAGGAAAACATATAATTTTGGAATTAATATAGAAAAAAGTTATATTTAATGAAATTAGAGCGGTTATATAATATTTAATGCTAAAATAGCAAAAAAACCCATAATTTTCCTTATTTTAATTGTCGAACTGTGTGTGTGTAAAGGGACATATTATTCCATTATTTTAATGTCAGAAAAACATGCGTTTTTGAAGTCCAAAACGCATGTTTTCTGCACCAAAAAAGCAGGTGAAAAGCAGGAAATTTGAAGATTCTTGGTTTTTGCCATTTCTCATTGACTTCAATGTTAGCAAAACGCACCCAAAATGGCAAAAACAATTGACATGCTGCTTCTTTGAACGCATGGTTTTTGCCACAAAATATGCAAATTAAACGCAGCGTTTAGAAACGCAAAGTGCAGTCTGAAAATCACCATTTTCCATTGACTTTGCTGGAAAATCAAAACGTAGGCCTTTTGGCATGAAAAAAGTGCTTCTCAAAACGGACCTAAAAAGCAGCGGAAACGCAGGTGGAAACGCAAAGTGCGTTCTTAACCTTACTAAGTTCCCCATCACTGCTGTATTGTTACTCTTCTCAAGCTGAAAATATAAAATTAATTACAACTAGAGATGAGCGAGTACTGTAATATTCGTAATCTCTATAATCGTAACGAGTACTTTTTTAATATTCGTGTATTCGTTCTGATTAGGGAGTACAGTGCAAGTCAATGGGAAATGCGAATAATTTTCTGCTGGACCCAACAAAGAGGTCTGTGGGCCTGATGAAAAGGATGAAATGGATGGGAAAGTGATGAAACTGAATGGGGAGAGCCTGGAGGATATGCCTGCATACATTTTTGACTCGCATATGGTTTCTAGGAATGAGGATGTCACAGTATTATCCCATTTTTACAGATGCACATGAACACCTACCACACCTAACCTAAATTGCATTTTACAGGCCAGAAACGTTAAGAAACAGTTTTTTTTGCATAATCAATTGTATATAACGCTAAATAAACCAGAGAAAAAAAAGTACCTTTTAACTTTTGTTCACATGTAGTGTTTTTGACTTTTTTTTACTTTTAAAATTGGGAGGGGTCTGACTTATGCATTTTGTATGTCCCTCTGTCATACATAATTTCTAGTTAGCTATTCCCCAGTACTTTACAAGGCCAGCTAGAACGTGCCCATTGGTATCTTGATCATTCACTTGAGAGGCCTCAAGTGGTCCTGTAACATACAGTACAGACCAAAAGTTTGGACACACCTTCTCATTCAAAGAGTTTTCTTTATTTTCATGACTTTCATGAAAATTGTAGATTCACATTGAAGGCATCAAAACTCTGAATTAACACATGTGGAATGAAATACTTAGCAAAAAAGTGTGAAGCAACTGAAAATATGTCTTATATTCTAGGTTCTTCAAAGTAGCCACCTTTTTGCTTTGATTACTGCTTTGCACACTATTGCCATTCTCTTGATGAGCTTCAAGTGGTAGTCACCGGAAATTGTCTTCCAACAGTCTTGAAGGAGTTCCCAGAGATGCTTAGCACTTTTGTGCCCTTTTGCCTTCATCTCGATTGGGTTCAGGTCTGGTGACTGTGGAGGCCAGGTCATCTGGCTTAGCACCCCATCACTCTCCTTCTTAGTCAAATAGCCCTTACACAGCCTGGAGGTGTTTTTGGGGTCATTGTCCTATCCAATCTACAATTTTCAGAGTCTTAAAAATAAAGAAAACGCTTTTAATGAGAAAGTGTGTCCAAACTTTTGGTCTGTACTGTACGTTTTGGAGGGACTCCTGTTACTTATACATTTGGGCGGTCCCTCCCTCATTGAGACTCAGATGATGGAATACATATTCCATAACAGTTTACAATGTGCCCATTGTAGCGTTGGGCTTTACCCTCCTCCTCCTTCATTTCATTCTGCGGCCCTCAATTCAAGTTTTCAGAGGGCCTGCAGGTGTCAGGAAAGCTGAGTTTGGTGAGGGCCCTGAGGTGTCCCAGTAACATACGTTTGGGAGGGACTGTGCTCACTTATACATTTGGGCAGTCCCTCCCCCATTGAGACTCAGATGATGGAATACATGTTCCATGGCAGTTTACAATGTGCCCATTGTGGCACTGGGCTTTACCATCCTCCTCAAATTTGCTGGTCTGGAATGTAAACGTGTGTAAGCCAGAATAGCGAGAGCAGATTCTGTCTTGGATGGACAACAAGGTTTCTTTGCATTTTTCAAGCAGCAACAAATCTTCCATGACCACACAGTCTACTGTAGATACACAGAAGGGTGGCCCATCCAATCTTCAACCTGGTTCTCCTTCCTCCCCCCATCATCAGTCACATGAGACATACTACCCCTAGCTTGGCCACTCTGAGGATCTGTGTTGTACATATCCTTTGGTTGGCTCTGGCTTCTCACTGTGCAGCATTGAAGAGTGACGGGAGACGGTGGCGTGCGTTGATGCGCAAGTATTTGAGGACCTACAGCCAGAAGAAAGCCACTTTGAGGAACTTGATTTACTGTCTCCAGAGGTGGAGGCTGCTGATGATGAGATACAGTTTCCATCAGGTCCGCCTACAATCTCAACTGTGAAGGAAAATGATATGGAAGATGAGGTGGTCGATGATGAGTCCACTGATCCAACCAGAACCGTTGACATGCATAGCCAGCACAGCAACACAAAGGAAGATGGATATGTCCACCAACACAGGCACCAAGGGGTAGTGGTTTGCCCAGAGTGAGAACTTGGTCAACTGTTCCGAACTGCACCCCCACTGTGGTCCAAGTCAGGGCAAGGAGGCCTTTAGCCGCTGTCTGGAAGTTTTTTTTCTGAAAGTCCTTCAGAGAAAAACATTTTAATCTGTAGCATCTGCCATCCAATTTGAGCAGAGGCCAGGGCAAAGGCAACCTGAGCACCACCAGTATGCAGAACCACATGGCAGCCAAGCCAATAATAATAATCTTTTTGTCTATAGCGCCAACATATTCCGCAGCGCTTTACAATTCAGAGGCACATATCTAAGCAAGTAACAGTTATGGAAAATACAATTATTATAGCAAAAAAAGACAACCCTGCTGATGAGAGCTTACATCTACAATGAAGTGGTGGAAGAGACAAGGTACAGGTGCTCATTTCCAATGACAATCCAGCCATCTCAAAGAAATGGATGATAGATAAAGGTTGCCTGAACCAGTCAGCCAATCTTTGAGATGCTTTTGGGTGGAGTTTGATGGAGAGTTATGTTGTGAGAAGTCATGGATGGACTATGTGAATTTAATTCAATTATGAGTGTGATAGGCCACCCTAAAAAGCTGTGTTTTTAGAAAACATCTTAAGCTGAGTAAGTTGTGGTTCGTCCTGGTTTCTTGGGTCAGAGCATTCCAGAGGATTGGTGCAATTCGGGAGAAGTCTTGGATCTGGAAGTGTGAGGTTTGGATTAGTGTGGATGTTAGTCAAAAATTGTTTGCGGAGCAAAGAGAACGGGTAGGGTGATAGACAGAGATGAGAGTGGAGATGTAGGGGGGTGCTGCACTGTGGAGAGGTTTGTGGGTGAGAACAAGCAATTTGAATTGGATCCTGTGATATATGGGCAGCCAGTGCAATGACTGGCACAGAGCAGAAGCATCCGAGTAACGGTTAGCCAGGTAGGTGACCCTGGCTGCAGCATGAAGGATGGACTGTAGAGGAGAGAGTCTGGTTGGGGGAAGACCGATTAATAGAGAATTGCAGTAGTCAAGGCAGGAGTGGATCAGGGCCACGGTATGGGTTTTTGTAGTTTCCATGGTAAGAAAGGAGCGGATTTTAGAGATGTTCTTGAGGTGCAAGCGACAGGAGCGGCCAAGAGATTGTCTATAGGAGGTGAAGGAGAGATCAGTGTCGAGCATAACCCCCAGACAGCGAGTCTGCTGCCTAAGAGTTATTGTGGTACCACACACAGAGAGGGGAGGTTAGAAGATGGAGGGAATAGAAGTAGTTCAGTTTTGGAAAGTGAAGTTTCAAATAAGGAGCAGAAATTACGTTGGAAACTGCAGAATGACAGTAGGTGGGCAGAACACCAGGGTACTAAATTTGTGTCTGCGGGTCAAACCACTGCCATGTCACCTGTGCTACGTCCTTCACAATCTGCTGTCCAGGAAGCAGGCACTCATACATCCTGCCCACAAGCTGTGATTGCACAGACACAGTAAACATCAACCACATCCACTTCCTTGTCCCAGCGAAGTGTCCAGTTGTCCGTGCCTGAGAACTTTGAAAAGAAGCGTAAATACCCAGCCACGCACCCACACGTACAAAACCTAATCTCACACATTGCCAAATATCTAGCCATGGAGATATTGCCTTTTAGGTTTGTGGGAACACAGTGTTTCCGTGATCTCTAGGCTGTAGCTGCCCCACGATACAGTGTTCCCAGCCCCCACTATTTTGTCCGGTGTGCCGTCCCTTCGTTACACAAGTACGTGTTTATACAATGTCAACCGCGCTTTGACAGACGCCATAACCGGGAAGGTCCACCTAACAACAAACACGTAGACAAGTTGTTGTGGACAGGGATGATAAATATCTGTCATGGCACACTGGATGAACATGTTGGAGGCTGGGACAGAATCGCAAACTGTAACATCACACATTCTACACATGCCAAGAATAGCGAGCCCAACTTCTACCAGTGTTTCCACCTCATCATATGCCACTTCCTATCTCCCCTCCTCCTGCTCCTGCTCCTCATGTACCATACTATTCTGCGAACAAATACACTTGCTCATCACTAATTACAACAATCAGTAAACACTGTAAAGAGAAAAACTGATGAAAATGCCAGATGTGCTTTTTATGGTCACTACTCCCTGATCAGTCGCACAGCAGCAGGAACTGCGGAATGGATCAGATACAGGTGAATTGTCACATAGGAACTAATAATTATTGATTACATCTGGCTTTAACTATTTTATTTTTGTCTTTGAAAAAACAACCTCTTTGAAATTGTCTATGTTGTGGATCAATGTAACAAGGAGATTTTGCAGGTTTTGCAAACTGTTATGGCGGCGTCAGGATCTGTTGAAACTACACTCTGCCTGCTAACTTCTCTGATGTCTGTGTTGCAGCGCAGGGAGACGCAGGCGTCGAACTACAGACTTAAGTAGGCTAGCAAGAGTAAGGGGTACTTTGCACGCTGCGACATCGCTAGCCGATGCTAGCGATGCCGAGCGCGATAGTACCCGCCCCCGTCGCACATGCGATATCTTGTGATAGCTGCCGTAGCGAACATTATCGCTACGGCAGCTTCACACGCACTTACCTGCCCTGCGATGTTGCTCTGGCCGGCCGACCCGCCTCCTTCCTAAGGGGGCGCGTCGTGTGTCGTCACAGCGACGTCACACGGCAGCCATCCAATTGAAGCGGAGGGGCGGAAATGAGCGGGACATAAACATCCCGCCCACCTCCTTCCTTTCGCATAGCCGGTGGAGGCAGGTAAGGAGATGTTCCTCGCTCCTGCGGCTTCACACACAGCGATGTGTGCTGCCTCAGGAACGAGAAACAACATTGTATCTCCTTTTGGTGCGACATTATGAAAATGTCCGACACTACACATCACCGATTTACGACGCTTTTGCGTTCGTTTATCGGCGCATCTAGGCTTTACACGTTGCGACATCGTTACCGACACCGGATGTGCGTCACTTTCGATTTGACCCCGACGATATCGCAGTAGCGATGTCGCAACGTGCAAAGTACCCCTTAATCTCTGCTGGACTGCTTGTTAATGTCTTTGATTACATGCTGTAGGGGAGCCAGTATCATTCGCTCCCCTCCTGTATATGCTGGCTGGACTATTTCATTAATGCCATTTATAGTTTACCTATACTGGTCTGGTGAGGTGTTGTGATCCAGACTTACGGATAGTTGTTGTGCATTATTACTATGAGCTGTTGTGGTGTTAACTCTTTTTGTTGTTGCCATCTTGTTCCTGCTTTTCTCCTTAGTCTCTTGCTGTTTTATTTCTGTGAGTTTGCAGTGTGTCTGAATTTTGTTTTTTTCCATCTGTCTTAATCTGTTTCCATTATATTCCTGCCCCTTCCTTCAGTGGGGGATAACAGATTAGATCTGGTCAGGAAAATAGTAAGGCACAAGACTCTGGCATCTCCACCTTCAGGGGTAATTCAGAGGTTAGAGATAGCCTAAGGTCTCCTACATGAGCAACAGTATAGGAGCCCCCTGTCCCTTGTTATCCCTCAGTAAAATTGTGATAGTCACTCAGATTATTTACTGTTTGACATTTAAGAGAACTGTTGCTACTGGAGAGATATCTTGGAGACAGGAATGGGAGGTCCGAATTAATCATGATGTAACTCTTAGATCTCGAAATTGGAAAACAGATTCAGAATACTTTTTTTTCCTAATTTAATTTCTGATGTTATGGTTTAAAAAATATATTTTCAAAATAATATTAAATAATAATAACAGACCCCAGCCACATTTCCATGATTAAACAAGCAGACGGCTCTTCGACTCAGAACCCAACTCTCATCGCGGAACAGTTCCAAAAGTATTATAGAGACCTATATAACATAAAGGGCAAATTTGGAGACATGCCACATGACGCATTAGAAAATAAAATAAACGACTACGTATCCAGAACGGCCCTACCGGTTATACCCAGTGCTGAGGTTGAAAATTTAGAGACGGACTTTACAGAAGCAGAAGTGGCATCTATCATTAAAGAATCTCCCTCAGGCAAAAGTCCGGGTCCAGATGGGTTCACCCCTAAATTTTATAAAATATTCCAAACTCAGCTATCCCCGTTCTTGACTAAAGTATTTAATTCCATCTCAGAAAAATCCCAATGGGTGGCGCAATCTCTCGAAGCCCATATATGTGTTATCCCCAAACCGGGGAAGGATCACATGTTAGTTACAAATTCAGACCCATTTCACTGATCAATCTAGACCTAAAACTTTTTTCCAAAGCCTTAGCCAACAGACTTGCTCCTTCCTTGCCCGGGATAATACACACAGATCAAGTGGGGTTCGTACAAGGTCGGGAGGCGCGTGACAATACCAACAAACTGTTCCTCCTGATGACCCGGTCGAGGGCTCATTCTCTTCCCATGTGTTTACTCTCAGTGGATGCGGAGAAGGCCTTTGACCGGGTCAGTTGGAATTTCATGATGGCCGCTCTAAAGCAGGTGGGTTTGGGCAAAAAATTTTTAGATAGGATTGCGTCCCTTTATTCGAGACCCTCAGCAAAAGTTAGGACGAATGGGTTTCTGTCGTCATCGTTTCAGGTCCACAATGGAACAAGGCAAGGATGTCCATTGTCACCTCTACTCTACGTCATTGTCATGGAGCATCTAGCGGTCGCCATAAGAAATAATGCTAGTATCCATGGGATAGAGGCCGGGGGAGGGAATCGCAAGTTAGCTTTATTTGCTGACGACCTTCTCATGTTTATTTCCCAGCCACACATATCCTTCCCGTCTTTGCTCAAAGAGTTCGAGGAGTTTGGTAACTTAAGTAATTTTAAAGTGAACTTCTCTAAATCAGAGGCTATGAATGTGACCCTGTCGGCGGAAGATCTAGCCCGTACAACCCAAAATTTTCCCTTTAAGTGGCAACCATCAGCTATAAAATATCTGGGGGTAGTTGTACCTCGGGATCCAACAAAAATTATGCATCATAATTTTCTACCCCTGTTAGAGAGGACAATTAGGGATTTAAAGAAGTACGACAAAAAAAGACTATCGTGGTTTGGGCGTATCAACGCTATTAAAATGGATGTTCTTCCTAGGTTTCTTTTCTTGTTCCAAACGGTACCTATTCAGCTGCCGGGGAGTTACTTTTCCAAAATTCGGACGGCTTTGTCAAGGTTCGTTTGGGGGAATAGGAGACCTCGGACAAGCATAAAAACTCTTACCAGACACAAAAATAATGGAGGGGCAGGGCTCCCAAATTTCCAGTTATACTACAGGGCAACTATTCTAACGAGGATAATGGATTGGCACTTCCATAGGAACTCGAAACAATGGGTCGCGATCGAACAGGACGGATTGGGAGTCCCTTTGCACTTCCTCTCATGGATGGGAAAGGAGAGTAGGTCACAGATAGAGAAGGGAATGGAGTTTATTTGGACAGTGATGGGGACGTGGGACGGTGAGGTTAAGAGGGGTTCTCTCTCACAGGGGAGGGGTCCACTTACCCCCCTCTTTGGCAACCAGGAGTTCCCTCCGGGGCTTCATTCCAATAAATTTCTGGGATATACTCGGGTGGAGGAAACTCGTTTTTTTCATGTGCTCCAGGGAAATACCCTGCCCCCTTATGCATCTCTACGGGCCACAGGGAGAGAGGTTTCCTGGATAGAATATATGCAGCTGAAATCGTTTCTATCCAACCAGGACAGGGAGAGGAAGTTGAGGACCCCCCCTACTCCATTTGAGAAATTGTTCTTGCAGGGTTCGTCACCTGGGCATGTCATCTCTCTTATTTATAAAATGCTGAACCAGAGAGACATGTCGGACAAACCCAAATTTGTCTATAGATGGGGAGAGGAACTGGGAGAGGACATTTCGGAGGACAGATGGAGCAGGGCGTTTCTGTGGACCCACAAACTTTCTCTGGCTTGTGCCGCCCAAGAGAAAAACTATAAAATTCTCACAAGGTGTTACCAATACCCGACCAAATTGCATGCTATCTTTCCCTCAGTGTCCGACATGTGCTGGAGATGTGGTACAGAAAAAGGGTCTATGTTACATATATGGTGGAGCTGTGCTAAATTGCAACCATTCTGGGACTCAGTGTTTTCTCTGTATAAAAAGATGAGTGGGGGTGAGGTGGAGAGATCTCCCCAGGTGGCCCTCCTCTCTATCCTCCCAGGTTCATTCAAGTCACAAAAGAGGGACCTGCTGCGATTTTGTTTAGCGGCAGCCCGTATAATTATTCCCAGATACTGGAAACAGACTAGATGCCCCACGTTAGCTGACTGGGTAGAGGAGATGGCAAACCTCCAGAGAATGGAGGAACTCACAGCTGAACTTAATGGGCTCACGGAAAAATTTATCACAGTGTGGGGACCGTGGATTACGTTCATGGAGTCTCCTGAGTTCACGGTGAGTCTGGCAGGTTATTTGGGATGAGAAATGGTGACATACCTTGTCTTCCCCTCTCCCCACACACTTTTTTCCCCCACCCCCTTTTTACCCTACTTTCTTCACTCTATTTGATTCCTTCTTTTCTAAGCTTATATCTGTTCTTTTTTTTTTCTTCTAGTTTTCTACTTTTTCTTAAATGTTTATTCAATAACTTAAAAGGGGATTGTTTTATGCTGAGAGTGGTCTTGTCAATTATCAGGAAGACATGTTTCGCTGGAACTCTGATTTCTAGTGTATGGTTTGTCATGGAGTGTTAGCATAAGGATAGCTTATAGAGTTCCAATGAAATCTACAATGTGATGTTATTTTTGTCATTCCGAAACTGAGAGATCACTGTTTATGTTTTATAATCTTTATAAATGTTCAAGATGTATGCTTGATTTATAAACTTAATAATAAAACAGATTTGAAATAAATAATAATAACATTGTGTTTATTTTTAGCAGATGACTGTATCGGGAGTTCAGATGGACCTGTAATATCTTCAGAAGCTAAAACAGATGATCAAAGTATCACACATGCTCCATATGAAGCGCATGTTGTTGTCCAAGATATACCTCCAGTCCTTCCTAGGAAAGATCTATCACCTGTTCTTTTCAAACAAGTCCAAAATTCCAATCATCAAAAAATTCACACTGGGGAGAAGCCATTTTCATGTTCAGAATGTGGGAAATGTTTTACTCAGAAATCAGACCTTGTTAGACATCAGAAAATTCACACAGGGGAGAAGCCATTTTCATGTTCAGTATGTGGGAAATGTTTTATTCGGAAATCAGAACTTGTTTGGCATCAAAGATCTCACACAGGGGAGAAGCCATTTTCATGCTCAGAGTGTGGGAAATGTTTTATTCAGAAATCAGTTTTTGTTAGACATCAGAAAATTCACACAGGGGAGAAGCCATTTTCATGCTCAGACTGTGGGAAGTGTTTTATTCAGAGATCACATCTTGTTTGGCATCAAAGATCTCACACAGGGGAGAAGCCATTTTCATGCTCAGAGTGTGGGAAGTGTTTTATTCAGAGATCACATCTTGTTTCGCATCAAAGAATTCACACAGGGGAGAAGCCATTTTCATGTTCAGAATGTGGGAAATGTTTTATTCAGAAATCACATCTTGTTGAGCATCAAAGAATTCACACAGGGGAGAAGCCATTTAAATGTTCAGAATGTGGGAAATGTTTTATTCAGAAATCACATCTTGTTACACATCAGAAAAATCACACAGGAGAGAAGCCATTTTCATGTTCAGAATGTCGGAAGTGTTTTATTCGGAAATCAGAACTTGTTGTGCATCAAAGATCTCACACAGGGGTATAATATATACAGCAGATAATCAAGGGGTCCTCAAATAAAAAAAACCACTAAGATAAAATACCCCATAAAACATCTTTATTACAAAAATTAGCAATCCCACAAACAGGAAGAAATCATAAAACAATAGTACACAAGTGTGTCCCAAAGGGAATAAAGGGAAAGGCACAAAGGTAAACGCCCTAAACAGATTGTTCCATAACATAACCCCTAGGGAGGTTTCTCAGATAAACATTATTATTTCCCGACTATATCCCTGTTAAAAATAGGATTGACGTGAATAATCAGCCCAGTACTTAAAGATTATTCAGAGAGAAAAATGAGGTAAAATACATGGGTTTATTTAAAATTCAAAAATCATTAAAAATGATACAGTAAAATAATGCCTTGTTAGTGAAAGATTCAGTATTTAAAAAGAGTCCATTGTATCTTACATATAGCTGTGATATCACGGCAGTGATGCTTCTTGGCAGTCTTCCATCAGCTTCCTTGTGACAATGGTAGAGCCTTCTATCTCCCATGAGCCGTGGCCAGCTTATATACTGTTTTGCCTTGGCTATCACTCACCTACTCGTGACTAAACATGGTTCTACAGTGAGCTTCAGAACCCAATATACAACTCATTTCCAATCTTGGTTTTGCATGATGCAATTATCGATAGTTGAATATGAGCTTTTAAGCTGGTGTCAAACACAGCGACAACGACAACGACGTCGCTGCTACGTCACCATTTTCTGTGACGTTGCAGCGACGTCCCGTCGCTGTCGCTGTGTGTGACATCCAGCAACGACCTGGCCCCTGCTGTGAGGTCCCCGGTCGTTGCTGAATGTCCAGCTTCATTTTTTGGTCGTCACTCTCCCGCTGTGACACACACATCGCTGTGTGTGACAGCGAGAGAGCGACGAAATGAAGCGAGCAGGGAGCAGGAGCCGGCGTCTGGCAGCTGCGGTAAGCTGTAACCAGCGTAAACATCGGGTAACCAAGGGAAGACCTTTCCCTGGTTACCCGATATTTACCTTCGTTACCAGCCTCCGCTCTTGCTGCCAGCGCCGGCTCCTGCTCTGTGCACATGTGGCTGCAGTACACATCGGGTTAATTAACCCGATGTGTACTGTAGCAAGGAGAGCAAGGAGCCAGCACTAAGCAGTGCGCACGGCTCCCTGCTCTCTGCACTGTGACATGTAGCTGCAGCACACATCGGGTTAATTAACCTGATGTGTACTGTACCTAGGAGAGCAAGGAGCCAGCGCTAAGCGCGGCTCCCTGCTCTCTGCACTGTGACATGTAGCTGCAGCACACATCGGGTTAATTAACCCGATGTGTACTGTACCTAGGAGAGCAAGGAGCCAGCGCTAAGCGCGGCTCCCTGCTCTCTGCACATGTAGCACAGCGACGTTATGATCGCTGCTTCTGCTGTGTTTGACAGCTAAGCAGCGATCATAACAGCGACTTACAAGGTCGCTGTTACGTCACCGAAAATGGTGACGTAACAGCGACGTCGTTGTTGCTGTCGCTTAGTGTGAACCCAGCTTAAGTTGTAATGGATATTTGCACATAGCTTGAAACACTCTCACGGCTTTACTATGGATATTTTAGTTTACCATATGTCCTCGCAGCCTGTAATGTATATGTCTCCTTATCAAGGTTGCAACTAATTACAGTTCTAGCTAGGAGAAAACAGCCTTGAACTGTCATACTGAATAATTACCAACAGGTGGTCGGCCAGCTTTTTCAAAATCAATTCGTACTCTAAACTTTAACCCTGTACATTCAAACCATAATGGCTTAAATGTAAGATTCATTAAAAATATTCATGAATCCTTATTATTTTACAATCTTCCCCTGAAATGAATTTTTGAGGAATCCCTGGAAATCATAATTAATTTTCTCACCATTCGTATCACATTCATTCTTTTGAAGATCCTGGGCCAACACCTTGATTGGCAACCATCCAACATGAAGCTTTTTGTCAAAGAGTCATGTGTTTGCGTCTTAGCATTTCTCTTAGGATATTATCTTCTTTCTTCATCTCTATTTTCATATTCTTATATATCTTTTGCACATTGCAATAACTTGATTTATAATGCAAACCAAAACTAATAAAAATATGATTATAATAGGAATAAATAAAATATTCCCTACTGCTGTCTTCACAGAAGGCTGTGACCAAGTTTGTACTGATTTTCAAAAACGTTTCCACCAAATTTTACCTGACATTGCGTTCCATTCGTGCTCAATATCATCCAGTTTACCTTGTCCATGCTGGAATATAATTTCTGCTTCCTTTAATTGTTTTGTTAATGAATCTAGCAATCCTTTATCCTTCTTTATCTCACTTGTCCACATATCCCAAGGGAAATCATTAATCTGTGATTAATTGAATTGTACTGGGGATACCATGAAGTTTCTTTTTCCTATAGAAGTGATATTGAAATTTCCTTCCTTCTTTGAAATAGATCTCACATTTCCCTCTATACAATACAATCCCATAGGTAAATCTGACTTATGTACACAAGTAGGATAGAAAGCAGAAACAGCTTCTGTCTCAGACATGACCTGGAAACAAATCTTATTTGGGCTTACTGGGGTCACCAGATCATGTATTGTCTGTACAGTCTCTATTCTGGCATGACAAGAGGAATGATTATGGAAACATGAATGATAGATCACCTTATCCTGTCCAGGTAAACACATCGCCTTAGAAGCAAAATGTAAACATGAAGAAATGTCTAATTGTTCAATGTTTACTCCATCAAATGCACAATCTGTGTATTGCAATTGATAAAACACTAATTGTGTATTACTGACAAGAATCCCCAAAACTGTTACAGGAACGATCGTTCCTTCTCTTCCGATCACTGGGATTAGTGATGTTCCTACACAAATGTTTTGTTCACATCCTAACCACTTATTTACACACAAATCTGTGTGATTTAATGCAAAATTATACTCTGCAGGTAAATTCCTCAGTATTTTGTAGGATTGTCCAGCAAACAGGTCCAAAATTTAAAAGTAAAAAATCTTTTCTTTATTTCATTGTAGTTAAAATTCCATTATGTCAAGTACACAAAGCTTAGAGCAGGAGGATGTATTTTGGATATCACATCCTTATTCTGTCTCTATACAGAACATAATGAAACAAGCCTTTTAACCTCATAACGACGGCCATACGACTTAAAGCGGCGGAAAAACAGGGTGCTTATTCTATTCCGACGCTTTAAGATGTCAGGCTGAAAAAAGCCTGTAGCACCCCCCAGGGACCAAAAATCTTGGGAATTTCAGCTACCGGGGGTAGCTGAGACCCACCCAGATTATGAATCGGGGTGGTTTTTTTGGACCCCGATAATGTGATCGCCAGTATACACCGTATACCGACGATCACGTAAAAAAAAAAGAAATGGCTGGTAAAACTGATTTCTTTTTTCATCTGACGTGATCAAACATGCCAGATGAGAAAGAAATTTAAACTCCTAGTGCCCCCAATACCCCAGTACTGGAGAATACCACCACCCACACCACCCCCTCCGGAACATTCAAAATGGCACCGAAGCGCACCGAAAACTGCCGCCGCCGCCGGCTACATTAATTTCCCTCCGATCTGAAGTGATCAAACATTTCAGATCAGAGGGAAATGTCCTCCCCCTGAACCCTCCTCCGGTACACCGGAGCCCTCTGGTCCGCCGGACCCCTCCGGTTTTCCAGAGATTCCCCCCCCATCCGGAGCATGCAAGATGGCGACGCGCACAGCAGCACGCCGGCCTCTCTGGTCCTCCTCTCATTTCTGTCGCATTTCTGTCGCAAATAATTGATTTGCACCACATATAAGGTATCACCAAACTCAAGAGAAATTGCACAATACATTTTATGGTGATTTTTTTTTCCAGTTACCCTTGTGAGAAAAAAAGCTACCTGGTTGAAGTAACAATTTTGTGGTAAAATTTTATTTTTTTATTTTCATGGCTCAACGTTATAAATTTCTGTGAAGCACCTGGGGGTTCAGGGTACTCACCAAACATCTAGATAAATTCCTTGAGGGGCCTAGTTTCCAAAATGAGGTAACTTGTGGGGGATTTCTGGTATTTACGTACCTTAGGGGCCCTACAAATGCGACATGGTGCCCGCAATCTTTTTCAGCCAAACTTCATTTCCAAAATTCAAAAATTGCTCCTTACGTTCCAAGCCCTCCCAATTGTCCAAACAAAGGTTTCAGACCACATGTGAGTTATCACCACGCTTATAAGAAAATGGGTAACAAACGTTGGGGTCCAATTTTTTTATTACCTCTTGAAAAAGAGAAAATTGATGCTAAAACAACATTTTTGAGAAAAAAATGAAAATTTTCAATATGACAACATAATGTTATCAAAATCTGTGAAGTACCTGTGGGTCCAAAATGCTCACTATACCCCTAGAGAGAAGCCTTGAGAGGTCTAGTTTCCAAAATGGCATCACTTGTGAGGGGTTTCTGCTGTTTAGGTACCTTAGCGGACCTGTAAATGCAACATGGTGCCCACAATCTATTTCAGCCAAATTTGCTTTCCAAAATTCAAATATTGCTCCTTCTGTTCTGGGTCCTCACATTTGTCCAAACGGAGGTTTCTTACCACATGTGGGGTATCGGCGCGCTCATAAGAAAGTGGGTAACAAGTTTTGGGGTCCATTTCTTCAGCGCTCTATTGGGAGACCCAGACGATTGGGGTATAGCTACTGCCCTCCGGAGGCCACACAAAGCACTACACTAAAAAGTGCAAGGCCCCTCCCCTTCTGGCTATACCCCCCCGTGGTATCACGGGTTCTCCAGTTTTCAAGCTTTGTGCGAAGGAGGTCAGACATTCCATGCATAGCTCCACAGATTTTAGTCAGCAGTAGCTGCTGACTATTTCGGATGGAAGAAAAGAGGGCCCATATAGGGTTCCCAGCATGCTCCCTTCTCACCCGTAGATGGTGTTGTAAGGTTGAGGTACCTATTGCTGGTACAGGGGCTGGAGCCCCACATGCTGTTTTCCTTCCACATCCCCTTGTAGGGCTCTGTGGAAGTGGGATCCTGCCGGCCTCAAAGCTCTGACGCCGGGCTCCATCCACAGACCTATAGCACCTGGTGGATGCCGAGCAGGAGTACCATCAGGGACAAGGCCCTGCATCATACAGGTACTCTGTGTCCCCGGCAGGCACAGACACACTCCGGGCTGGCTGGGTGTTGTAGTGCGCCGGGGACCGTAACGCTAGAGCTAGTGTTCCTACAGTATAACTGGGGGACTTTTTTCTGTGTTGTGGGAACGCAGCGCCGACCCCCGCTGGACCGGCGGCGCTGCTGTGACTTTTAGTTCGCCGGGGACACGCCGACCGCGCTTTTACGGCGGTGGCGTTTATAAATCTAGTCCCCGGCTTTTGCGGCCTAGGACGCCGGCATCTCCGATTCGTTCCCGCCCCCACCCTGTCAATCAGGGTAGGGGAGAGACGCTGTTTCACGGCAGCGACGAGGGCTGGAGCCTGATTTACATGCTCCAGCCCTCTCACTAGGCACAGAGGGAAGCAGGCTTCCCGCTCTTAGCCAGGAACGCCCAGGGCCCGCCCCCCCTCCTCTCTCAGGACGCCGGCAGCCATTACATGCATGTCTGGCTGGAGGAAGGACGCAAGGCTCTGGGAGACCTGGACTAGGGGGCTTTGGAGATCACACACCCGCTCTTAAGCGGGCGGTAAGCGGCTTTTCAGCTGGCCCCTCTAGTGCCTCAGTGTGTATTAGTGTACTGTGTCACTGGACATATATATATATTTCCTTATTGCTTGCACTGTGAGGTCGCTTCCTGGCTGTATACCCAGATCGCTCTGAGGAGGCAGCAACATGTCATCCACAAAACGCAAGGCTGCCAAGGCTAGGGCTGTGTACACTGCGTGTGCTGCATGTGGGGCTGCTCTACCAGCAGGCTCCAAGGACCCCCATTGTGTGCAATGCTCAGATCCGGTGCTGCTTCGCCAGCCGGAGTCAGGAGAGATAGTGACCCAGGCTGAGACGCCTGTAAGTCCTGCCCCGGTGTCAGGGACAGACTTTGCAGTTTTTGCTGATAATATGTCTGTGACTATGGCAAAAATCCTTGAAACTTTGCAATCCATGCCTGGGGCTCAGTCTATGGACACGGCGAGGTCTCTGTCCTCTAATCCCCCTCAGTTGGATTTAATCCAGACTGCAAGGGGGTCCCCGGCTTCACAGGCTGAGTATTATGACTCAGATGATAGCCCCAGCCACCCTAAGCGAGCTCGCTGGGAAAGACCCTCAACGTCATCACACTGCTCAGGGTCTCAGCGCAATCAGTCGCCCTGTGATGCGTCTGATGAGAGTGATCAGGAGTCTTATCCTGGAACCCCTCTCAATCTGGATACCCCGGATGGGGACGCCATGGTAAACGATCTTATATCAGCCATCAATAGACTGTTAGATATTTCTCCCCCAGCTCCTTCAGCAGAGTAGGCAGCTGCAGAGCAGGAGAAGTTTCGTTTTCTCTATCCCAAGCGTAAATTAAGTGCTTTCTTGGATCACTCTGACTTCAGAGAGTCAATCCAGAAACACGACGCTCATCCAGAAAGGCGTTTCTCTAAACGTTCTAAGGATACACGTTTTCCTTTCCCCCCTGATGTGGTCAAGCGCTGGACCCAGTGTCCAAAAGTTGACCCCCCGATTTCCAAACTTGCAGCTAGATCCATAGTTGCAGTGGAGGATGGCGCTTCACTTAAGGATGCCAATGACAGACAGATGGACCTCTGGTTAAAATCTGTCTATGAAGCTATCGGCGCGTCGTTTGCTCCAGCATTCGCAGCCGTATGGGCACTCCAAGCTATTTCAGCAGGGTTAGCAAAAGTGGATGCTATCTTACATCCAGCGGTGCCGCAAGTGGCGTCCCTTACCTCGCAGATGTCCGCGTTTGCGTCTTACGCTATCAATGCGGTCCTAGAATCTACCAGCCGCACCTCAATGGCGTCCGCCAATTCGGTAGTTTTGCGCAGAGCCTTGTGGTTAAAGGACTGGAAAGCAGATGCTGGTTCCAAAAAATGTTTAACCAGCCTGCCTTTATCTAGAGATAGACTGTTTGGCGAGCCATTGGCTGACATCATTAAACAGTCCAAGGGTAAAGACTCCTCCTTACCCCAGCCCAGATCAAGCAAACCTCAGCAGAAAAGATGGCAGCAGAAGTTTCAGTCCTTTCGAGGTTCGGGCAAGACACAATTCTCCTCGTCCAAAGGGACTCAGAGGACGCAAAGAAGCTCAGATTCCTGGCGGGCTCACGCGCGCCCCAAGAAAGCAAATGGAGGAACCGCTTCCAAAGCGGCTACCTCATGACTTCCAGCTCCCCCCCTCCGCATCTCCGGTCGGGGGCAGGCTCTCCCGCTTTTCCGTTATTTGGATGTCACAGGTCAAAGACCGGTGGGTGACAGACATTTTGTCTCGCGGGTACAGAATCGAGTTCAGTTCTCGTCCTCCAGCTCGGTTCTTCAGAACCTCCCCACATCCAGACCGAGCAGATGCCCTGCTGCAGGCGGTGGACTCCCTAAGAGCGGAAGGAGTAGTGGTTCCTGTACCGCCTCAGGAACAAGGGAGAGGGTTTTACTCCAATCTCTTTGTGGTTCCAAAAAAGGACGGCTCGTTCCGTCCTGTTCTGGATCTAAAGCTGCTCAACAAACATGTGCACGCCAGGCGGTTCCGGATGGAAACCCTCCGCTCTGTCGTGGCCTCAATGTCTCAAGGAGACTTCCTTGCCTCAATAGACATCAAAGATGCTTATCTCCACGTGCCAATTGCTACAGAACATCAACGTTTTCTACGTTTTGTGATAGGAAACGAACATCTTCAGTTCGTAGCTCTGCCATTCGGTCTGGCGACAGCCCCACGGGTTTTCACCAAGGTCATGGCGGCAGTGGTAGCGGTCTTGCACTCTCAGGGACACTCGGTGATCCCTTACCTAGACGATCTACTTGTCAAGGCACCCTCTCAAGAGGCATGCCAACTCAGTCTACATGCTACACTGGAGACTCTACAGACGTTCGGATGGATCATCAACTTTCCAAAGTCGAATCTGTCTCCGACACAGTCACTAACGTATCTTGGCATGGAGTTCCATACTCGAGCAGCGAGAGTGAAGCTTCCGCTGAACAAGCAGCGGTCACTACAGACAGGGGTGCAATCCCTCCTTCAGGGCCAGTCGCACCCCTTACGGCGCCTCATGCACTTCCTCGGGAAGATGGTGGCAGCCATGGAAGCAGTTCCCTTTGCGCAGTTTCATCTGCGTCCACTTCAATGGGACATTCTCCGCCAATGGGACGGGAAGTCAACGTCCCTGGACAGGAAAGTCTCTCTTTCCCAGACGGCCAAGGACTCTCTACAATGGTGGCTCCTTCCCACCTCATTGTCTCAGGGAAGATCCTTCCTGCCCCCATCCTGGGCAGTGGTCACGACAGATGCGAGTCTGTCAGGGTGGGGAGCAGTGTTTCTCCACCACAGGGCTCAGGGGACGTGGACTCCGCAGGAGTCCACCCTTCAGATCAATGTTCTGGAAATCAGAGCAGTGTATCTTGCCCTACTAGCCTTCCAGCAGTGGCTGGAAGGAAGGCAGATCCGAATTCAGTCGGACAACTCCACAGCGGTGGCATACATCAACCACCAAGGGGGGACACGCAGTCGGCAAGCCTTCCAGGAAGTCCGGCGGATTCTGATGTGGGTGGAAGCCACGGCCTCCACCATATCCGCAGTTCACATCCCCGGCGTAGAAAACTGGGAAGCAGACTTCCTCAGTCGCCAGGGCATGGACGCAGGGGAGTGGTCCCTTCACCCGGACGTGTTTCGGGAAATCTGTCGCCGATGGGGAGTACCGGACGTCGACCTAATGGCGTCCCGGCACAACAACAAGGTCCCGGCATTCATGGCGAGGTCGCGCGATCAAAGAGCTCTGGCGGCAGACGCATTAGTTCAAGATTGGTCGCAGTTCCGGCTCCCATACGTCTTCCCACCTCTGGCACTCTTGCCCAGAGTGTTACGCAAGATCAGATCCGATTGCAGCCGCGTCATACTCGTCGCCCCAGACTGGCCGAGGAGATCGTGGTATCCGGATCTGTGGCATCTCACGGTCGGTCGACCGTGGTCACTGCCAGACCGACCAGACTTACTGTCCCAAGGGCCGTTTTTCCATCAGAATTCTGCGGCCCTGAACCTGACTGTGTGGCCATTGAGTCCTGGATCCTAGCGTCCGCAGGATTATCTCAAGGAGTCGTAGCCACAATGAGACAAGCTAGGAAGTCTACGTCTGCTAAGATCTACCACAGAACGTGGAAGATTTTCTTATCCTGGTGCTCTGCACAGAGAGTATCCCCTTGGCCATTTGCATTGCCCACCTTTCTTTCCTTCCTGCAATCGGGGTTGGAAAAGGGCTTGTCGCTCAGCTCCCTTAAAGGGCAAGTCTCGGCACTATCCGTGTTTTTTCAGAAGCGTCTAGCACGTCTTCCTAAGGTGCGCACGTTCCTGCAGGGGGTCTGTCATATTGTGCCCCCGTACAGGCGGCCGTTAGATCCATGGGATCTGAACAGGGTACTAGTTGCTCTCCAGAAGCCGCCTTTCGAGCCTCTGAAGGAAGTTTCCTTTTCTCGCCTGTCACAGAAAGTGGCGTTTCTTGTTGCGATCACATCGCTTCGGCGAGTGTCGGAGCTGGCAGCTCTGTCATCCAAGGCTCCCTTCCTGGTGTTCCACCAGGACAAGGTAGTGCTGCGCCCCATTCCGGAGTTTCTCCCTAAGGTCGTATCCTCGTTTCATCTTAATCAGGATATATCCTTGCCTTCCTTTTGTCCTCATCCGGTTCACCGGTATGAAAAGGACTTACGTTTGCTAGATCTGGTGAGAGCACTCAGAATCTACATTTCCCGCACGGCGCCCATGCGCCGTTCCGATGCACTTTTTGTCCTTGTCGCTGGTCCGCGCAAGGGGTTGCAGGCTTCTAAAGCCACCCTGGCTCGATGGATCAAAGAACCAATTCTAGAGGCCTACCGTTCTGCGGGGCTTCCGGTTCCTTCAGGGCTAAAAGCCCACTCAACCAGAGCCGTGGGTGCGTCCTGGGCATTACGACACCAGGCTTCGGCTCAACAAGTGTGCCAGGCAGCTACCTGGTCGAGTCTGCACACTTTCACCAAGCATTATCAGGTGCATACCTATGCTTCGGCGGATGCCAGCTTAGGTAGAAGAGTCCTGCAGGCGGCAGTGACACCCCCGTAGGGGAGGGCTGTTTTGCAGCTCTAACATGAGGTATCTCTTTACCCACCCAGGGACAGCTTTTGGACGTCCCAATCGTCTGGGTCTCCCAATAGAGCGCTGAAGAAGAAGGGAATTTTGTTACTTACCGTAAATTCCTTTTCTTCTAGCTCTTATTGGGAGACCCAGCACCCGCCCTGTTGTCCTTCGGGATTTTTTTGTTGTTTGCGGGTACACATGTTGTTCATGTTGAACGGTTTTTCAGTTCTCCGACGTTATTCGGAGTCAATTTGTTTAAACCAGTTATTGGCTTCCTCCTTCTTGCTTTGGCACTAAAACTGGAGAACCCGTGATACCACGGGGGGGTATAGCCAAAAGGGGAGGGGCCTTGCACTTTTTAGTGTAGTGCTTTGTGTGGCCTCCGGAGGGCAGTAGCTATACCCCAATCGTCTGGGTCTCCCAATAAGAGCTAGAAGAAAAGGAATTTACGGTAAGTAACAAAATTCCCTTCTTTGTTGTGTTCTTTCTTCTAAAAGTGAATTAATTTGGGGTAGAGCAACATTTTTAGGTAAAATTCTTTGTTTTGCTTTTTTTTCATTCCACATTGCTTTAGTTCCTGTGAAGCACCTGAAGGGTTAATCAACTTCTCGGATGTGGTTTTGAGTACTTTGGGGGGTGCAGTTTTTAGAATGGTGTCACTTTTGGGTATTTTCTGTCACCTAGGCCTCTCAAAGTGACTTCAAATGTGATGTGGCCCCTAAAAAAATTGTAAATTTTGATGTAAAAATGATAAATTGTTAATAAACTTTGAACTCTTCTAACTTCCTAACAAAAAAAAATTTGTTTACAAAATTGTGCTGATGTAAAGTAGACGTGTGGGAAATGTTATTTATTAACTATTTTGTGTCACAGAACTCTCTGGTTTAACGCTATAAAAATTCAAAAGTTGAAAATTGCTAATTTTTCAAAATTTTTGCCAAAATTCAATTTTTTTTTATTGTCCAAAATTTGATACCAACATGAAGTCCAATATGTGATGAAAAAACATTTTCAGAATCACCGGGATCCGTTGAAGCGTTCCAGAGTTATAATCTCATGAAGTAACACTGTTCAGAATTGCAAAATTTGGTCTGGTCATTAAGGTGAAAATTAGCTCCGTCACTAAGGGGTTAAAAGCACAAGTAAACAGGACATGAGGTCACAATAGCAGTGGCAAATTGAATTAATTAATCAAACATCATGTATGTGCAAAGGGGAACAGGAAAAAAGAGAAGAAAAAAAAAGGAAAAACAATCAATACAGAAGCA
Source organism: Anomaloglossus baeobatrachus (assembly GCF_048569485.1). NCBI lineage: Eukaryota > Metazoa > Chordata > Amphibia > Anura > Aromobatidae > Anomaloglossus > Anomaloglossus baeobatrachus. Next base: position 238,376 of record NW_027442287.1, read on the forward strand.
TTAAATCATTTTTAAGCTTGAGACCTGCAGGTGATCTCGTTTTCATATCCAAAATCCAATGTGCTTCTTTACGTAGTAAAATGTTTTTTTATATTACCCCCTCTACGTGGTAACAGAATTTTTTCCAAAGCATTCCCCTGTAAACTATCAGGGTATGTGCGCACGTTGCTTTTTACCTGCTTTTTACCTGCTTTTTTGCTGCTTTTTCTTCTGCGCTGTTTAATGCCAAAATGGATGTGTTCTTCTATTCAAGCAAAGTCTATGGGAATTTGGGTTTCTTGTTCACACTATGTTGTTCAAAATGCTGCCTTTTTGTGGCAGAACTTTGGTCAAAAACTCAGCTTTGCAGTGCAAAACCCAAATGGCAAAAACAATTGACATGTTGCTTCTTTGAAAAGCTGAGTTTTTGACCAAAGTTCTGCCTCAAAAAGGCAGCATTTTGAACAACATAGTGTGAACAAGAAACCCAAATTCCCATAGACTTTGCTTGAATAGAAGAACACATCCATTTTGGCATTAAACAGCGCAGAAGAAAAAGCAGCAAAAAAGCAGGTAAAAAGCAGGTAAAAAGCAACGTGCGCACATACCCTAAAGGTTACCACCATGAACACTCAAAAAATGTTGTGAAGCTCCCGATAGATTTCTGGTAGCCGCATTAGAAATCTCATAAACATGTTCTGAGATGCGTTTTCTGAGTGTTCTGGTGGTATACCCTATATACTGCATACGGCAAATAGTACAGGAAATCATATAAATTAAGTTGGATGTCCCACAATTAATAAATGTTTTTAAATCAAATTTGCGACCATTTGAGTAAGATTCAAAAGAGGTGATATTTGGCATGAATCTACACAAACCACATGCCTTTTTCCCACATTTAAACAAACCCCTAGTGGGAAGCCAATTTTTCTCATCAGACCTGTTTTTATTGAACCTCTTCAAATGGTCGCTTGGTGATAAAATTGCCCTTAGCGTAATGTTCCTTTTTGGTACGAATTTTATGCCGTTACACAGTATTTTTTGTTAATGTCTCATCTGTATTTAGAACTGGAAGAAATTTTTTTTATATAATGAATGATTTCACAATAATTTTTACTATATTTTGTGGCAAAAATAGTTGAGAAGAACTCACTTGAGTGTTTTTAGGTTGACTTTTATTTTTCAAATAATGGTCTCTATCTTTAATTTGTTTTTATTTTAGCTTTTTCTAAATTATTTTTTTAATTCCCCCTAGCTATAAATCTACCATTGATTTTATATATTTTTTTCCGTCTCACCTTATAACTCCCCTGCTACATGTTTACCAAAAACGCACAAGGTAAAACTATCCCCCAGTTTTCGTCCAATTGTATCGGGAATAGGTTCTATTACTGAGTACTTCTCTACTTGATTACCATCTGCAGTCCTTGGCTAGGGCATCCCCAGGTTTTGTGCAAAACAGCAAACATGTATTAAATCTACTCAAAAATAATAAATGGGATTCTGATAATTGCTGGATCACAGTGGACGTTTGCACACTGTACACATCCATTCCTCACTACCTAGCCCTGTTGTCGTTAAAAATGCACCTGTCAAAATATTCAAATTATTCTTTGGATTTACAGCAGTACATTCTTGATGTTACCTCTTTTCTTTTAAAAAACAATTACTTTTTGTACATGGGAGATTTTTTTTTATAAATTATAATTTTTATTGATTTTTAAAAGCAAACAAATCATTACATAGAACAAATAATATTAATAATATCAACAATATTATCAGCAAAATGACAAGAAAATTGTATATCGCTCCTTTTACAATTCAGTACTACAACATCTAATCAATGTTCACAGCATTCACAGTAAGAATCAGAATCTTTAACCCCTTCAGCCCCCGGGCACTTTCCGTTTTTGTTTTTTTGCTCCCCTTCTTCCGAGAGCCGTAACTTTTTTATTTTTCCATCAATCTTGCCATATAAGGGCTTGTTTTTTGCGGGACGAGTTGTACTTTTAAATGAAACCATCAGTTTTACCATATAGTGTACTGGAAAATGGCAAAAAAATTCCAAGTGCGGAAAAATTGCAAAAAAGTGTGATCGTACAATAGTTTTTGGGATATTTTATTCACTGTGTTCACTATATGGTAAAACTGATGTATCCATGTGATGCCTGAGGTCGGTGCGAGTTTGTAGACACCACGTGTATAGGTTTACTTGTATCTAAGGAGTTAAACAAAAATTCACAAGCTTGTCCAAAAAAAGTGGCGCACGTTTTGCACCATATTCCAAAACCCGTAGCCTTCTCATTTTTCGAAATCTGAGACTCAGTGATGGCTTATTTTTTGCGTCTCGACCTGACGTTTTTAACGGTACAATTTTTGCGCAGATGCTACGTTTTGATCACATGCTATTGCATTTTGCGCAAAATTTGTGACGACCAAAAAAACGTAATTTTGGCGTTTGGAATTTTTTTGCCGCTACGCCATTTACTGATCAGATTAATTGATTTTATATTTTGATAGATCGGGCATTTCTGAACGTGGCGATACCAAATGTGTATATTTTTTATTTTTTTAACCCTTTAATTTTCAATGGGGTGAAAGGGGGGTGATTTGAACTTTTAGTTTTTTGTTTTTTGTTTTCATTTTACTAGTCTCCCTAGGGGGCTATAGCGATCAGCAATCCGATCGCTCTTATCTATCTGCTGATCACAGCTATACAGCTGTAAACAGCAGATACAGTAACTTCCTGTTTCACCCTGCTCCGAGCCAGGTGAAAACGAAAGTGAAACTTCGTAGCTGCAGGCGTCATCACAAGACCCTGTGCTACAATGGCAACCACAGAAAGTCACGTGATCATGTCACATGACTTCCGGTGGGGTGGGGTAACTGTCATGGCGGCGCCTATATACATATCGCTGTTAGATTTTGGCAAAGAAATGTAAGGGGTTAATGGCCGCGGGTGGAAGCGATTCCACCCGCGGCTAGCAGGCACACATGTCAGCTGTTGAAAACAGCTATGTGCGCGGATCGCCGCCGCCTGCCCACGGCAGGGGGCGGGAATTAACAGCACATGATCCATGACGTACCCAGTACGTCATGGGTTGTTAAGGGGTTAATACCTCACGGAAACCCTTGTAACTAACTATATGAATGAATTTGCAACCATCCTGTTAAACTCTCCTTATCCCCCCCCCCCTCTGAACCCTCCTCTACTCAAACCCACTCCCATCCAGTCACCTTCAACCCCCACCTCCAATCCTCCAAGTGTACCTCCTAATTTCTCAGAGTGATACCACGCCGACTCCTTAAATGGTGACATTAAGCATTCTATTTCCTCCGAATTGAAGTAGGTTATAATAAACTCCCTCCACTTTTTGAAGTGACTGCCCAATCGTCCCGACTTCCTTCTAGCATCAAGGCTTTCTAACTCCATCAGCCGTTTTATGTGGATTATTACTTCTTCGAACGAGGGTACTTTTGACTCCAACCAATATTTCAGTATCATCCTCTTTGTTGCAAGTATGATTATATGTATAAGTAAAGCGGGATGTCTTCTCCTCCTGCCCTCAACGCTCACCCCTTCCCACGCATGGAACAGAACCAGAGTAGGGGAGAGAAGGAGTTTGATGTCCCAGAGTTTAGCAACACACTTTGATACTTGGGCCCACAGTGGCTCAAGGTGGGGACACATCCACAATCCATGGTAGAGATCCGTTGCTTCTAAATTACATTTCGGACAATGAGTAATCCTCTCAGGATTCTCAAACTTTCTGGGCAAATTGAATGCATTGATCGCCCGATGCATCACTTTATACTGAGTCTCCCGCCACTGTTCACTCAGTATTGCCTTTCGTAGGGCCCTCCACCCCTCTCTGATCTTTGTTCCAATGTCTGGGTCCCCTAGTTGCTTTTCCCATGGCTTAAAGAAACTCTCTGGCTGATAGCCAGTCAACTGGTCTCACATTGCCCCATATAGAGATGAAATTGACGAGGACGTTTGTGCCAACTTGACCAGGCCGTCAAATGTATTAAGTGACACCTCCGACGATATGTCTTGCAATTGAGCCATAACCTTATGCTTCACCTGATCATACTGGATCATTTGGTTAGGATTCAACCCATAATTGCCTACCAATTCTTCACTCCCCAACCATCTTGGCTCAGAAGGATGAAAAAGATGGGAGACTCTCTGTATACCTTTCGGCCTTCTTTCTTCAAATAGTGTATTGCTAATTCCCTGGCTGAACTCTGGATTATCCCATAGGGGTAGATATTTAGAAATTTTATATGCAAACTTGTAATGCTTCCTCACTGCCCTCCAGGCTGCTATCGTATCCTTAAACAGAGAAGGCTGCTTAATTTTTTGGGGTAGATTAGCTTGACTGGTGTGAAGAAGGGCCTTTAAATCCCATTGAAACGCATAATCTCTCTCAACTCCAAGGGACACGTTTTTCTGTGAGGGGTGCTTCACACATAGCGAGATCGCTACCGAAATCGCTGCTACAGCACGGTTTTGGTGACGCAACAGTGACCTCATTAGCGATCTCGCTGTGTGTGACACTGAGCAGCGATCTGGCCCCTGCTGCGAGATCGCTGCTCGTTACACACAGCCCTGGTTCGTTTTCTTCAAAGGCGCTCTCCCGCTGTGACACACAGATCGCTGTGTGTGACAGCGAGAGAGCGACGAAATGAAGCGAGCAGGGAGCAGGAGCCGGCATCTGGCAGCTGCGGTAAGCTGTAACCAGGGTAAACATCGGGTAACCAAGGTGGTTACCCGATATTTATCTTAGTTACCAGCCTCCGCAGCTCTCACGCTGCCTGTGCTGCCGGCTCCGGCTCTCTGCACATGTAGCTGCAGTACATGTAGCTGCAGTACACATCGGGTTAATTAACCCGATGTGTACTGTAGCTAGGAGAGCAAGGAGCCAGCGCTAAGCAGTGTGCGCAGCTCCCTGCTCTCTGCACATGTAGCTGCAGTACACATCGGGTTAATTAACCCGATGTGTACTATAGCTAGGAGAGCAAGGAGCCAGCGCTAAGCAGTGTGCGTGGCTCCCTGCTCTCGAGGTTATGATCGCTGCTTTGGCTGCTGTGTTTGACAGCTAAGCAGCGATCATAACAGCGACTTACAAGGTCGCTGTTACGTCACAGAAAATGGTGACGTAACAGTGACCTCGTTGTCGCTGTCGCTTAGTGTGAACCAGCCCTGAGCCATGAATCCAATCTATCCAATACCTGGACAAACAGGCCAGATTCTAACCCCTAACATTTGGCAAGTTTAATCCCCCATTATCCTTTGATGCAGTCAGCTTCCTTATACCAATGCGAGCTCATTTCCCCCCCCCCCCCCCGCACAAACCTCAAGAAACTTCTATTAAGAAGTTCAACATCCTTATGTCTCAAGAGCAAAGGTAGAGTTTGGATATGATACATCAACGTAGACATTGACATCATCTTAATTAATTGTGCTCTGCCCATGATGTTCATTGGGAGGTCCTGCTATCTCTGGAGGTCCTGAACTATTTGATTTATAAGAGGTGGGAATTTTAGGTTATATAAAGAAGTCTGCCCCTTACCAATTCTAATGCCCAGATATGTAATGTATGATCTTGCTATAGAAATATGCTCACACTGGCCAGCCTCCTGCAAATGAGCCTTCCCATTGCTAAGTTACAGCGATTCACATATAGTTAGGTTAATTTTAAAGCCTGAGTAGCTTCCGTATTCTCGCAATATATCTAATATAAATGGTACCTGAGTTTTAGGATCAGAGAGAAACGTCGTCGTCGGCAAAGAGTGACACCTGTATTCGCATCTTATTTATGAGGATCCCTTGAAAAGTGCGATGGTCAGTTAACAGCCTTGCCAGGGGCTCCAAAGCCAGGTTGAAGAGAAGTGGTGAAAGGGGACAGCACTGCCTATTCCCCCTATGCAAATGAAAGGGAATCGAGAGGAAACCTGGAATATAAACCTGTGCTCTAGGATTTGTATAAATCTCACGTACCACATTGTAGAAAGACCCCGAGAATAGCATTGTGTCTGAAACTCTATAGAGCCAAGGCCACTCCACATTATCGAAGGCCTTCTCGGCATCTATTGTTAATAATGCTGGAGTCTCATTGACCAGATCCTTAGAGCTCACCCTATCAAGGCCCAATAAAACTTTACGAATATTTTGCGTCGCTGATCTATTTTTAATGAAACCTGCTTGAGCTGGGTATATTAAATGGGCCAGGATTATGGCTAAGCGGTTAGCCATTATTTTTGAGAGTAACTTTATGTCCAAATTAATGAGTGAAATTGGCCGGTAAGAGCCTGGGGATAGCGGATCCTTACCCTGTTTCAGAATTAATTTTATATAGGCTAGGTTGCGAAAAGACGCTTCACCCTCCAGGACATTGTTGTATATTTCTAACAAGATAGGAGAGGTCTCATCTACCATCGTCTTGTAGAATTCAGCCGTGAACTTGTCTGGCCCTGGCGCTTTGTTGTTCTGCATACTTTAGAGAGTGCCAACTACCTCTTCCCCTGAAATTCTAGCGTTCAAAAAAGTACGTTGTTCCTCTGTGATCCTAGGAAGGGTCATATTAGTTTAAATATTGTTATCTGGAATTGTGACTTATATGACCCCCGTATATAGTTCCTTGTAATATGCTCCCACTATTTCGATTATCCTCCCAGGATCATTGTGTACCTCACCCGCACGATCCCTCATTTGCATAGGTCCTTGCAGTGTCCCTCTAATTTTTACCAGATTGGCCATCAGTTTACCCGCCTAATTCCCAAATCGATGAAGGGTCGCCTCCTGGGCTGTTTTTAATATTTATTCCCTCCTTACTGCCCACCTGTTAAAAGCCCCCTGCTCCAGGAACCAAACATCCCTATGGGCTTTGTCTGGGTTTTCCTGAAAGGACGTAAAAGCCTGCCTCAACTTTAAGAAAGTTTCAATAAATTTGGTCTGAATTTTCTCCCTCATTGGCGAAACATAACCTATTATTTTGCCCCTTAGGACCGCTTTTGCCGTGTCCCACAATAGCATCGGAGTATCTCGATGCTGTGAGGGCCGGGGAGGACTGGTAGGCCCAGGAGGTGGATCCACTGGACCGAGCACTCCACCTGGAGGGCAGGGTGCACGGTAGCTGGAGCACTAACGTGGCAGGAACGGGTGCAGGTATCAGGAAGCAAAGACAGGACCAGGTCACTAAGGTCACAGCGTACTTTAAGGCAGTAATAAGAAACAGGAACAAAGACCTGAGGACTTAGCTCACAAGACAAGGCATAGAAACACAAGCGATGATCAGGCGCCGCCCACATGGAGAGGCCAGTCTTATATACTCAGCACAGCCTCAGGTCATTTCCTGATGCAGCAGTGCTGGGGCTATAAGACCAGGTGAGTGGGCGCGGCCCGGTCCTATACAGAACATTAGTCAGAATCAGACTCCTGAGACCAGGAACAGGACTCTGGGGAGCATGAGCGGGAATGGCAGGCGTGACCGGTGGACGCATGGACTGGACCAGTGAGGAAGGAGCGGTGGGACGCTGGCGAGGCTGGATCAGTGGGTACAGAGCGGTGGCGTGACGCAGATGTGACTGGCTCAGTGGTTACGGAGCGGTGCCTGGATGGTGAGACTGGCTTAGTAGGTAAGGAGCACTGCTGGGACACCGGGAGCGTGACAGATGCTGTCTATTGTGATCCACAATCTCGGACCACCACTCTTTCAGTCTCAGTGAGAACTCCTCGTTTTCATAAAGGAAGGTTGGATATCTCCAAAGATAGTCTGAGTCTCTGGGGAAAGCATCTGTCAAAATCAATCACCACCGGTGCATGGTCCGATATTACTAAGTCTCCCACCTCCACTACCTCCAAATTGCTCAACAGCCCTCCAGAGATGAGAAAGTAGTCAATACGGGACCATGTATTGTTTGCGTGCGAGTAATAAGTATACTCTCTATCCTGGGGATGCAAGCATCTCCAGGTGTCTTTTAGTGCTGTAGACATCCACAGAGGGCCCATGACCCTATCATGACTACGATGATATTTAGGATTTCCACCCAGGAATTTTCTATCCTCCTGTACAGAGGCCACTGAATTAAAATCTCCTCCTACTATTGGGTGTGGGTGTTCCAGAATTTTAATTTCAAGGTGGTGAAAAAAGGGTTTGTTATTATCATTCGGAGCGTAAACATTAAAGATGTTATACAACTTCCCTCCCGCTTCCAGAGCCAGAAATAAAACCCTGCCCTCCTTATCCATATATTGATCAGTAACCTGGTGTTGTAGTTTTTTATTTATTAGTGTTATCACCCCCGCTTTCTTTTTTACTGAAGGGACCCCGTAAGCTTTCCCTACCCATAACTTGCACATTCTCTGTATATCCTTTCCCTCGAGATGTGTTTCTTGCAAGAGTGCTATGTCAGGTTTGAAGTGACTGAGATGTCACAATATTTTAAGCCTATTTTGTTTAGAACGTAGCCCCTTAACATTCCAAGTAATTATCCGCATATTTGCCCCGATGACAAAGAGTATTACTGCTGTAGCCTTTCATTTTGCCAATATCGCCTACCACTGAACCAATACTAAACCTAATCTTAACAGAACAGTCTAAACCACTGTTTATAACCAACATAATTAACACTTTATGGGGAAAAACATTTCCCACTAATAACCATTCAGCTGTTTCCCCACAGCCTCCAATACACTTCACTTTTTTCCAACCATGACCCTGAGATCAGTCAAACCTCCAAACTTTTCCATGTAACAACCTTCGTAAGAGGATATTCACACCACCGTGGCGGGGAGGGAGAGAGGAAGAGAGAGAGGGAGAGAGCGAAAAAGAGAGGTAAAGAAAAAAAAATATATAATAATAGGGAGAAAGCAAAAGAATGAGAGGTAAAATGGGAAGAGAGGGAGAGGTAGAAAAAGAGAAATAGGGGAAGGAAGAGAGAAAGGGAGTAAAAGAAAGGGAGAAAGAAGTAGAGGTCGAGCGAAATAGGGAGAGAAAAATAAAAGAGAAAGAGGGTGAGAGAAATAAAAGAGAAAGAGGGAGGGACAAAGAGAGGGAGGGAGGGAGAGAGAAAGAGAAAAATGGGGAGCGAGAGAAGGGGGGAGAGTAAGAGAGGAAGAGGGAGAGAAAGAGAAGGAGAAAAAGGGAGAGAGAGGGAGATAGAGAGGGAGATGGTGAGAAAAGCAAAAATAAAAAAAAGTGATCACTCCCTCCCTGCCCCGCGTTACCACCTCAATGTACAAAGACTTTCATAACCTCCCCATAACCAATGGACAGTGTTCCTGTACAATTGTCCACACATATAAAGGAGTACTGCTACCCCCAAATTCAATCGAAAACTCTGCTGGGTCAGAGTCTCTCTCAGCTGGTTTTGTGCTGCCGACCGGAATGATTCTTCCCCTTCGATGCTGCCGGCGTAGACCTCTCCGAAGCTCCTCCCGCCGAACCCTTCTCAGATGAATTGTTATGGCCAGACCCTGGGGATTTTCTGGAACCAGGTGGACTGATCATATTCTCCACATAGGTTTCCGCCTCCTTCAGGCTCGTGAAAGAATGGGAGGAACCATCTTGATGCCGTATAACCAAAGTAGCCGGGTACCTCAGCTGAAAACGGACCTTTTTCTTGAATAGAGTCAAGCAGATGGAAGAAAAAGCTCTCCTTTGCCTTGTCACTTCTGCTGAGAAATCTTCAAATATCAAGATACGTGATCCCTGCACCTCCAGAGGCTGTGGTCTTCTCTTGTATGCCTGGAGTATTTCTTGTTTGTCTGAGTAATCCAAGTATTTTGTAATTACTTGTTTTGGATGTTTGGCTTTGTCTTCTTCCGAATTATTCCTAGGTGGCCCAATGCAATGCACTCTCTCTATTCTTCTGCCCACTGCAATGCCCAAGGTCTTGGGTATGATTTTTTTGTAAAGAGTACGCAGTTCTCCGTAGGGGTAGGCCTCAGGGAGACACACTATACGCAGATTACTGCGCCTAGAGCGGTTTTCCAGATCGTCAATCTGGTCTCGCAATATTAGATTCTCCCTTGACAAGCGCATCACTGTAGTGTGATCCGAACCCATGTCATCTTCTAAGGTTGATAGTCTGTTCTCAATAGCCGTGACTTGCTCCGCTGTCTCATCCAGCTGATTTTGCAAAGCCGTGAGTGCAGCCCTTACTGAATCTTTAACTGTGACAGAAATATCAGGTAATATACTATTTGCCACCTCATCCGCCAGTTGTTTATAATCAATACATTATATTTGTCTGAAGATTTCTGGAGTGCCCGGTGTCACATTAGACGCTACCACCTCCTCATCTTCTGGGGCCATAGTGGAAGGTGCAGACCCATGTGTAGACACCATGTTATCCCCCTGAGTGATGAGCTGTATATTATTCTCTATGGCTTTTGTACCACTTCTCAGCAGATTTCTTTCCATTAAAATGGGGGATTAGCTTTATTTGATAGAAAGGAACCAAAGCACACTCAGAGTTTCACCCAGCAGGGCATCCCCTTATCTCTACAGCCAGAAATGCTTTATGACAAGACCTTCCATTTACAGGCTCACTGATTACAAATATCACAGCCGGTCTCCTGCAAGTAGAGCCTTAAGGTCATGTCACACACAACGACAGCGACATCGCTGCTAAGTCACCATTTTCTGTGACGTAGCAGCGACGTCCCATCGCTGTCGCTGTGTGCAGAGCCGGCGTCAACACCCGGCATACCCGGGCAAATGCCGGGGCCCTGGAGAGTCGGGGAGCCCACTCGGCCTCGTCAGTTCTGCTGCCCCCGGGCCAGGCCCACTCGCCTTTAGTTCTGCTGCCCCCGGGCCGAGTTCCGGGGACCGCAGTCCTCGTCAGGAAACTGTGGCTGTCGTCCCTTTAAGGTGCGCAGACCACAGCGTTCGCTGCGTCCTCCTGGTTGAACTTCATCTGTGGGCGGAGCTACCGCCCGGCGTCCTGCTCAGTCCCACAGATGAAGAAGGTGCAATGCCATCCAGCGACCCCCAGCACAGTGCTTCTCTCCGTCGCTGTGTGGGCCCCATCTACATGACCGAGCGGTATGTGCTACACCCCTCCCCCCCGAGATGTATGCCCTGACACCCCCCCAGAACTGTGTGTGTCTGTATGCATGCAGCAGAGGTGTGTGTGTCTCTATGCATGCATGCATGCAGCAGACCTGTGTGTGTCTGTATGCATGTGTGCAGCAGAGCTGTGTGTCTGTATGCATACAGCAGAGCTGTGTGTGTGTGTCTGTCTGTATGCATGCAGCAGAGCAGTGTGTGTATGTATGTATGTATGCAGCAGAGCTGTGTGTGTCTGTATGTATGCAGCAGAGCTGTGTGTCTGTATGCATGCATGCATGCAGCAGAGCTGTTTGTGTCTGTCTATATGTATCCAGCAGAGCTGTGTGTGTCTGTATGCAGCGGAGCTGTGTGTGTCTGTATGCAGCAGAGCAGTGTGTGTCTGTATGTAGATATCCATATATAAAAATTTGCGCTGAACCACAACAATGTATTGAGGAATAATGTTTTATTTTGTTTTATTCTCCACTCACACCAAAAAAAATATAAACTCTACTAAAACATCACATATCATTTAAGCATATGAAGCCTCGGCCGACGGCTATCATATGCTGATGATCAAAAGGACAAATATACAAGTACTTGATTATGATTTAAAACAACTGAATATAAATCTCAAGAAAGGATTTTATATGAATCTTTACAAAATACACAAAAGCCCATAATATAGATGAATAATAATTTGTGTTACTACACCACAGAGTCCTCAAATGTCACTTTGAGTCACGCACTTCACATAAGCTGCAGTTGTCTTTATAGGGTTAAATATTAACAACACATCTAGCGCATTACCGCTAGATGTGTCCAAAATGTAACAATTCAGCAGGCAATGAAAGTCTCTGCACTATATGTTTATTTCTTCAGTGCAAGGCTCCAGCAGATTAAAGACAACTTTTGCGCTGTGGATTTTATAGTGTGCCTGAATACAAGTTTACGACAGGACACCGCAGATTCCTCCTTTGCAGGCTCCTGGATTCCTAGAAAGCAGATATCACTTGAGTGTTTAAATAACAACTTGAATACACAGGCTCCGGCAGATTAAAGCAATTTCTGAGCTACCGGTTTTTAAATGTAAAAACAAAAAAGTGAGCCGGAGTATGAGATGGTATACATGGAACTTGTGAGCTCATGTTCACACTGGGCATGAGACAAAGAGAAACCAAGGAAAAAATTGTGAAAACATACCCTGCTGTAACTAAATTAAAGCATAGTGCATATAAACATAGGGTACTTAGTAAACACTGTTTTTGATCAAAAAAAGCATAAAGCTATCCCACCAAACGTCAAGGTGTACCCAGTTGGGATAGTACCTACACTCACTAATATTAAAACCTTACCATGGGTCTAAAATAGGCCTCAATGTGGCTAAGTATGGGGAGAACACTGTTTTATGCTTTTTTTGATCAAAAACAGTGTTTACTAAGTACCCTATGTTTATATGCACTATGCTTTTATTTAGTTACAGCAGGGTATGTTTTCACAATTTTTTTCCTTGGTTTCTCTTAGTCTCATGGCCAGTGTGAACATGGTCTCACAAGTTCCATGTATACCATCTCATACTCCGGCTCACTTTTTTGTTTTTATGTAGTTTTTTTGTATTCAGTACAAACAGGGAGTGGCCCCCTTCTCAGCGAGCTGGACATTTCATTCTGTGAATCCCCCTAACTGTGTGTGTCCTGTTGGGACCCGGTCACTCTCAGCCCTTAGCCACATTGAGGCCTATTTTAGACCCATGGTAAGGTTTTAATATTAGAGAGTGTAGGTACTATCCCAACTGGGTACACCTTGACGTTTGGTGGGATAGCTTTATGCTTTTTTTTATCAAAAACAGTGTTTACTAAGTACCCTATGTTTATATGCACTATGCTTTTATTTAGTTACAGCAGGGTATGTTTTCACAATTTTTTCCTTGGTTTCTCTCGGTTTTTAAATGTGCCAGATTGCAGGTCCACAGCAGGGCACTGTAAACTTCTCCTGTGCAGGCTCCTGGATTCCTAGAAAGCAGACACCGCTTGATTAACAACCACGGGACTCCAGGGTATGAATGCCTTCCTGGGTAAGAAGTTTGAATGAAGGACACAGTCCACTTATTCTGCCACAGATAAATTAACACTTTGACAGGTAGACAAGTCTCTGTAATGTGGGTTATTAAGGGTACTTGATCGCAGAATTTTCAGCGGGGATGCAGTGATTCCTCCCCTATGTAAGCTCCTGCGTTCCTGTAGTGGAGATACCGCCAAGGCTTTTAGTTTGCAGCAGAGCTCCAAGGTACAAAAGTCCTTCTAGATTCCGAAGAATTGATTAGGGCGTTCACTCTTTCCAGCAAAGTTAAACTTTGGAGGTTTGAATCCACACACAATCCGGCTGTTTCGCCGTAGGAAGAAAATAGGTGCAAATGAGCTTGATCCGACATGCGTTTCGGGGCGTTACCGGTCCCCTTCCTCAAGGATAGCCCAACCACCATCTGAGACCCTATTTATACTCTGGTTCATTACAATGCATTAGACTGAACCACAAGGACATAAATTTAAATAGTATAAAAACATGGATTTAACTAATCAGTTATTTACAACCTAAAAAATAACTATTCATTTAATAAATATAATACAATACATACATGAAATAATTTAATTTAAAATTCTATTAATAAAGGTTAAAAAATATGTACATATATCTACCTATAACATATACATCATACCAAAACGGAGACCCATTCTATTTGTTACCATTTGGAGGGTACCGCAAAGATAGCCATAAATAACAATAATTATGTGTCTGTATGTATGCAGCAGAGCTGTGTGTGTCTGTCTTTATGCATGTATGATGTGTATCTATGTATGTCAGTGTATATGACTGTATAGATTTGTCTGTTTTATATGAATTTTTGTGAGTTTGTCTTTAAATATGTATATGTATGTGTATGTCTATGTGTGGATGGGGCCCACTGGGACTCTTCCGCCCGGGGCCTACAAAAACCTGGAGCCGGCCCTGGCTGTGTGTGACATCTAGCAACGAGCTAGCCCCTGCTGTGAGGTCGCCGCTCGTTGCTGAATGTCCTGGTTCATTTTTTGCTTGTTGCTCTCCCGCTGTGAAGCACACATCGCTGTGTGTGACAGTGAGAGAGCGACGAACTGAATGTGCAGGGAGCAGGGAGCCAGCTTCTGGCAGCCTGTGGTAAGCTGTAACCAAGATAAATATCGGGTAACCAAGGGAAGCCCTTTCCTTGGTTACTCGATATTTACCTTAGTTACTAGCGTCCGTCGCTCTCACGCTACCAGTGCCGGCTCCCTGCACACGCAGCTGGAGTACACATCGGGTAAATAAGCAAAGCTTTGCTTATTAACCCGATGTGTACTCTGGCTAGGAGTGCAGGGAGCCAGCGCTAAGCGGTGTGCGCTGGTAACCAAGGTAAATATCGGGTAACCAGCGAAGCATTTTGCTTGGTTACCAGATATTTACCTTAGTTACCAAGCGCAGCATCGCTTCCACGCGTCGCTGCTGGCTGGGGGTTGGTCACTGGTCGCTGGTGAGATCTGCCTGTTTGACAGCTCACCAGCGACCATGTAACGACGCAGCAGCGATCCTGATAACGTCAGGTCGTCTGTCGTGATCGCTGCTGCGTCGCTACGTGTGACCCTAGCTTTAAGAGTTAATTAGCTGAGCCTGTTATCACTCCAGATCATTCACTCTCCAGTCACTGTTTTTGTTTAGTTTTGTTTGTTTGTTTACTTATTTGTCTGTCCCAGACTGTCACACTGCAGACGCTGCAGAGTTCTGAAGCAGGGGGGACGGGGCGCAGATCCAAACTCACGGCTCTATGCTGCCTCGTGGCCGGAGAGCAGACTCATAGGGTATGTGTGCACTAGGTGTTTTTTTCACGCTGCGTTTTTATGTGCGTTTTTGTCTTAAAAAACGCACCCGCGGCAAAAAAAAGCATGCGTTTTTACTGCGTTTTGGTGCGTTTTTTGCTGCATTTTTGCTCACTGCGTTTTTAATCAGTGAATAAATGCCATTAAAGATTGTTGATGAAAAAAAAAAAAAGGTCTGATGTCATTTCCTTCTTCAATATGTTCTTCATTGTATGCAGGAGAGCAGACAGCTGCAGAACTAGTGTATGCAGGACAGCAGACAGCAGCTGCAGAACTACAAGGCTCAGCATCCTCCATCCAGGACTGTATGCAGGAGTTTTTTGCCCCCCAAAAAAAAAAAATGACATGGGCTTCGCTATATTTTTGTATTCTAGCCAGGTACAGCAGGCAGGTACGGGATGACCCCAACCCCCAGCTGCCTATTTGTACCCGGCTGGAAACCAAAAATATAGGGAAGCCCTTTTTTTTTATTTCATGAATTTCATGAACTAATTAAAAAAAAAAATGACGTGGGCTTCGCCCAACTTTTGAGTCCAGCTAGGTACAACTAGGCAGCTGGGGATTGGAATCCACAGTGCAGGGTGCACATGCTTTCTGGGCACCCCCGCTGCGAATTGAAGTCCGCAGCCGCCCCAGAAAATGGCGCTTTCATAGAAGCGCCATCTTCTGGCTCTGTATTCAAGTCTTCCAGCTGCCCTGATGCCGGGGTGGCTCGCTGGGTAATAATGGGGTTAGGGCTAGCTGTATATTGTCAGCTGGCCCTAAGCCCGAAATTCATGGTGTCACGCCAATATTAGACATGGCCACCATGAATTTCTAGTAAAGATAAAAAAAACACACAACACACAGAAAAATATTTTTATTAGAAATAAAACACAGCACAATTAGTGACTCCATCTTTATTGAAATAAAGAACCCCCCTCCGCAGTAATCCTGGGTCAAGGGTCCCGCGCCGTCCAATCCGGATCCAATATCATCTGATCGGTTTGCTGGAAGGCAAAGCGATCAGATGATGTGTCAAGATCAAGGACGTGAATCACATCACACAGCAGCTGATTGTATAAACGGCTTTTATACAATCAGCTGATGCATCAGTAGAAAAAAAAAAAAATACTGAGTCACGTCCGTGTTGATTACCGGCAGCTCCTGGAGCGATCGGATGAGAGTCTGATCCTGTCCCATCACTGCAGGAGCTGCCGGTAATCAGCTGATGAAGTCTCCTGACGGCAGGATCAGCTGATAAGTTAAGCCGGCCGGGTGCTAAAAAGCCGGCGACACCGCGAGAATTACGATCAGCTGATGCGTCAGGTGACTGCATCAGGTGATCCATCGCCAGGTCCTGCAGGCTTCGTACGTGCCTGAGAGCACACAGCCGGAGCGGCGGTACCGGGAGAGGAGCTGGGAGCGGACATGGCATCGGGACCCTGCAGACAGGTGAGTATGACATTTTTTTTTCGCCACTGCCTCCACCTCTCGCCCAGACATGGCGCCGCACGGGAGCCGACATACACAGGACTGGAGGTGGAAGCGGCGGTGACAGTACCGGAGGATTCACGCTTCTGTGTTTACCAACAGAATGAATCCTCTTCCTGTATACGTCACTTTAGTACCCACCCCTTGCGTTTATAGCTGCGTTTTTAATCATAGAAACGCAGCTATATGCGTTTCTCATTGCGTTTTTGAACATCTCATTGAACTCAATGGGTGAAAAACGCAGTGAAAAACGCAGAAATAATTGACATGCTGCACCACAAAAACGCAGCTACAAAAAAACGCTGTGTGCGAACAGCAAAAATGAAAACTCATAGACATTGCTGGGGAAGCAATGTCACTGTGTTTTCAGCGCAAAAACGGGAAAAAAAACGCTGCTAAAAACGCAGCAAAAACGCCTAGTGCGCACAAGGCCCTAGATGTACTCGGATCCTTTTTAGTATGCAATTTATGTAGCATAAATTTCCGCAGGAACAGGTTGAGGTCCTTAATTACTGAAAATAAATCAAAATTAGATTGGGGAACAAAAGTCAAACCCAGTTGAAGAACTTCAATCTGGGAGCTGGTTAATTGATGTTTAGATAAATTAATTACCTCACGACCTGTGTTCCCATCTTTTTTACTAGATGGAGGAGGAGCACCACGGACACCACCAGGGGTTTTAAATCTATTTTTTGCATGGGCAGCTCTCGTGTTAGGTCATAGAGATCCAATATTGTCTGCTACACCCTCCTCATCCAATGAAGAAGCAGATGATGCAGATATTGACATTGATGATGCATGATGTTTCTTTTTATTACTGAGTGAAGCACCTGGCCACCAGTATACTTGACCATGTTTGTAATCCGACACATCACGTTGATACTTGCTAGTCTTAGTACTCAGAATTTCTTTTTCCCACTTCGTAAATTCATTCTCCAATTATTGATTAAATTTAGTTAACTCATCAGGTGACAATTCTAAAGATAACTGTGTTTGGGTCTCAGTAATGTTGCTCTCCACCTCCTTAATTGAGGGCTCGTTGATTTCAATAAGGAGCTGCATAAACGTTTTTGAGCAAGTTGATGCTGCCTCTTCCCATCGTTTTTTGAAAGAATCATCGGAGACTGTAAAGGAGGGAAAAACCCTCACACGTAGTCCCCCTGTAATCAAGCTACGCTCCAAGTACCTCCTCATCAATGCCACATTACACCAGAGGCGGTTTTTTTAATTTAATAATGACTTCATGCTATTCATATGGTCCAGAGCGGATCTGGAACCCAAAACATGTACATCACCCCCCTCGGTTTCAAATACCCGATCCAATTGTGAGGCCCACGTTTTTTCGCGGGCCTTATGATCCATAGGACCCTGTGAAGAGGCTGTGAAAAAACACAGTAATAAATTATAGAGAACAAGAAAACAGGGACCTGACATGAATCTCCTATCACGTGTCAAGCAACAACTTCAAGGAACATCAGAACACAGAACAAAAGAGAGAAGTCTTTAAATTTTGCTAGCTAGTGAAAAACCATCTCATAAAGCCAAAATTCATGCAATATAAATATTTATTATAACAATGCTTCAAGATAGTATAAATCAGACAAACAAACAAAGATCAACAGGTATATAAAGTGCAGAGGGGAAATAGAAAAGACCCCACGTGCCCCTGGATAGATGTTTTAATAATAGGATGGGTAAGTCATGCTGTATACAAGGCAGAGTAAAAAGGCAGGTGCAGAAAATTGCCCTAGTTAAATAGCCATGTCAAAACAGTCAAATTACAATGTAAAAACTCACCCATATTTAGTAATTATAGGACCAGGGGTGCACGTGGGGACCAGCGTCCCGACACGTGTTTCACGTCTCAACGCTTCTTCGGGGGACAGATAAAAAAGTGTGGAGATGTGCAGCCTTATAAGCCTCCCGTGTAAGCCCCATCACACCACATCACGCCAAGCTGTTACTGCGCACGGCCGGTGTTCTGAGTGCAGAGGCATTCAGCCACCCGGCGTCCACAGTGGAGATAGGAGGGAAGAAAACTTCCTGTGACGTCAGTGAGTAAGTCCAGGTCCCCGCTGCTAAGGACGCTGTTGTAACCATGCTTGCAAACAGACACACACGGCCGCGCGTCAGGAACGGACGGCTCCCCTATCCTGGATAAACAAGGTATTAACCCTTTACTGCATACATCAAAAAAGACAGGCTAATAACGTCCAAATCAGTACTATAGATGCAAATACTAGCGATCAGGAAAAACAAATTCATCATCTCAAAAATATGTCAGTATGCATAATATGTCAGTTTCTCTGAGAATGTGAGCAAGAGCAGGACATTGCAAGATGAGAAAGGTTAGTTGGAGGACGTCCAGCGTCTGCTTGCACAGAGATGAGACAGTGTCTTGCTGTAAAAGTCAGCAGCGTTCAGGGCTTTCAAAGTCACAAATTTGGCCACTGTCAGACATGAGGCTGGGACAGTCAGTGTCAGTAGCCAGGATGTGAGAGCGTTCTTTACAAAGTCACACAACATGCCGGTGTTCACACCAAACCGACAGTGCTCATCACAAATGGCAGGTCATCCACATACACACATACAAGAAATCACAACCTGTCAGCAAAACTGCCAGTCAGTCAAAAAGTCAGTTACAGACATTGCAATCAGTCTTCAAGTACACTTGCTGCAATGTTTTTACAATCACACAAAGGTTACCAAACACACAGAAACCACAAAGTCCCTGGCTTGTTCCCAGCACCTACGTCCCTTCTGAACGGAAGCCTCAAATGGTGTACGACCGTTCCCTGCCTATAGTGATGCGTATCTAGATCTTATACTCACCTCAGTCTCCTCTGAGTAAAGGCTACTTTACACACTGCGATATCGGTCTCGATATCGCTAGTGTGGGTACCCGCCCCCATCTGTTGCGCGACACGGGCAGATCGCTGCCCGTGCCGCACAACATCGCCCAGAGCCGTCACACATAATTACCTGTCCGGCGATGTCGCTGTGACCGGCGAACCGCCTCCTTTCTAAGGGGGCGGTCCGTGCAGCGTCACAGCGACGTCACTGAAGCGTCACTGAACCGCCGCCCAATAGCAGCGGAGGGGCGGAGATGAGCGGGACGTAACATCCCGCCCACCTCCTTCCTTCTGCATAGCAGCCGGGAGGCAGGTAAGGGGAGCTTCCTCGTTCCTGCGGTGTCACACGCAGCGATGTGTGCTGCCGCAGGAACGAGGAACAAGTTCGTTACTGCTGCAGTAACGATTTTTAAGAATGGACCCCCATGTCGCCGATTAGCGATTTTGCACGTTTTTGCAACGATGCAAAATCGCTTATCGGTGTCACACACAACAGCATCGCTAATGCGGCCGGATGTGCGTCACGAATTCCGTGACCCCAACGACTCCGCATTAGCGATGTTGCAGTGTGTAAAGCCCCCTTTAGTCTATCAAGCTCAAAGAGCGACAGACCTGGTCTATCAAATCCTTCAAACACGTGCCAGGGTCTGGGTAGGTCTTTACACATGAATGTTAGAGTTTCAGACCCTCAGTTTCAACTGCTATACACATCAATCTCAGCAGATGTCCCTAGATATAGACAAAACAAACAGGTCCCTGGCCGGAGGCGCCTCACATGGGTCAGCTCGTGGAATCGCAGGGGACCTAAGTTTCTCACGGTTAGACCACTGTATACAGGGCCCCTTCTCCTTTTTCACGGTTGGACCCCTGTATACAGGGCCCCTTCTCTCAGCCTCCCCCGTAAGAGGCTTATACACATACTCAGACTCATACGCCTACAGACAATAGCACATATAAAGCAACACTCATTGGGGACTAGGCAGCAGGATGCCTGCACGACACACCCCAAACCACAAGGACAGCACAGGAGGCAGTCAGTAACACAAGGGGTTACTTACCGCCTTTTGTCCTGCATCCAGTCCTGTTCCTGTGGGGGGAGATGTTGTGAGGCTGCAATTTTGCACCAAAAACTGTTATGGCAATCAGCAAAGCCACGAGCCACGTGCCCAATGAATGCTTCGCTGGCTGGAGGAAGTCAGCAATGACAGATGACAGTCGTGTGGTTCCCCATCTGAGCAAGTGCCCAGGAGGTCATTTATTCCAAAGCTCTAACATGTAAGTCAATGTACCCCAACATTCATTGGTCAATCCCAACACTATTACATAATGATTGGTTACACCCTTGTTTATCATTTATACTGATTGGTTCAGGTGAAATCTAATATATAAAGCTGAGTGTATGTGTGTACAGTGCTGGCCAAAAGTATTGGCACCCCTGCAATTCTGTCAGATAATACTCAGTTTCTCCTTGAAAATGATTGCAATCACAAATTCTTTGGTATTATTATCTTCATTTAATTTGTCTTCAATGAAAAAAAAAATTGTCAAAAAGCCAAATTGGATATAATTCCACACCAAACATAAAAAGGGGTGGACAAAAGTATTGGCACTGTTTGAAAAATCATGTGATGCTTCTCTAATTTGTGTAATTAACAGCACCTGTAACTTACCTGTGGCACCTAACAGGTGTTGGCAATAACTAAATCACACTTGCAGCCAGTTGACATGGATTAAAGTTGACTCAACCTCTGTCCTGTGTCCTTGTGTGTACCACATTGAGCATGGAGAAAAGAAAGAAGACCAAAGAACTGTCTGAGGAGAATCCAAATTGTGAGGAAGCATGAGCAATCTCAAGGCTACAAGTCCATCTCCAAAGACCTGAAAGTTCCTATGTCTACGGTGCGCAGTGTCATCAAGAAGTTTAAAGCCCATGGCACTGTGGCTAACCTCCCTAGATGTGGAAGGAAAAGAAAAATTGACGAGAGATTTCAACGCAAGATTATGCGGATGGTGGATAAAGAACCTCGACTAACATCCAAACAAGTTCAAGCTGCCCTACAGTCCAAGGGTACAACTGTGTCAACCCGTACTATCCGTTGGCGTCTGAATGAAAAGGGACTGTATGGTAGGATACCCAAGAAGACCCCACTTCTTACCCCGAGACATAAAAAAAGCCAGGCTGGAGTTTGCCAAAACTTACCTGAGAAAGCCTAAAACGTTTTGGAAGAATGTTCTCTGGTCAGATGAGACAAAAGTAGAGCTTTTTGGGAAAAGCCATCAACATGGGGGTTACAGAAAAAAAAAAGAGGCATTCAAAGAAAAGAACACGGTCCCTACAGTAAAACATGGCGGAGGTTCCCTGATGTTTTGGGGTTGCTTTGCTGCCTCTGGCACTGGACTGCTTGACTGTGTGCATGGCATTATGAAGTCTGAAGACTACCCACAAATTTTTCAGCATAATGTAGGGCCCAGTGTGAGAAAGCTGGGTTTCCCTCAGAGGTCATGGGTCTTCCAGCAGGACAATGACCCAAAACACACTTCAAAAAGCACTAGAAAATGGTTTGAGAGAAAGCACTGGAGACTACTAAAGTGGCCAGCAATGAGTCCAGACCTGAATCCCATAGAACACCTGTGGATAGATCTCAAAATGGCAGTTTGGAGAAGGCCCCTTCACATCTCAGGGACCTGGAGCAGTTTGCCAAAGAAGAATGGTCTAAAATTCCTGCAGAGCATTTTAAGAAACTCATTGATGGTTACCGGAAGCGGTTGTTCACAGTTATTTTGGCTAAAGGTTGTGCAACCAAGTATTAGGCTAAGGGTGCCAATACTTTTGTCTGGCCCATTTTTGGAGTTTTGTGTGAAATGATCAATGATTTGATTTTTGTTTCATGCTCTTTTGTGTTTTTTCATTGCAAAATAAATGATAATAATACCAAAGAATTTGTGATTGCAATTATTTTCAAAAAGAAACTGAGTATTATCTGACAGAATTGCAGGGGTGCCAATACTTTTGGCCAGCACTGTATGTATGTCCGCTAAAGGAATCCGCACCGTCGCATTTACAATCACGAAATTTTGCACAGTCACTCCATGTGACTCAGGGAACGTCATAGACTATGTTTGGGCGGGAAAATTTAACTCCGCGCTTTACAGTTACTCTTCAAAAATCCTACCTCCATTAAACTGAATAGTGGTTGCTATAGGAACAAAATAAACTGTTAGTATAAGAAGCTTATGTGTGAAGTAAAAAGATGTCGGTGGGAAGACGGATAGAGAGAGACAGAAAGAGAGAGAGAGAAAGACAGACAGAGACAGACGTGGAAAGAGACAGACAGAGACAGACGGGGAAAGAGACAGAGAGCTAGAGACAGACAGAGACAGCCCTGGAAAGAGACAGCCCTGGAAAGAGACAGCCCGGGAAAGAGACAGACCGGGAAAGAGACAGACCGGGAAAGAGACAGACCGGGAAAGAGACAGACCGGGAAAGAGACAGAATGAGAAAGAGACAGACCTGGAAAGAGACAGAAGGACAAAGAGACAGACGGGCAAAGAGACAGACGGGCAACGAGACAGATGAGCAAAGCGACAGATGAGCAAAGCGACAGATCGGGAAAGAGACAGATGGGAAAGAGACAGCTGGGCAAAGAGACAGCCGGGCAAAGAGACAGCCGGACAAAGAGACAGCCGGGCAAAGAGACAGCCGGGCAAAGAGACAGCCGGGCAAAGAGACAGCCGGGCAAAGAGACAGCCGGGCAAAGAGACAACTGGGCAAAGAGACAACCGGGCAAAGAGACAGACGGGGAAAAAGAGAGACAGAAAGACAGACACAGAGATGGAGACAGATAGATTGATACAAATACAGACAGATAGAAACAGACAGACAGAGACATACACACAAATAGACAAGGAAAGAGACAGAGAGACAGACAAACAGCGACAAACAGACAGAGACTGGGAGAGAGACAGAGAGACAGTTACTATCCCGGGCAATGCCCGGGTACTACAGCTAGTATTACATAAATCAGAGACCACCTGATTCAAATGGATGGCAATATGATATTCTTGGCATGCTGCATGCTCCAAGATGGTCTTTATCTTGTTCTTACATAATCTAGGGACCTTTTTAATATCAATTTATGTAATGTTGAACATGCAGAGCCATGTGCATCAGGGGACTCTCTTAGAGATTGTTCTTACAGTTTTTGACCAAAGTTCTGCAACAAAAAGGCTGCAGTTTGAACTGCATAGTGCGGACAAGAAACCCAAATTCCCATAGACTTTGCTTGAAAAGCAGAACACAACCATTTTGGCATTAAACACTGCAGTTGAAAAAGCAGCAAAAAAGCAGGTAAAAAGCAGGTAAAAAGCAACGTGCGGACATAGCCTAAGAGTCTCCAATTCATTCATTTTGTTTGAAAGACTTCTTGCATTTGCCAGTAGACATTTTATACTATTAACGCATTCTTTACTCCTTGCCTCCCTACTTTCCTTGTATGTCCCAGCCCCCCTAATCCTTCATTGACCCCTACAGTCTCACTATCTTTTTCTGCTCTATTTATCCCCTTATTTGCTCCACTACCCTCCCTCCCCCCAGATCCTAGTTTAAAAGCTCCTCCATCCATCTGACCATTTTCTCCCCCA
Source organism: Anomaloglossus baeobatrachus (assembly GCF_048569485.1). Classification (NCBI taxonomy): domain Eukaryota; kingdom Metazoa; phylum Chordata; class Amphibia; order Anura; family Aromobatidae; genus Anomaloglossus; species Anomaloglossus baeobatrachus. Next base: position 262,268 of record NW_027442287.1, read on the forward strand.
GCACAGCTGCACCCTCCCCACTGAGGTGCAGCTCATCCCTACCTTAGAGCCTGTAGCCGACTGACAAGTTGGCCCAGTTCTCTATGAACCTGAACTCTTCCTTCCTGCACCAATTTGTAAGCTACATATTTATCTCCCTAAGCTCCCGTTGTCTTTGTAGTGACGCTCGTGGCACCGATAGTATTTCTGAAAACAGCACCTTGGAGGTCCTGGACTTCAGCTTCTCTCCTAGTTTCCTGTAATCATCCACCTGCCTCTAATCTTGTCATTAGTACCAATGTGCACCATGACCGCTGGGTTTTCCCCAGCCCCACCCAGCAATCTGTCTATCCGACCCGCAATATGCCGAACTCAAGCACTCGGCAGACAACACACTGTTCAGCATTCACAGTCTCGGCGACAGATGACCCTGTCTGTCCGCCTAATTATAGAGTCCTCTACCACCAACATCTGTCTGGGCTTTGCTGCACTCCTATTTCCCTCCTTCCTACAGCAGCCATTTTCCTGGTTGCTAGGAGTAACGTCCTGCTGTAGAGATCCTAGTCCTGGCCCTTCATTCCTAATATCCGCCACACAGGCATATTTACTAGGCTGTGCCAGATCAGGACTAGGCTCCCTGACATTTCTCCCCCCTACCTCTTCGTCTGTTACCCAGCTACCTACCTCTGGGTCCTGACCTTCCCCTCCTCCACCCTCCTCCATAGCACTGGCCCCAGCCAGAGCCGCTCAGTGAGCTCTAAACTCCTCTCTAGGTTTGCAATGCCCCTGAGTGTTGTGAGCTGCATATTTAGATCAGTTACCTGGGCTTCCAAATATGTAACACGCTGGCATTGAGAGCAGGCATATTCACCCTCCAACGGCTGCTCAAGGCAGGCATACATCTGACAAGACACACACCTGGTAGCATTGTCCATGGAGCCGCTATTAATGGGGATGAACAGTGCAGATAAAAGCAAAAAACAAAGGAAAACTTGTAAGGAAAACTCCAAACTATGATATTGTTTTTAAACTATGCACTTCCCGGCCCCCTCAGACTTTACTGCCCCTCACAAGCTCAGTGACCCTCGCTTACTGTGGCCGGGGTAAATAGTTCTGGAACAATCTAGAAACAGCTGTGGCTACTGCCCCCTCAGACTTCACTGCTCATCCCTGGATTTCCAGGATATCTGCTCCATGTCCGTCCACGGCTTCCAGGATGTGTCCTGTCTACATACAGCCTCCATTACCTCACTGTGACCCCCTGACATAAACTTCCCCTCACCCAGCACCATGACACCCAGCACAGCAGAGCCCTGCATACACTGAGGAGCTGACCATGTGACCCCTGACTCCTCCCTCCATGTGACATCATCACAGGTCCTGTAGGCACAGAGCAGCCATATATCCGGTGCGTGGTTCTACAGGAGGAGGTAGGTGCAGGGTCTCTGTTATTTTCTCTCCTTTTTTCATGTTTCTGTCGTCTTTTCTTTGTTGCTATGACGACGCTGAAGTCGGTTTCTTATTCAGGAATTATGTTTTCTGTTTTTTTCCTCTTTTTACAGGTTTTTATCTACAAAAATAAAAACAATATAATACACTGCAGTGCGGAGCCCGAATGTGAATACAACAACAAAAATGATGAAACCGGCAGAAAAAACGGCATCAAAGTAGCACCGAAGGGAGTTATGGAAAGGGTTAAAGGACTCCGCACTGCATTGCACTTTATTGTTATATTTTTGTGTTTGCTGTTTAACCCCTTAACGACTGCCGATACGCCTTTTAACGGCGGTAATTAAGGGTACTTCTTCCAATCCGCCGCTTTTTAATGGCGGTCGGAAAAAAGGGTATAGCACCCCCCAGAGTCAGAAAATCTCCGGGATTTCAGCTACCGGGGGTAGCTGAGACCCTGGAGATCACGATCAGGGTCGGTTTTTCCGGTCCCCATTCACGTGATCGCCATTACAAACCGTGTAACAGCGATGACGTGAAAGTTAATGTTGCGCCGGTAAAAAAATGATTCTTCTCCCATCTGGCATGATCAAACATGTCAGATGGGAGATGAAAGTCCTCCCCCGGTCGCCGGTGTGGCAAAAATCTCCTCACCCCTCCAGTCCCCGTCCCCCGTCGCTGAAAGTGTCTGGCAAGTGTGCAGACCCCTCTCATGTCAGGGCTCACCCACTTGTGAGCACGATTCCCACAAACCAAAAACACTCCCTCTGGGAAAATGCAAAAGTGAGTTTGACTTTGTACACAATAAAGCAGATTCAGAAGCCCCTTCATGACTTTATGAGCACACCACGTATTGTTCATTTGTTTTCCGGTCATACCAGAGATACATTTACCCCACTCCCCCCTCAATGTCCTTCTAGTAAATGTTGATGTACAGCCCTCAATACCCTTCTGATATACTGTCTCATTGTCCTTGGTTAAGTCATGTGCATGTATATAGAAACAGTTATTGTCTTTTCCACAATTTCCAACACCATTGTATTGAAGACTGAACCATAATCCATCATAGGGAATGGGGCCTGAATGAGGAATCTTAGTCTTTATTTTGGCAATTATGCCCTTGTCTGAATCGTATTCCATCCACCACGAGTATCCATCAGGCCGTGTGATATTTAGCTGGAACCAGGGTTTAGTGACCCATCCAACTATAGTCAATGTAGCAGATACATCGCGAGGTACATCTTCTCCCAAAAATCTAGATTGAGTCCAGGTTTCATTGTGTATACAGTCTGGTATCAATACCTCCTGTGGTTCCAGAGGTAAGGCTTAATATGGCATAGTCTTTGAAGAAATAGGACTGTGTGTGCAGATCCAACAGTCCTTTGGATTTTCTCCTTCCATGTCCTTAGTAAGAGAAATATGGTGGCGAATAAGTTTATTGTCCCAGTCCATATTTAAAAGGATGTTCAGTGTCTTTGTTGGGTGCAGCAATCCTGGTACTCCCATCAGGATAATTAGCAAAACTGTCATTCTGCCGGTGGAGTGACCTTTTAACAGTGACTGGCGTGGATCCAGGTGGGCTTTCCCTCAAGTTTCACTGAGGTGGATGTGGTCAGTTGGACTTGGAATGGGCCATCAAAGCGTGGATCTAGGCTCCTTCTCACGTGTCTGCGCACGACCACCCAATCACCTGGATTCAGCTGATGCACATCTGCACTTGCATTGGGATCTGGAATGGATGAAAAGACATATTTATGCACCACATTAAAGGGAAAGTGTCAGCAGAAATTTGGGGCATACTGGGCATGCGCGGGGACCGCTGGAGCACTGGGCGGCATCATCAGGTATGGAAAGGAGCGATGGGGGACGGCATAAAGGACCAGGAGGGAGAATAACGGACGCAAGAAAGCCCGCCCCCGTGACTATAAAAAAGATTGCCATACAAAAAGGTAAGACTTTATAAAGTCTTTATTTTGGTCTCACATGGGGCACAATAACAACAGGAACCTTTCCAGAATGCAGCACAGGAGCTGCAGAGGAGGAATCTTTTAGGTTTTGGGCGAAATTTCTGCTGACACGTTCCCTTTAAGTCTTTCCTGTAAGGCCTGAACATAGGCTGTCATAGTGCCATGTTGCATCTGCACTTGCATTGGGATCTGGAATGGATGAAAAGACATGTTTATGCACCACATTAAGTCTTTCGTGTAAGGCCTGGACGTAGGCTGTCATAGTGCCGTGTTGCATCTGTAACACTTGTGGAAAGTACAGACCTGTTTTTGGGGCACTACCAAAAAGGACTTCAAAAGGAGACAAGCCTGTCTTTCTATTTGGAGTGTGTCTGACTGAAAAGAGTGCCATGGATAAGCACTCTACCCAATTGTTTCCTGTCTCTGTCATGGCCTTTTGAATTTTTAGTTTAAGTGTCCCATTTAATCTCTCTACTTTTCCACTGCTCTGTGGATGATAAGGGGTATGGACGCCTGCTCTATTCCCAGGGCCTGCATAATTTCCCTCATTATTTCTCCAGTGAAGTGTGTACCCCTGTCACTTTCTATGGTTTTTGGGATGCATACCTACAGACTAGTTCCTTCATTAGTTTATCTGCAGTTGTTTTAGCATTTGCACATTTTACTGGATAGGCCTCAACCCATCCTGAGAAGAGATCTACACATACCAGGACGTATTCATACACTCCTACCTTGGGTAGTTGTATGTAGTCTATCTGCCATCTCGGGTAGAGCGGTCTGGGTGTTGCTTTCTTAGGGACTTTTACTGTTTTACCTGGGTTGTGTTGTGTGCAGATAATGCAGGATTGTAAGTGTTTGGAGGCTATGTAACAGAAGCCAGGAGAGATCCGGAAGGTATTCACCTGGTTACACATGTGACTTTTTGAGGCGTGAGTGGGGCCATGTGTTGCTTGTGCCATCATAGGGAGCAGGGACCTTGGTAAACACAACTTATCCCTACTTTCCCATACTCCATTCGAGTTCAGCTCAGCTCCCATTTTCTCCCAGTGTTCCTTCTCTGTTTGGGCAGCCTGATGCTGGAGGGATTTCAGGACATCCAGACTCACTGTGGCTGGAACTTGCTGGCTCCCTGCCACTATCCTCTGATCCCTAGGCCTCTTTGCCGCTGCTTTCGCAGCCATATCCGCCCTTCTATTGCCCGGTACCTCCAGTGAGTCACCTTTTGTGTGTGCTTTCACCTTAATGATGCCAACCTGGACTGGTAACATTAGTGCCTCCATTAACCATTTTACCAATTCTGCATTTTTAATAGGCTTACCAGCTGACGTAAGAAAAGCTCTACTTCTCCAAATAGGGCCAAAATCATGACAGATCCCAAATCCATAATTTGAGTCTGAATAAACATTAATTTTCCTACCTGATCCCGCTCTACACGCCTCAATGAGCGCTGTTAGCTCCGCCTCCTGCGCAGACATGTGCGGCGGGAGTGGTTCAGCTCGGATTACCTCATGTGAGGATCCTACTGCATATCCAGTGTAGAATCTCCCATTCAGGTGGTATCTGGAGCCATCTGCAAAAAACTCAAAATCTGCATTAGGAATAGGTGTATCGTAGACATGTGAAAAACCTGCTGTCTCCTGACTCATCAGCTCTATGCAGTTATGTTCGTGCGTCATGTCAAAGTATTCATCCTCGCTTGCTACCATTGTCACCAATTCCCCCTGTTCTGAATCTACTGGCAAAAGGGTGGCCGGATTCAGAACATTACACCTCTTGAGGGTGACATACTCTGGAATCAGAAGGGCACATTCAAGTCTGAGCTGTCTGGCCATAGACAGGTGTTTCAGTTGGACTTGCACAAGTATAGCATGGATGTCATGCGGGGAGTAAATTGTTAAGGGAAATGTCAATGTGATCTCACAAGCGTTCCCTAGCAGTTCTGTAGCAGCCGCTACAGCACGGACACACGTGGGAGACCCTCTGACAACTGGGTCCAATCGCGCTGAGTAGTAAGCTATTGGTCTTTGTGTGTCACCATGTTGCTGTGTGAGGACGGCTGTCGCAAGCCCTCACTGTTCTGTGCAAAACAAGAAAAATGGTTGATCGTAATTTGGAATACCCAGGGCCGGGGCAGATACAATGAGTAGTTTAAGGGAATGAAAGGAATCAATAGCTTCCTGAGTGAGGTCAAAGGGGTCAGATGACAGACAATCATAGAGGGGTTGCATCATTTGCGAGGCAGACCTTATCCAAGGCCTGCAGTATGACACTAAGCCCAAAAAGGTGCGCAGTTGCCGGTGGGACCTGAGTAAGGGGAGATTTTGGACTGCTTGTTTTCTCTCCTCAGTCAGGTGTCTAGAGAGGACGGAGCATTGCCCCCCCTCCCCCCCCCGGGGCATTTGCGGAGGCCTGCATGACCCCTGATTGGTGGGGAGGTCAGGGTGTCATGGGTGGGGGAGGGGGAGCGAGCCCGTTTTGAATGGATTGGAGGGGCAAAGGGGAGGAGCGGCACTTTCCCGCTCCCCTGGCTGAAGGACGAGTCGCAGCCACATTACCTGCGGCAATGGAGTCCGTTGAAAACATCCTGGAGCGGCTGCGAGCGGCGGCTGGCGACCATCCTCCAGGCTGGTTGCAGGCGTCTGTGCAGGGACTCATCGGAGGGAGTCGGGAGGCGGTGGGGGCTCCCCCCCCACGTGAGCGGCGCCTCCGGAGATCCAGACCGCCGGAGCGGTTATCACCTGAGGTGACTCCCCGGGCCCGGCGACGCATTAGAAGCCCCTCCGGGGACCCTCCAGGCCGGGCGCCATGTGCAAAAAAGTCCAGCAGGCCCCGGTCTGGGAGGAATTCAAGAATGCGGCCGGGTCCAGCGGTGGAGAGCAGGCCTTCCCTGGAGTTGGGGGCGGGGCCTGCTCCCACTATGTCAACGGTGGCTGTCGGAGCTGCGGCGGGGCGCTCTGGTGATGTGCCGGCCGAGCGCCCTGAGCCCTGTCTGCGGTGGAGGTCGGATGAGGGGGCGGGCCCTAGCGGAGGGGGCGGATCGCGACGGCTGGAATCGGTAGTGCACCGGGCCTGGCGTGCAGGGCCCTCATCAGCAGAGGCCCCGAATGTCGGGGGGGCCCCGTGGAGTGGGATGTGGGAGCGGCGTCGGCAGGATCCAGAGGACCGCAGACAGCCCCCTCTGGCAGCCGGCTGGGGGGGCGGACAGCAGCCGCAGGATCAGCTCCTGGAGGGATCTTCCGGCCCTGCGGCAGCAGGGGCTAACGGCGGCGGAGCGGAGGCGCGGGGCCAGGAATCTACTGAGCAGCCGGAGGGACGACAGGAGTCTGGTAGTCCGGCTGACGGGGCCGCTACCCTCGTGCAGCCCGGTGAGTATGGTTCTATGTCTTGTTTGTCTTCCCAGTATTGTCAGGTACAGAATGCAAGGGGGGATGTAGGTCACCCAGGGTTTCGGCAGGGGTTACCCACGGGGGGTGGAGGAGAGGTGTCAGGTGGGGGGGAGGTGGTAGAGCTTATAGGTTGTGTGCGTACGTTGCTGGAGCGGATTGGGGGGGCACGGGAACACGCAGGGCCAGTGGGGGCTTGGATTAATCCGCCTCCCTTGGGCATTAGTGGAACGCCAGTGGCGGGTATTGCTTCCCCGGTGTCGGTGTCGGTTCAGACGGAAAAGAATAAGGAGGACAGGCTTCATTTGGATGATCGGGCGCGGGGGGAGGTTTTCGTCTGTTTTGAGGGTCCCTTGGGTTCCCATCTTAAGACAGAGGTGAAGGAGAAGATATGGAAGGATGAATACGTAGAGATCTTCTCCCTGCTGCCGTTGGCAAAATTTAATTTAGACAAAGGTAAAAAGGACGAGAGCAAGAAAGAGGAGGAGAAGAAGCGGCGGTGGCGCTTGATCCCTCAGACGTTCACTAATTGGTTGCAGGCTTTTGCTATTTTGGCGAGTGTGATAGGCGAGAAGGCGCCGGAGAACTGTTCACATTTGTTTTGCTATATGGACGCTATTGGTGAGGCGTACAGGGTGTATGGGGGACAGACATGGCTTAGGTATGATGAACAGTTTCGTCAGCGGAAGGCCGTTCGACCTTCTATTAGATGGGACCAAAAGGACATCGGGTTGTGGTTACGGGTTATGGCGCCGTCGAGATATGGCCAGCCCTTTCAGGGCGGGGCCGGGTCTGCCGGCCAGTCCGGATCGCAGGGTGCTGGTAGTCAGCCAGGTCAGGGGGGTTCGCAAAAGCCCGGTGTGTGTTGGCAATTCAATGAGGGGCAATGCAAGTTCGGGGCCACCTGCCGTTTTAAGCACCTCTGTACCCATTGTAATGGGACCTCACATGGAGCGGCAAAGTGCTTTAAGAAAGGCAAATCCAAGCCCGGCACCACTCATACCCAAGGGTCTGACGCCGGTGAGGTTAGCCGCGATGCTTCCGTACCTAAATAGGTACCCAGATAGAGAGAAAGCTGAAGTTTTGCGGTTGGGATTTGGGGAGGGTTTCAGAATTCCGGCTCCCACTTTTGCAGTGCCGGCGGCGACAAAGAACCTTTTGTCAGCTTATCAGCATTCGGGGGTTGTGGCCGAGAAATTAGGCAAGGAAGTGGCTTTGGGGAGGATGGCGGGGCCGTTCCAGGCCCCTCCTTTTCCTGATCTAGTGGTCTCGCCGTTGGGGGTGGTGCCAAAAAAGGAGCCGGGAAAATTCCGGCTGATTCACCATCTGTCTTACCCAAGAGGTAGGTCGGTAAACGACGGGATACCGGCTGAACTGTGTTCGGTGGTTTATACGTCATTTGATGAGGCCACAAGTTGGGTAAAAAAATGCGGAAGGGGAGCGCTTATGGCTAAGACGGATATTGAGTCAGCTTTTCGGCTGTTGCCAGTGCATGCAGATTGTGTCCGGTTGTTGGGTTGCTTTTGGGAGGGAGCGTATTTTGTAGATCGCTGTTTGCCCATGGGGTGCTCAATCTCCTGCGCATTTTTCGAAACGTTTAGTTGCTTTTTGGAGTGGGTTGTTCGGGACGTTTCAGGCTTGTCAGCATTGGTGCATTACCTCGATGATTTTTTGTGTGTAGGTCCTGCCGAGTCGGCTCAGTGTGCCGGGATTTTGGCAACTATGGAGTGGGTTGCGGATCGATTTGGGGTCCCCCTGGCGCCGGAGAAAACGGTGGGACCAACTACTAGTTTAAGTTTTCTGGGCATTGTAATCGATTCAGTGGCCTGGGAAGTCCGGCTTCCTGAGGACAAGGTTGCGGCCATGAGGGACGAGGTGGCAAGGGCAAGGCGGGTGAAGAAACTGCAATTAAGGGAAGTGCAGTCCCTACTGGGAAAGCTTAACTTTGCTTGTAGGGTGATGCCAATGGGCCGGATTTTTTCGCGACAACTGGCCAGGGCGACGGCGGGGGTGCTTGCTCCGCACCATTACGTTCGGTTATCAGCAGACCACAAAGCGGACCTAGCAGTGTGGGGGCAGTTTTTGGAACACTACAACGGTCGTTCATTGATAATGGAGGATGCAGTGGACAATTTTGACTTGGAGTTGTTTACGGATGCGGCGGGCAGTTCAGGTTTCGGAGCTTTTTTCAAGGGTCAGTGGTGTGTGGGTCGGTGGCCGGACAACTGGACGGCTGAAGGCCTGACAAAGAATGTGGCGCTGTTGGAAATTTTTCCAATAATGGTGGCACTTCATCTTTGGAGAAGCCAGTTGGCAAACAAAAAGATTCGTTTTAACTGTGACAACATGGGGGTGGTGATGGCGATTAATCAGTTTTCGGCGTCCTCTCCTCCGGTCGTGCGGGTGTTACGTGAATTGGTGTTGGTTTGTTTGCAAATTAACGCATGTATTACGGCGACTCATGTGCCAGGTGTTCAGAATCTAATAGCTGATTCCCTCTCTCGTTTTCAGTGGGATCGGTTCCGGGTTTGCGCACCAGAGGCAGAGTCCAACGGGTTGGAGTGCCCGGCACACCTTTGGACCGTGGTCTTCGGGCAGCGGGACCACTAATTCGGGCGTCCTTGTCGGGTAACACGTGGACAGCATATCAGGCAGCATGGGGGCTGTGGGAGCAATGGTTGCAGGGTGGAGATTTTTCTGAAGAGGATCAGTTGGGTATATTGCTGGAAAAGTTGGGGGAGGTGGCAGTAGCAGGATGGTCGGTTGCGAAGGCAAATCGTTTTATGGCAGGGTTAGCATTTGGTTTTCGGTTACGAGGGTTACGAGATTTAACTAAGTGTTTTTTGGTTGTCCAGGCGTTGAAGGGTTTTCGAAGGGGACGAAAGATATTGGATGGTAGACGACCTGTGTCATTCGGATTATTGGAACGGCTGGGTGGGGTGTTGGGGGAGGTATGTACATCTCCGTTTGAGGAACATTTGTTTAGGTTGGCGTTTTCCTTGGCGTTTTTTGGAGCCCTGCGGGTTGGGGAATTGGTATCTCCCAGTAAGGTGTCCCCCGGGGGTTTGAGTCGTGGTGACATTATGGCGGTGGACAGGGGAATTGAATTTTGGATAAGGAAATCTAAGTCTGACCAACGGGGGGTAGGGAAGCGAGTGTGTTTGGGAGCGGTTAGGGGATCGGATATGTGCCCGTTGAGGTGTTTCATTAATTTTGAACAGATTCGTAAAAGGGGGGATGGCCCGCTGTTATGTCATGACGACGGGTCTTTCCTATCACGATATCAGTTTGTGAGCGTTTTCAGGGCATGTTTGAAGTCGTTGGGGTTAGATCCTAAGTCTTTCGGATCGCACTCTTTTCGCATAGGGGCGGCAACAGAAGCATCCGGGCGCGGTTTGTCTGATGACACGGTTAAACAGATTGGTAGGTGGAAGTCTGGGCGTTTTAAGTTATACGTCCGCCCCCAGGCGGTGGTCGGAAACTGAGTGGGGACTCTTACGGTGAATGGGGGGGGGGGGGGGCGGCCGGGGTGTGGGTTTTTTCGTTTGAAGGTATCAGGCACTAACATGTTTGTTTGTTTGTGCTTTTGTATTGCAGAAACACCCCTTCCCTCCCCCCCGCTGGTCTGGATCTTGGGCCATTCCTACGTATTTTGGGGAGCCCGGCGAGCGGATGCGAGAAGGAACGGGAGACAGTTAGGGTTCGCCAGGGACGTGGCTCTTGTACGATGGCTTGGGGTTCGGGGGGTTAGGGTGGAGCAGGGTGTTACAAGAGGTGCATAAATATGCCCGATTAGACAGGCCTCCTGACGTGTTGGTTTTACACGTTGGGGGGAACGATCTAGGGGAGAGGCCTTTCAGAATCCTAATAAAAGACATCAAGCACGACTTGTTGCGGCTCTGGGTGTCTTTTCCAGGGATTACGGTAGTTTGGTCAGAGATGGTGGCGAGAAGGAGTTGGCGGAAAGCACGGTCTGTTGAGAGGCTGAACAAGGCGCGGGCGAAGGTTAATAGGGCGATTTCAAAGTTTGTTAGTCGGAATGGGGGTGTTTGTATCCGGCATGTGGAGTTGGAAAGGACGGAAGAGGAATTTTGGTTGGCGGACGGGGTACACCTAAATGCGGTAGGGATCGATTTGTGGACCCTCGGCTTACAGGGAGGTATTGAAAGGGCCCTGAGGTTGAGGGGGGTCTCAGGCACTTGAAGGTTATCAAGGTGCCTTCGTTGTGGCGTGTTATTGGTGGGTCCTTGAAGTTGGTTTAAAATTGTTCGGGGAATCCATACGGGTGTGGATCCCCTCATTGGCATAATTGCTGGTCACCTGGTGATTTGGAGGGGAATCCCGACGGGGATATCGGGGCCCCTGTGGGTGTGTTGGGGTTAATGAAGGATTAACCCTTACAGTTTGGTGCGCCTGAGCCAGTGTGGGTAACGGCTGGGAGCAAGTTGGTTTGATGGTTCGGTTTATGGGGATCACCAGGGTTGTAGCTTCAAGGACCTTACCATATTGCAATTTTATTGGTTATGTATTTATGTTAATAAAATGGCTGCTATGGCCAGAATTATCCAAAGATATTCGGTGTCTGCGTAGTCATTTTAGATAAGAATGGGAATGGTGGAAGGAGACGGGAGGAAGACCGGAGTCAGCAATTCCAGGGTCAAGAGAGGACGGAGCATTGCCCCCCCTCCCCCCCCCCCGGGGCATTTGCGGAGGCCTGCATGACCCCTGATTGGTGGGGAGGTCAGGGTGTCATGGGTGGGGGAGGGGGAGCGAGCCCGTTTTGAATGGATTGGAGGGGCAAAGGGGAGGAGCGGCACTTTCCCGCTCCCCTGGCTGAAGGACGAGTCCCGCCCGCCCTCCCTGATATTCATGGTATGTCTGGGGTGTGTATCATACGTTAGACGGGGGGGGGGGGGGGGGGGTTTATCGGGTCGTAGTGGCTGATTGGCGTGTTATTGGTGGGTCCTTGAAGTTGGTTTAAAATTGTTCGGGGAATCCATACGGGTGTGGATCCCCTCATTGGCATAATTGCTGGTCACCTGGTGATTTGGAGGGGAATCCTGACGGGGATATCGGGGCCCCTGTGGGTGTGTTGGGGTTAATGAAGGATTAACCCTTACAGTTTGGTGCGCCTGAGCCAGTGTGGGTAACGGCTGGGAGCAAGTTGGTTTGATGGTTCGGTTTATGGGGATCACCAGGGTTGTAGCTTCAAGGACCTTACCATATTGCAATTTTATTGGTTATGTATTTATGTTAATAAAATGGCTGCTATGGCCAGAATTATCCAAAGATATTCGGTGTCTGCGTAGTCATTTTAGATAAGAATGGGAATGGTGGAAGGAGACGGGAGGAAGACCGGAGTCAGCAATTCCAGGGTCATGTACCTTCAGAGATACAGTGACCCAAAAATGTCACCTTTTGCTTACAGTACTGTAATTTTTCACGTGAAACTTTGCAACCATTCTCTGCCAGAAAACACAGCAAAGAAATTGTGGCTTCCTTGCAGGACGTCTGGTCTGGACAGCAGAGCAAAAGGTCATCCACGTACTGCAATAGCGTAACCTGTGGATGAGGCGGTTGCCAGTGCTCCAGAATTCCTGCCATAGCTGTGGAATAAATGGTAGGTGAATTCATTCCTCCTTGCGGGAGGACTGTCCATATGTACTGTTTCCCCTCATGTGTGAAGGCAAAAAGATACTGACAGTCAGGGTGTAGAGGCACAGAGAAAAATGCATTTGCCACATCAATTACTGTAAAACATTTGGAGGTCCCTGGGATTTGTGACAGTAAGGTATGTGGGTTTGGAACAATAGATGTTACACTCTCAGTGACAGCATTGACAGCTCTCAAATCATGCACCATTCAGTATGTATCAGGGGAACCTTTGGGCCCTGTGCGCACTTACCGGATTTTGCCGCGGATTTTCTGCAGATTTGCTGCATGTTTCGCTGCAGAAAATGTTCATAACATCTCTGCAGTGAATCACCAGCAAAACCTATGGGAAAAAAAAATCCTGTGCGCACTAGGCGGATTTTGACAGCTGCATGTTTTGCTGCGGGATTCCCGCCGCAAAAACAATTGCATGTCAATTCTATTCCGCACGTCGCTGTGGGATTTCACTCCATTGACTGCCATGTAATCGTCAAATCCCGCAGGGAATAATGCAGGCAGCAAATTCTGTGCAGTTCACTGCGTTTTCCTGCGTTATTCCCTGCGGTATTTTACGGTTTACCTGCAGTAATGTACATCGCTTGCCTGCGGTTTTGCAGGGAAGTGATGTCATTATGACAGGAAGAGGAAGCGGAGCAGAGAGTAAACACACACAGATGACAGACACACACAGACATCACAGACATAGAACACAGACATAGACACATAGAACACACATAGAAATCAAACGGAAATATAGAAAACAAAGCACGTGGGCTCTGCTGTATATGTACCGTCCAGCCGAGGTAAGCACACAGCGGCGGCCCGGTATTCTCAGGCTGGGGAGGGAGAGGGGCAGGGTTAATGTCCCCCGCCTCCCTCCCACCGCCCGCAGTCGAGAATATCAGCCGCAGCTGCCCCGGGACTGTCGCATCGATTATGCGGCAGTGTCGCGGGCGGAGCAGGGGACGCTGCGCTCTCCCACTGCTCGGGTCCGGCTGCCGCTGCTGCTGCGACCGCTGCTGCTGCTCGGTGGTGGCTCGAGCGGTAGGCCGGATCCCGGGGACTCGAGCGGCGCTCCTCGCCCGTGAGTGAAAAGGGGGATTGATTGGTTCTGGGGGTTTTGATTATGGATATTGTCCGTGACGCCACCCACGGTTGTGGTGATTTTGGTGACACCACCGCTGCTCTGAACGGGGATCCCGGGAGCGGTGACAGGGAGCAGCTGAGTTGTTATTTCTCCCCTCCGTGGGTAGGGGGTTGGTTGTCCCGGGGCCCGGTGATGGGGTAGGTAGGGATGATGGCAGGTGGGTTGCGGGGCCTAGTGAGGTGCAGGGTCGCAGGGGCAGCGCTGTGCCGTACAGCACGGGGGTACTCACTCAGCCTGAGACGATGACACAGTTCTCGGTAAAACACACGGCTGGATGGACGGGTCCCCCAGACGGCTGCGGTTGTTTCTTCCCCGTAGGTTAGTGATGACTGTCTCTCCCTGCACCTATGTTCTATGTTGATTCCGATGGGTTCCCACCGGTAACCCGCTCCCCGACTTGGATGTAGGCCGGAGGAGCCCCTTTTGCCCGCAGGCGCTGGCCCTGGGAAACGGTTGCCCTTGGCGGTGGCGGTGTCTCCCCTTCACGGTTGGACGGTTGCCTTCTGTCGGGACTTGACTGTTTGGAAACCCAGGAGGTCCCCTTCACTAACGGATTCGGCAAATTCACGGCGACTCCTAGCCTTGCCGGGGTCCGAAAAGCCCCTGCCAATGGTGCTGGCTTCTCCTTGTGTACCGGTCCGGTACCGCCGGGCCACCGCCCATCCACGGTCCTTACGGCAAACTCCGATAGGCCACTCCTGCAGACGGTCACCACCGTCTGCCAACCTTGCTGCTCCGTCCGGGCCACACACCCAGACTCACTTCAGTCTGCTCTCTTGCCCCTTCACTACTGCTCACTTTTCCTCCTTCCACTTTCACTGTCCAAGCTAATCTGCTCCTTTTCCATCCTCCAGGACTGTGAACTCCTTGGTGGGTGGAGACCAACCACCTGGCTCCACCCCCTGGTGTGGACATCAGCCCCTGGGGAAGGCAACAAGGGTTTTGTGTCTGGCTTAGATGTGCCTAACCGGGGTGTAGGGTGTGGTGGTGTAGTTACCTGTGGCCCCTGGCTTGTCCAGGGCGCCACATTCCCCCTTAGCAAAATGCAGACCGTTCGTGGGCTGCCCGTCCATCACCGGTTTTATTTTCACCAACTGAAAAAGACATAAATAACGGTAACAGACATACAATTAAAATAACATATTCCCACATCGGGAGGTACTCTTACTTAAACGTTGCAACGGTAAACGGTTACGGCTTCCGCTCTCTCCCACCCAAGCAACCTGGCCCTGATGCTGCCCCTAAGCAAACAGGCAGCACCCCTTGACCCCCAGTCCTGCACAAGTTGCCCGAGCGGGTTCTGTCCTTTTCAGGGGACCCACGTCCATGGGGAGCCCCTGAAACCCCCAGAGGATTGCCACCGGTTCCGGTGGTGGCTGGGCCCCAGCCTACTCCACTGCGGGCCCTTCCTCCAATCTGCCTCTCCGGAGGCGGTAACGGTGGAAGCCACAACAACCATTTTTATTTACATGCCACTAAGTTTGTGGTTGCCCTGCAAGTTCTCGGGCCTGTTCATAAGTAGTTTCTTATGTAAAACTTTTCAAACGGTCCCCACGGGGACAACAGTGCTTCGTAGCCAACGGGCTACCACAAACAAAACTGTAGGGTCCCAACGGAGACTTGCCGTAGGGTCCCGACGGGGACTGTCAGCTGGGTCCCAGGGGCCATCCAAAACGCTTGGCTCCGGTACAGCTTCCTCCTGCAGCTTTCCCACAGTCCACCATCAAACAGCACGAGCCCCCAACGCCACCCACACACAGGGGTGACATTGTCCCACAGAACTCCATTTTCAGCTGCCGATGATGCGGGTACGACTGCTCCTCCAACCGGACTCCTTAGCCTTGAGGGCCGTCTGGAATGTCAGCAGAGTCCCAATGGGGACCGACAGCAAGGTAACCAGGAACTGCAACCATGCTCTAACTTTTCTTCCTTAATCAGAAATCCCGCGGCGCAGCTACCTTTGCTGCCGCTCCCGGTGCAGAGCACTTTCTGCTTGTTCCGGTTCAGGCGGTGTGGGGGATGGGCCTAGCCAGAGTCCCTCCATGCCGGCTACGACCGGTACCTTTGGTAATGAGGGACCCCGCTGTGACATGGCCTGCTCTGCCTCCTGGCAGCTGCATCCCCGCTGTGCCTCCGGTGCATCTTTGCTGACGGGCTCAGCCCTCGGCTTCTTCCATGGAAGCGGTTCAGGGCGGTCACGGGCTTCTGCTGCAGGTCGGTCCGCCGAGGCGGATTGGCAGGGTACCGCTACCGGTGGTGGTGGTAGCGGGCCTAGTGTCGGGGCAGCAGCAGCCAACACGGGTAGCGGGGGAGGTAGCAGGGCGAGCGGGTATGGACCGGGTCCCTCGGCCGCGATGACCGACCCACTAGGGGTACAGGGGCGTGGGTCACTTACCCTCCCTTCCAAGACTCCCTCCACCTCACGTCTCCGTATGGCCGCCACCACTTCCGCCATGTCGGCCTCCCACTCATCCAGGAGGAGCTGCATGCGGACCTGCAGATGGCTGCTTAGCTGGACAGTCCGGACTTCCACCCACGCTGCGGGGCCAGGCGTGGGGACCACGGTGTTGTCGGTCGGACTCAGCATCTTTAGCAGCGGCCTCTTCCAGGAACCAGTCAATGGCCGCAGGGTCCTGGCGTCCCTGCTTCTATAGCCGCGCTCACATGCAACCAGCCGCCATTTCGTCCCCCTTAGCCTCTTTCCGGCTCCTCCTCTACAGGGGCGGGGTTTTGGCCTTCGCGCCTCCACTACTCGAGGAGACGCTCGAGCGGGAACTTTTCGCGCCAAAGATGGCGGCTTCTGAAATTTTTCGGCCGAACACCTCCGGCGGTAACAAGGCGCACCTCTACCAGACGGCAGAGCAGTAAGATCCTGTTCGTGACGCCAAGTTGTCGCGGGCGGAGGAGGGGACGCTGCGCTCTCCCACTGCTCGGGTCCGGTTGCCACTGCTGCTGCGGCCGCTGCTGCTGCTCGGTGGTGGCTCGAGCGGTGGGCCGGATCCCGGGGACTCGAGCGGCGCTCCTCGCCTGTGAGTGAAAAGGGGATTGATTGGTTGTGGGGGTTTTGATTATGGATATTGTCCGTGACGCCACCCACAGTTGTGGTGATTTTGGTGACACCACCGCTGCTCTGAACGGGGATCCCGGGAGCGGTGACAGGGAGCAGCTGAGTTGTTATTTCTCCCCTCCGTGGGTAGGGGGTTGGTTGTCCCGGGGCCCGGTGATGGGGTAGGTAGGGATGATGGCAGGTGGGTTGCGGGGCCTGGTGAGGTGCAGGGTCGCAGGGGCAGCGCTGTGCCGTACGGCACGGGGGTACTCACTCAGCCTGAGACGATGACACAGTTCTCGGTAAAACACACGGCTGGATGGACGGGTCCCCCAGACGGCTCCGGTTGTTTCTTCCCCGTAGGTTAGTGATGACTGTCTCTCCCTGCACCTATGTTCTATGTTGATTCCGATGGGTTCCCACCGGTAACCCGCTCCCCGACTTGGATGTAGGCCGGAGGAGCCCCTTTTGCCCGCAGGCGCTGGCCCTGGGAAATGGTTGCCCTTGGCGGTGGCGGTGTCTCCCCTTCACGGTTGGACGGTTGCCTTCTGTCGGGACTTGACTGTTTGGAAACCCAGGAGGTCCCCTTCACTAACGGATTCGGCAAATTCACGGCGACTCCTAGCCTTGCCGGGGTCCGAAAAGCCCCTGCCAATGGTGCTGGCTTCTCCTTGTGTACCGGTCCGATACCGCCGGGCCACCGCCCATCCACGGTCCTTACGGCAAACTCCGATAGGCCACTCCTGCAGACAGTCACCACCGTCTGCCAACCTTGCTGCTCCGTCCGTGCCACACACCCGGACTCACTTCAGTCTGCTCTCTTGCCCCTTCACTACTGCTCACTTTTCCTCCTTCCACTTTCACTGTCCAAGCTAATCTGCTCCTTTTCCCTCCTCCAGGACTGTGAACTCCTTGGTGGGTGGAGACCAACCACCTGGCTCAACCCCCTGGTGTGGACATCAGCCCCTGGGGAAGGAAACAAGGGTTTTGTGTCTGGCTTAGATGTGCCTAACCGGGGTGTAGGGTGTGGTGGTGTAGTTACCTGTGGCCCCTGGCTTGTCCAGGGCGCCACATTCCCCCTTAGCAAAATGCAGACCGTTCGTGGGCTGCCCGTCCATCACCGGTTTTATTTTCACCAACTGAAAAAGACATAAATAACGGTAACAGACATACAATTAAAATAACATATTCCCACATCGGGAGGTACTCTTACTTAAACGTTGCAACGGTAAACGGTTACGGCTTCCGCTCTCTCCCACCCAAGCAACCTGGCCCTGATGCTGCCCCTAAGCAAACAGGCAGCACCCCTTGACCCCCAGTCCTGCACAAGTTGCCCGAGCGGGTTCTGTCCTTTTCAGGGGACCCACGTCCATGGGGAGCCCCTGAAACCCCCAGAGGATTGCCACCGGTTCCGGTGGTGGCTGGGCCCCAGCCTACTCCACTGCGGGCCCTTCCTCCAATCTGCCTCTCCGGAGGCGGTAACGGTGGAAGCCACAACAACCATTTTTATTTACATGCCACTAAGTTTGTGGTTGCCCTGCAAGTTCTCGGGCCTGTTCATAAGTAGTTTCTTATGTAAAACTTTTCAAACGGTCCCCACGGGGACAACAGTGCTTCGTAGCCAACGGGCTACCACAAACAAAACTGTAGGGTCCCAACGGAGACTTGCCGTAGGGTCCCGACGGGGACTGTCAGCTGGGTCCCAGGGGCCATCCAAAACGCTTGGCTCCGGTACAGCTTCCTCCTGCAGCTTTCCCACAGTCCACCATCAAACAGCACGAGCCCCCAACGCCACCCACACACAGGGGTGACATTGTCCCACAGAACTCCATTTTCAGCTGCCGATGATGCGGGTACGACTGCTCCTCCAACCGGACTCCTTAGCCTTGAGGGCCGTCTGGAATGTCAGCAGAGTCCCAATAGGGACCGACAGCAAGGTAACCAGGAACTGCTACCATGCTCTAACTTTTCTTCCTTAATCAGAAATCCCGCGGCGCAGCTACCTTTGCTGCCGCTCCCGGTGCAGAGCACTTTCTGCTTGCTCCGGTTCAGGCAGTGTGGGGGATGGGCCTAGCCAGAGTCCCTCCATGCCGGCTATGACCGGTACCTTTGGTAATGAGGGACCCCGCTGTGACATGGCCTTCTCTGCCTCCTGGCAGCTGCATCCCCGCCGTGCCTCCGGTGCATCTTTGCTGACGGGCTCAGTCCTTGGCTTCTTCCATGGAAGCGGTTCAGGGCGGTCACGGGCTTCTGCTGCAGGTCGGTCCGCCGAGGCAGATTGGCAGGGTACCGCTACCGGTGGTGGTGGTAGCGGGCCTAGTGGCCTGGCAGCAGCAGCCAACACGGGTAGTGGGGGAGGTAGCAGGACGAGCGGGTATGGACCGGGTCCCTCGGCCGCGATGACCGACCCACTAGGGGTACAGGGGCGTGGGTCACTTACCCTCCCTTCCAAGACTCCCTCCACCTCACGTCTCCGTATGGCCGCCACCACTTCCGCCATGTCGGCCTCCCACTCCTCCAGGAGGAGCTGCATGCGGACCTGCAGATGGCTGCTTAGCTGGACGGTCCGGACTTCCACCCACGCTGCGGGGCCAGGCGCGGGGACCACGGTGTTGTCGATCGGACTCAGCATCTTTAGCAGCGGCCTCTTCCAGGAACCAGTCAATGGCCGCAGGGTCCTGGCGTCTCTGCTTCTATAGCCGCGCTCACATGCAACCAGCCGCCATTTCGTCCCCCTTAGCCTCTTTCCGGCTCCTCCTCTACAGGGGCGGGGTTTTGGCCTTCGCGCCTCCACTACTCGAGGAGACGCTCGAGCGGGAACTTTTCGCGCCAAAGATGGCGGCTTCTGAAATTTTTCGGCCGGACACCTCCGGCGGTAACAAGGCGCACCTCTACCAGACGGCAGAGCGGTAAGATCCTGTTCGTGACGCCAAGTTGTCGCGGGCGGAGGAGGGGACGCTGCGCTCTCCCACTGCTCGGGTCCGGCTGCCACTGCTGCTGCGGCCGCTGCTGCTGCTCGGTGGTGGCTCGAGCGGTGGGCCGGATCCCGGGGACTCGAGCGGCGCTCCTCGCCTGTGAGTGAAAAGGGGATTGATTGGTTGTGGGGGTTTTGATTATGGATAATGTCCGTGACGCCACCCACGGTTGTGGTGATTTTGGTGACACCACCGCTGCTCTGAACTGGGATCCCGGGAGCGGTGACAGGGAGCAGCTTTGTTGTTATTTCTCCCCTCCGTGGGTAGGGGGTTGGTTGTCCCGGGGCCCGGTGATGGGGTAGGTAGGGATGATGGCAGGCGGGTTGCGGGGCCTGGTGAGGTGCAGGGTCGCAGGGGCAGCGCTGTGCCGTATGGCACGGGGGTACTCACTCAGCCTGAGACGATGACACAGTTCTCAGTAAAACACACGGCTGGATGGACGGGTCCCCCAGACGGCTGCGGTTGTTTCTTCCCCGTAGGTTAGTGATGACTGTCTCTCCCTGCACCTATGTTCTATGTTGATTCCGATGGGTTCCCACCGGTAACCCGCTCCCCGACTTGGATTTAGGCCGGAGGAGCCCCTTTTGCCCGCAGGCGCTGGCCCTGGGAAACGGTTGCCTTTGGCGGTGGCGGTGTCTCTCCTTCACGGTTGGACGGTTGCCTTCTGTCGGGACTTGACTGTTTGGAAACCCAGGAGGTCCCCTTCACTAACGGATTCGGCAAATTCACGGCGACTCCTAGCCTTGCCGGGGTCCGAAAAGCCCCTGCCAATGGTGCTGGCTTCTCCTTGTGTACCGGTCCGGTACCGCCGGGCCACCGCCCGTCCACGGTCCTTATGGCAAACTCCGATAGGCCACTCCTGCAGACGGTCACCACCGTCTGCCAACCTTGCTGCTCCGTCCGGGCCACACACCCGGACTCACTTCAGTCTGCTCTTTTGCCACTTCACTACTGCTCACTTTTCCTCCTTCCACTTTCACTGTCCAAGCTAATCTGCTCCTTTTCCATCCTCCAGGACTGTGAACTCCTTGGTGGGTGGAGACCAACCGCCTGGCTCCACCCCCTGGTGTGGACATCAGCCCCTTGGGAAGGCAACAAGGGTTTTGTGTCTGGCTTAGATGTGCCTAACCGGGGTGTAGGGTGTGGTGGTGTAGTTACCTGTGGCCCCTGGCTTGTCCAGGGCGCCACAGCAGTACCGGAGTGTCCCCAGCTCTTCCTGCTGCCATGATGCTGTGGCAGCCAGGGTAATACAAGGAGTTAATGGCGGCGGATCGCCGCCACTAAGTCTAGGCTTAATCATGGCAGCGTCTATGTGACAGCTGACATGATCAACCCGTAAGTAAAGTGAAAAAACACACTCACCGAAAAATCCTTTATTTTAAATAAAACGCAAATAAGCCTCGTTCACCCTTTTATTAACCCCTCCCGAAACAAAGCTCCGACGTAATCTACACAGCTCCGGCGTAATACACAGGTCCTGCGCTGCTTACATCCAGCCGCGACGGACACACAGCGCTGAATGCAGCCTCGCAGCGAGACAGCAGAGGTAATTACCGGTCATTTCCCACGGCCGGCAATTTGAACTCACTACCGACCGTGAAAAATGCAGCGATCTGTCCTCTAACTATCTATCCCTCTATCTATCTATCTATCTATCTATCCCTCTATCTATTCTTCTATCTGTCTATTTATCTATCTATCTATTATCTATCTCAGAAGGAAATGATTTTTTTTTTTTCAATGTGCTTTATTGCATTGAATGCAATAAAGCACATGTACCAACCCGCACGCGGCAAAACCGCGGCAATACCGCAGTAAAGCCGCAGCAAACTGCATGCGGTTTGCCACGTTTTTTTACCGCGGGTGCGGTAATCTTTCAGTGCCTGTGGAATTTTCTTGAGAAAATTCCATTTTCCAGTGCGCACAGGGCCTTGGGCCCTTTTTTCTTGATTGGATACAAGAGAGTGTTACAGGGGAGGACCTTTGTACTAGAGCCCCTGCCTGCACATATTCTCATATTTCTGGTCATGGCCATTGATTTGGCTGGGCTTAAGGGATACTGTTTTAAACAAGGAGGAGTGGAGCCTTCTTTTAATTTTATCATGACTGGGGGAATAGGAAGCCGACCAACATCAGTTTTTCCCTTTGCCCATACGATGTCTGGAACTTGTTGCATTGCTATGTCTTCACTAGTTCTGGTATCGGACACTCTCGCAGATTTGGACATGTACACCATTGCTACAATCTTGCACAAGTGTTTGTCAGAGAGGGGACTTGTGACTGTAATACCTTCTGGGGTGTATTGTATGGTAGCCTGGATAGAACTTAACACATCAGCCCCCAGCAAATTCATAGGAGTGTTTTCACTAACAATAAGGTTTGTGAGAATTTCCTGGCTATTTTGTAATTTCAGCTTCATCTGTTTTGTCAAGGGAGTTTCAGACACCAATCCCTCCACCCCGACACACTCTACAGTCTCGTCAGTAATCATGTCTGGCTTTATCAGGTCCTTATGTACCACAGTTCCGGCTGCCCCAGTGTCAATTAAAAATTCTGCCTCTTTCCCCCCCTGGCATTGTTATGGTCGTAATTAAGGTGGGACTAGGTCCTGAGGGAACAAAAACAGGGTACACGTTTGTCACTGGGTTGCCAGTTTCCTAGGCCAGAGGCAAAGGAGGATGGAAGGAAGGAGGAAAGTCAGTCTGCTCCCTCTCCTTTTTGAGGTTTTTGTACTGTCTGGCGTAATGTCCATTCTGTCCACAATTCCAGCACTGTACGGTCACTAGGTCACCTGGTGCTCCCCTTCTCTGCTTCCACTGTTTTCCTTGTGCTCTAGCATACATAACTGGTCGCTTGCATTTTGTCAGTTCAACCCACTTAGCAGGTCTGTTGGGTCCATCTTTCTCCACTCAGGTCTGGCTGTCTGTACTGCTTCTCGTAAAAACGTATTCATACCGTCAATGAATGCATTCAACAATATTTTGATATCAAGGTCGTTTCTTGCACTGTACTCCATGTTTGTCCACTTCAGCTGTAACCTCCGAAAGTACGTCTCTATGCTCTCACCTTTTTGCTGTGTCACGTCAGTCATCAGTACAGACTGCTCTGATTGTTTCTTTGTAGCCCATCCTTTCAATGCCTCACAGTACGTCATTCCAGACTTCTCAGACTGAACATCCATGATCCATGATTGCTCCTTTATCATATCAGTATGTGATTTAATTATGTGTCCCAGCACGTCACCTGCCTTTGCAGTCACCAAACTCTCGAGGTCTGCCCAAGTGCATTTATAAGTCACCTGTATTGTCTGTATTTGCCTGTAAAATGGGAAAGGTTGGTTTTCAGGGTCAGGTAACTGTTTCAACATAGCTAGCTGGTCAGAGGGGCTCCAGGGGTAATATTCCTGTGTCTGTCTGATTCTTGTGACCTTCCTTGGTCGGGATGTATTTGATTTTTTGGTACTGGTCCCAGGGCGTTCTTTTCTTTCCTCACCGTCAGAGTAACGTCCAGCTTCCTCCCCAAAACTCAATTCCTTCACTACCTCTGTCTCAGAGTCAGCGTCCTCTGTCATCACGTGTGATCTGGTTCGAACAGGATTTAGTGCAATCTGCTTAGGGCGAGTAACATTACACGTAGCACAAGTACCTCTCCAGTCTGGGTTTTTCTGACTACAATGTTTACAAGTCCATTCATCTGGTCTGGGTTTCTGATTATATGAAGGTGGGACGGTAGCAGTCACAATTTCTGCTTTTGGTGCATTAAAATATTCATAATACACCTTATCTCCCGCTGTGGTCTCTTTATATCCACAATGCTGCACTTCTTCAGCCACACGACACTATTTATTTACTTGTTGCTCTACTCTCTTGTCTTTTATCCAACCTCTCTTTTCTTCCCTGAATCTGTGCCATTTCTCAACAACCAAACATCCGTACTCTGGCATGTCTGCCTTTTTGAGTATTGGTCTGACATTTTTCACTGCTTCCTTGCCTTCCCTTTCTTGCACTGTTTGGCTGTTTTGGATCCCGCTGGAGCCCCACACTGCACACTGAACAAGTTGCCCATGGCTTCAACCTATTCCCACACAGCCCACCTCTCTGCAACTGCCTTCTTAGTGTCCTTGGACCTTTTCAACAGTACACACTCCTCCGGCAAGTCAGAATGGGCTCTCAAGGTGTAGCTAGAAGGCTAGTCAGCACTCTCACTGGCTACCCTTGCAGGGTGTATTGCGAAGGCTTTAAAACAGCTCTCTCACCCAATAGACCAGATGACTAAAGCAGGAAGGACCAGGTGTGATAGTCCTCTCACCTACTAGACCACCTCCATGTAAGTGGGAAGGCCACACTGCTCTCTCACCCATGTTTTGCACGTACTGGAGACACGGAGACACGTTGACAAATGTTACCCTATGGGAGAAGGCACACAGACGTAAAATCACACGGAACGTGTGTGCGTTTTCCCACACGGCCGACATGTCCGTTTTTGGCGGTCAGCACACAGGCACGGACCCGCTGCAGTCAATGGGTCCGTGCCTGCATGGACGGCACACATAGCATGTCCGTGTGCAGCACATTTCGTCCGTGTGCGTTTTTAAACGAGCGATGTCGCTTTTTTTTTCTTTTTTTTTTAAAGTCAGTATACTTACCTTTTTTTATGATGTTCTCAGTCATTCTCACTTTGGCGCTTGGTCTGTTTCTTCCCCCGGCTCATACTTACCAATCCCTGATCATCAGTGAGGCGAGGAACAGCTGTGCCAAAAATACGCGGCTTCAATTAATTTGAAAATGCCGGCCGCTCATTAATCAATCTCGTATTCCCTGCTTACCCCACCCACAGGCGCCTATGATTGGTTGCAGTTACACACGCCCCCATGTTGAGTGACAGCTGTCTCACTGCAACCAATCACAGCTGCCGGTGGGCGGGTCTATACTGTGCAGTAAAATAAATAATTAAATAATTAAAAAATAAGGCGTGCGGTCCCCCCAATTTTGATACCAGCCAAGATAAAGCCATACGGCTGAAGGCTGGCAATCGAGGTAATAAGGAGTTAATGGCAGCAGCCCATAGCTGCCAATAAGTCCTAGATTAATCATTGCAGGCGTCTATGAGACACCCCAAATGATTAACCTGTAAGTTAAAGTTAATAAACATACACAGTGAAAAATCCTTTATTTGAAATAATAAACAATAACAAATACCCTCGTTCACCACTTTAATAAGCCTCCAAAAACCCATCCATGTCCGACGTAATCCAAGGAGGTCCAGCGTCGCTTCCAGCTCTGCTACATGAAGGTGAAAGGAGCTGCAGAAGAGCACCGCCGCTCCTGACAGCTCCACGCAGCAACTGAGGTGAGTCGCGCGATCAGCTGAGCTGTTACTGAGGTTAATCGCGGCCACCGCTGAATCCTCCAACTGTGACAGCAAGTCACCCGAGTGACAGCGATGAAGTCACAGGTGAGTTGCGGTCTCGGGGGGAGGACTCCAGCTAGCCGCGGATAACCTGAGTGACGGCAGCGCTAATCGCACTGCCTACTTCAGTCACTCAGGGGATTAGTGGTCACCGGTGAGTCCTTCACGGGTGACCGCTAATCAGTACACGACACAGACAGAGCCGCGGTATGACATTGAAGTCGGGTGAAGTTCACCCGAGTTCATTCTCATCTCGCAACTCTGTCTGCTGTCAGCCGACATGTATCAATGACATTGTGCATCACACACACGGAACATTTCACACGGACATTACACATACTCATACACAGCCATTCCACACGCACACACGGCTAGCATACGCCATCACACGGATGTCATACGTACCGGAGAAACACCCATAAAAAACTGAACACGGACTCGAAAAACGGAACGTGTGACACGTACGTTTTTTATGCGGAAGTGTGTTTTAGGCCTTAGACCTGATGTGCAGTTGGGTACCCCATGCCGGTCCTTTACAAAGTATTCCAGCCACGTAAACTAGAGTTAAACCAAAACAATCCTCAGAGCTGACTTCTTACACAGGGCAGAAGACAGAAAATCGCGCAGCGCCTTACTTGTCCCCTCCCAACAAAATAGCAGCACACAGTTTGTTTAGCAAGAGTCTTATCTCAAAAGAATTCTTCGTCCAGACTTAGCTTTCCAAAACATCCAACTTTCCTAATACCCACTGGTATACACAATCCTAGCAGAAAATTGAGACTACTTACATACCTTCACAGCACTAATATTCTACTGAAAGGAAAAATAATTACTTTGCTATAAAACCTTCGTCTCCATTTTGAGGGGAAGAAACATACGATATCTCACTATAAGGACAGATCCCAGGACCACTTGTCCACTCATTCATTGATTCCAGAAACTTATGTAACAATACACCTTCCAAGGATCAGTTAACTTCACATGTAAATAAAATTATCTAAACCGCTCTTGACACTGATGGGAAAAAATATATATGTCAGGTATCCACTCAAATACTCTATATGGCTATGCCCTGTGACATTTCACAACCAGAACATCTTTTCACAGTCCACAGTATGGCCTATAACCATTAATTTATACATACATATTATTACACCAAGTCCCTTATCTCAATTACTCGTCACTTTAATGTTATTCAGAGGCTTCTCATCAATATACAACTTACTGCCTGCCTACTTTATCTAGGCATTAGTATGAAACTACTTATGAACACATATCCCTAGTCCAGTGTATTGCACATCAAAGATGCAAAGATGGCCAAAGCAAAACACAAAACACAGCACATGTAATTATACAGAGACTGTCCCAATTCCGTACTATGCAATCTATGCAATCAGTTAATGGACGGACAACAGATTATCTTATTACTCTATTTTTCAACTCTCATTCAGACATGCATGAAAAAAACAATACTCACTGGTGATGCCAGAGTTCTTGAATAGTGTTGAGCGGACCCGGATCGGCAAAATCTGGATCCGCACGGTTTGAGCGGCAGATCCGAGTCCAACCCGAACGCGGGATTCCGGGTGCACGATCCGGATCCGTTTTTTTTTTTTCTCCTCTCCTCTCCTTTCCTCTCCTCTTCTCTCCTTTCCTCTCTCTCCGGATCGGATCCAGACTTCTTTGTAAACCCGCCGCGGATCCACCGGACCCCGATTATTTGCAATCCTCTCAACTCTATTCTTGAACCGTGTGTACAGCCTTACCCAGAAAATTCGGGAAATCAGACAGAGTGAAATAAAGTGTAAGAATTGCATGGCAGGTCAGTGAAGCTGCACTGATTGCACCCTGACTGCTGAGCCCTGTATGTAAGGGGTTAAAATCTCACTCCCATGCCCGAACCCTGCCCCCATTATGGTGTCCAATCCTATTTTCCTCACTCCACTATCCACTATCCAGACACTGTTAGCTAATTTACAGGCGGGTGGGGTTAACTAGTTAACCCTTCTGTAGCTGGTCCACCTCCTTCACAGTCTGACCCCCCGCCTCGTGCTGACATTCATAGAGACGCTTTCTTTTGTGGCATTGCCCCTTTGGGATCCCATTTGGATGCGGAGACTGTCCGAAAAATATGGGCGAATAACTATGTTGATATATGGTCTTTGGTTACGACCGATCAACATACAATTGACAAGGAACGAAGCTCATCTGATCGTCCTTTCGAGAGGAGGCCAAAAGTGGCTAAGTCCATTAACAACTGGCTTCAGGCATTTTTTGTTATGGGATGTGTCATGGGACAGAAGCACCCTGAGCGCTGTTCTGAGATGTTTATATATCTCAACACCATTTATAATTCCTACAAGTCACATGGGGGATCAGCTTGATGGCGTTATGACGAGGATTTTCGGCGTCGTTTGGCCCTTCAACCCCAGTTGAGTTGGGGTGTGAAAGCCACGGACACTTGGCTGCGTTTAATGCTGGCTCAGAAGACTTATGACCCCCTTTACCCTGGCACCTCCGGCTCAGTGGCCGTTCGTAGACCCGGCGCGTGTTGGTTATTTAATGAAGGCCACTGCCGCTTCTTTGGCCTATGTAAATTTAGGCATGAGTGCTCCGCTTGTGGCGGAGCACATGCAGCAACTCAGTGTCTTAGTTCGTCCGCAAAATTGCCAGCGACACCATCAAATACGCTGGATAAGGATGCCAGTGGGCATTCTCGCGATGGGACTGTGGCTCGACTGGTACCCTAATAAAGAGGCTGTTGCTCAGCTGTGCATTGGCTTTATTTTGGTTACCCTTCTTAGGGATTGCAATTGATTCCAAAGCTATGTTTTTTTCGCCTCCCACCTGACAAAGCTTGCTTTTATTTCCCATGAAGTTTTTTTGGATCTGTCCATAGCACATGGTGGCAATTGCTTGTGCGTGTAATTTTGTTTGTCCATTCTCAATCGGTTCTTTCTTTTTTTTTTTTTTTTTGCGTTTTACTTTGGCTAGGTCTTTTTTGGCGCTTGTCAAATCGGCGAGCAGTTGTTTTGCAAAGCACATTTCTGGTGTTTTTTTGGGCGGTTTACGTGTTTGGGTTTGTAAGTCCAGGAACGGATCCATCCAGTAGGTATTCTTTGGTTAACAACTACATGCGCTGCTCAGCTACGGTGTTTCCTCCTACCTCTAGAGGATAGGATAGTCCCTAGCTGTCAAAAGTTCCAGTTCTTGTTCTTTTTACGTCAGTGTCTTTGGTTTACTCGGCCTAATCCCTTCGGTTTTGGTACGCATTCTTTTAGGATGTATGCTGCTGCCGAGGCTGCACAGGCTGGTTTTCCAACCCTGATTTTCAACACGTCGGTAGTGGTGTTCCTCTTGTTTTGTGCATTATGGTAGCCTTCATTTATTGCTTAACTAATGGACGGTGCGGTATCGCCCGAGCTTTTCGTATTCGGTGATGAGCTCTGTTCCTGTCCCAAGAGGTCCGTCGTGGTAAAAACTCCATCAGAGACAGGCAGCTATTTTATTGGCTTTCAAGATGGCATTCAGCAGGCCCTCTTTTTTATGGGTGCGGGTCGGAGCGCAGTCTATCGAATTTTGCTCCTCCGTGGCGGTCAATGGTTGAAAATGGTGGATGTTAAGCGAAGGCTGATTGCGCCGGGAGTCCGGCCTGGCATTACGCCTCGTTTGAAATGGTATATCCGGTTGGATAATTATAACGGTTAATTTTAAGCTCTGACTGACCCCAACCCAACAAAAGATGAGAGTTCGTATAAATATTTCATTATCTCTCCAATAAAGTTGATTTGGTTTACTACAATTGTGTGTTTTGTTCGGGCATGAGAGATTGGTTCAGTGGTGGGCTCTCAGCAGTCAAAGCTTCTCACCTTGCTGCAGCTGAAATTTCACTGTCTCAAGAGTAGAGTTGAGCGATGTTCGAGGTTCGCCAATTTCATGTTCGAGTGATTTTGGGGGTGCTCGAGATCGAACGCGAGCTTTATGCTTAAAGCTCGATAGCTCGAGTTACGTTCGAGAACGGTTCAATCAGCAAAAAGCCTAGCTATTTACTAGCTGGCTTTTCGCTGTAATAGTATGAGTCACTCTGTGATTCACACTATTATCTAATTTCAGCGTATAGTGTGCGGGGGCGGCACGTTTAGATCAGTGCTGCTGGGATAATGGCGTTCGCCTTTTTTTTTTTTTTTCCTAAGCACGCGTGCATTGGAGCAGGCCAGCATGTCAGCCAATCCCAGACACACACACAGCTAAGTGGTCTTTTTTGCCAGACAAGCAAGGGCATGTGTCATAGGCTGTCCATGTCACATGTTCTTGCATTATAAATACGGCCATTTTCCCTCACGGCGCCATTATCTGCTTTCTGTGTGTAGGTGACAGTCACCGCTCACGCAGCTCCTGGCGCCACTCCGGCTGTGTATGCTACACACACAGCGCTCTACAGATTAGGGACAGAAGTTTATTTCAGTCCTTTTCAGAGCTCATTTTCTCGGGCTCAGAGCCATAGGTGACAGTCAGGTCCGTGGAAACACTGTATACAGCTTCAGATAACAGCGTCTGTGTACCTAAGCTCAGGGAATTCCTTGCTGCATTTCACCATTAGGAGGGATAGAAAGTGAGGCTTCCTTTCCTGTCCACTGACCCAGAGAACCCGGCCACTGTACCCACCTGCCCACTTTTGCCACGCTATTTTTATAGCAAACAGTGTTGGACATAAGTGGCATCCAAAAAGATGGCTGCTCTACTAATTTTGTGTCCCACTGGTGCCAAGCATTTTCCAGCACCTCTGCATTAAACCCTCATGCACATTTTGCTACGCTATTTTTATAGCAAACAGTGCTGAACATAAGTGGCATCCAAAAAGTGTTTGCTATACTAATTTTGTGTCCTACTTGTGCCAAGCAAGTCCCACCACCTCTGCTTTCTACCATCATGCACATTTTGCTACGCTATTTTTATAGCAAACAGTGTTGAATATAAGTGGCATCCAAACAGTGGCTGCTATAGTAATTTTGTGTCCCACTGGTGCCAAGCATTTTCCAGCACCTCTGCATTAAACCCTCATGCACATTTTCCTACGCTATTTTTATAGCAAACAGTGCTGAATATAAGTGGCATCCAAACAGTGGCTGCTATACAAATTTTGTGTCCCACCGGTGCCTAGCATTTTCCAGCACCTCTGCATTAAACCCTGATGCACATTTTGCTACACTATTTTTTATAGCAAACAGTGCTTAATATAAGTGGCATCCAAACACTGGCTGCTATACTAATTTTGTGTCCCACTTGTGCCAAGCAAGTCTCACCACCTCTGCTTTCTACCCTCATGCACATTTTGCTACGCTATTTTTATAGCAAACAGTGCTGCCAGTTTTAGGGCCATAGCTGCATTGTCAGGGATAGTCAGTGTTGGTTCTTCAGCTGTCAATAAAGTTACACCACCTCTGAAATCTACACCACCTCTCAGTTTTTGCTACCACATTGTAAATGACTAATCTTGTCGCTAACAAAATGAGTGGCAAAAGGACAGATGCTGTTGGAAAGGGGAACAGGCGTGTTTAAAAAGGAAATAAAGTTTGTGTCCGTGGGGAAGGTGGCAAAGCTACATTAACATCTGCTGAAGATAAGCCATCTTCCAGCAAAAGTAAGATGTCTACTACTTTCCGTGGACAATCCGATGTGCTCCCTTTTTTATCGACCCAAACAACTGTAAGAAAGGTAGATGATGCACAAAAAAAGAACTTGCTTGAATGGAGCTCAAGTGCTCCAACAAGTGCCCTCTCCTCCACCTCAACTACCACATAAAAAAAAACCAGTCCTCTGAGTTGTCATCCTAATCACAATTGCTTTCTCCCAGCTATCAAGTCTCCACCCGCCCTGCACAGTATGGTGTACCAGAGATGGCTGAGTCTGCATAGCTGTTCAGTCACACTATAGCCTGGGAATCAGAGGTCTGCTCCCAAGCTACAGTGAGTACAGACCAGGAAATGGTCTGCAGTGATGCCCAGAACCTTTGTGACTCAGATTCAGGCCCTGATGACCAACTTTCTGAGCATAATGTAGCCCTCATTCCCAAACTGTAACACCTGTTGGTGGAGACAATGAGGAACATACTGATGACGATGAGACGCAGATACCAGATTGGGATGACAACTTAAATGTTCGGGCAGGGCAGGAAAAGGTTAGGTCTGAGGGCGAGGGGAGTGCAAACACAACGCTTGATGGTGAAGTTCTAGATCCCACTTACTGTCAACCCACAGTCAGGCACTTGAGGAGGTCAACAGAGGCGGTGGAGGAGGATGCAACTGACGACGAAGTTACCTTGCGCCTTCCTGGACAGAGTCGGAGTACTGGTAGCATGTCTACAACTGCATCCTCAGCCACCACTCTGCCTCTGAGCACAAGTCGGGGTGGTTCTGCAGGTCGCATGTCCTCTAAGCCTTGCCTAGCCTGGTCCTTTTTTGACCTTGCAAAGGATCTCCCAAATCATGTGATCTGTAAAATTTGTCGTGAATCTATAAGTAGAGGCAAAAAGCTCACCAGTTTGACAACTTCTTCCATGAATCGTCACATGAATACCAAGCATAATTCCCAGTGGGAAGCTCACTGTGCTGCAATGCTGCCTAGCGTAGCAGGCCAACCACCGCCTGCCCCTTCCAGTATATCCGCGCGCTCTTCATCTTCTATTACTGGGGGGGCAGCTGTCACACCTGGTTTTCCACGCACACCTTCCACTACTGTAACCACAACAGGCAGTTTGCTTGGTAGGTCGTCAGTTGGTTTGGAAGGGGAAACAAGTGCGTGTGTACAGCACTCTCAGACATCGATAGCACCAATGTTGGATGAAGGGAACATCATGTCTACGCCTGCACTTTCCTTACAAACCTGCATTTTTCCAGGGACACCCTACTCACCACCGTCTACACACAGCAGCCAGATCTCTGTCCCTCAGATGTGGACAAATAAAAGGCCATTTCCTCCGACCCATGACAAAGCTAAGAGGTTGACTTTATCCCTCTCTAAGATCTTGGCTACGGAAATGCTGCCTTTCCGCCTGGTGGTCACAGAGGATTTTCGAGACTTTATGTCCATCGCAGTGCCCCAGTACCAGATGCCCAGTCGCCACTACTTCTCCAAGAAAGGTGAGCCTGCGCTACACCAGCATGTCGCACACAACATCACCACTTCCTTGAGAAACTCTGTGTGTGAACGGGTGCATTTCACCACCGATACTTGGACCAGTGAGTATGGACAGGGGCGTTACATGTCGCTGACTGGACACTGGGTAACTATGGTGATAGATGGAGAAGGGTCTGCTGAACAAGTCTTGCCGTCCCCATGACTTGTGCGTCTATGCTCTGTATGTAGAAGTTCCTTCAACTCTTCTGCCTCCTCAACCACCTCTGGGTCCTCCAGCTCCGCCCCAAGCCTGCCTGGTCAGGCCACCAGCGTTGTAACTGCGCACAAGGAATCACACACACCTACTTACATAGTTACATAGTTACTTAGGTTGAAAAAAGACCTAGGTCCATCTAGTTCAACCTTCCTCCACCAGTTCTACATTTAGTCACTAAGTCATTTATAACCAACAATGTTTTGTGTACTGAGGAAATCATCCAGCCCTTTTTTAAAAGCTGTTATCGTATCTGCCATTACAACCTCTTGTGGTAGTGTATTCCACAGTCTGACCACTCTAACTGTAAAGAACCCTTTCCTATTTAGGTGTCGGAATCGCTTTTCTTCCACTCGCAGTGAGTGCCCCCTGGTCCTTAGTATTGTTTTTGGAAGAAATAAGTCATGTGCCAGTCCTTTATATTGACCACACATGTATTTATACATATAAATGAGATCTCCTCTGAGACGTCTTTTTTCTAAGCTAAACATATCTAACTTTTTCAACCTGCCATCATATGGGAGGCCTTCCATTTCTTGTAATAGTCTAGTTGCCCGCCTTTGAACTGACTCTAACTTCTGAATGTCCTTTTTAAAATGTGGAGCCCAAAACTGGATCCCGTATTCCAGATGTGGCCTTACAAGTGATTTATAGAGGGGTAACAATACGTTGGGATCACGGGATCTAATCTCTCTTTTTATACACCCTAAAATCTTGTTTGCTTTAGCAGCTGCTGCTTGACATTGAGTGCTGCTGCTCAACTTATTTGTAATTACTATGCTGGCTGCAGAGCGCAACGGCATCAGGCGGTCTTTAGCTTGAAATGTCTTGGAAATAAGAGTCACACAGCGGCTGAGTTGTGGGCAGCTCTGCTGTCCGAGTTTCATAAATGGTTGTCTCCACTCAACCTGCAGCAAGGTAAGGCCGTGTGCGACAATGCTGCAAACCTGGGTGCGGCCCTTTGCCTGGGCAAGGTGACACACGTGCCTTGTATGGCTCATGTGTTGAACCTTGTTGTCCAGCAATTTTTAACACACTATCCCGGCCTAGATGGCCATCTGAACAGGGCAAGAAAACTGTCTGCTCACTTCCGCCGTTCAACCGCCGCAGCTGAGCAACTTGCTTCGCTCCAGAAGTCTTTCGGACTGCCGGTTCATCGCCTGAAATGTGATGTGCCGACACGCTGGAATTCAACTCTCCACATGTTACAGCGACTGTGGCAGCACCGCCGAGCACTGGTGCAATACGTCATGAGGTATAGCCTGGGCCAACGAGATGCAGAGGTGGGGCAGATCACCCTGATGGAGTGGTCTCAGATCAAGGACCTATGCACCCTTCTGCACAGTTTCGACATGGCGACGAATATGTTTAGCGCTGACAATGCCATTATCAGCAGGACAATTCCAGTCATTTTCATGCTGGAGCACACGGTAAACACTATTCGGAGTCAGGGGTGGTTCAACAGGAAGGGGAGGAAGTACATGAGGATTTATATGCGCAAGGGATAACAACATCACCAAGGTCCAGGCGTTCATCATCACCAAGCCGGCAGGCATGAGATGGTGGGGGAGAGGTATTAACAAGGGCGCATGGTAGCAGGCAAAATGTTGAGGAAGGTGCAGAAGAACATGAAGAAAAGGAGGACGAACTGTCCATGGACATGGAAGAATCAGCAGATGAGGGAGACCTTGGTCACATTTCAGTTGAAAGAGGTTGGGGGGAGATGTCAGAGGAAGAAAGAACGGTTAGCAGTGCACCTCTATGCCACAAACACAGCAAGGACTTGGTCCGCATGGATGCGCAAGACACATGAGCGCCTTCTTGCTGCACTACCTAGAACATGACCCTCGGATTGTCAAAATTAGAAGTGATGATGATTATTGGGTTGCCACACTATTAGATCCCCGCTACAAGTCTAAATTTTGTGAAATAATTCCAGCCATAGAAAGGGACGCACGTATGCAGGAGTATCAGCAGAAGCTGTTACTCAATCTTAGCTCGGCTTTTCCACCAAACCCCAGTGGTGCACGGAGTGAATCTCCCAGTTGTAACTTGACAAACATGGGACGGTTTCGTCATCAACAGTCTATCCGTACCAGCAGCACCATATCTGGTGCTGGTGACAGCAATTTTATTGAATCTTTTCATAGACCATCCTTTGCAAGGCCAACAGAGACAAGAAGTCTGACACATAGTCAACTGCTGCAGAGGATGATGCAGGAGTATCTCCAAATGAACATCGATGCCATGACTTTGCAACTGGAGCCTTGCTCATTTTGGGCATTAAATCTTGAAAAATGGACTGAGCTCGCCACTTACGCCTTGGAGATCTTGTTGTGTCTAGCTGCCAGCGTTGTCTCTG
Source organism: Anomaloglossus baeobatrachus (assembly GCF_048569485.1). Lineage (NCBI taxonomy): Eukaryota > Metazoa > Chordata > Amphibia > Anura > Aromobatidae > Anomaloglossus > Anomaloglossus baeobatrachus. Next base: position 297,027 of record NW_027442287.1, read on the forward strand.
AACGTGTCTTCAGTGCTGCTGGGTGTGTGCTAACAGATAAGCGCACGCGTCTGTCCAGTGACAATGTGGACAGACTAACGTTCATCAAAATGAACAAGTCATGGATCCGCAAGGACTTTACTACCCCTGTATCCTCCTGGGGAGAGTAAATGCTTGTGTATTTCGAATGTGCTTGATGCAAATGTACCTGTCAAGTTTACAACTGGGGCACAAGTGCTGCCACTGAAGGGGTGTCTGTGGGGCCCAATTTTTGGAAAAAAGGGAGACTCCGCTTGGAGTAACCCTTGCTTGCAGTGTTTCTAAAAATGATCCAAGATGAACAGATCTGGGATCAGCAAAAGAGTTTGCTACCTACCCCGGTGCCATCCTGGGGACAGTTAAGGCTTGTGTATTTTTGAATATGTTTGATGCAAATCAAGCTGTCTAGTTTGCAACTGAGGCACAATTGCTGCCACTGAAGTGGTGTCTGTGGGGCCCAATTTTTGGAAAAAAGGGACAGTCTGCTTGGAGTCCCCTTGCTGTGTTTTACATGATTTTAGAAGGGCATGCCATGCCTATATCTGTGTCTCCTCCTCTTTTTCCTCGTCCAGCTGTTTAGTTTTCGCATGAGTATTTGTCCTTGTCACTTTCCCATATGTTTGTGTTGTCTGGGGAGTTGTTTGGCACCTTTTGGACAACTTTGAGGATGTTTTCCAGGTGTTTTTATGTGTTTGTGATTGCCTCCCATTGTTTCCTATGGGGTTCGAGAGTTCGACGAACGGTTCGACGAACGGCTCGTCGAACGGGGCACCGTTCGACGAACCGAACTCGAACTCTAGGGGGGTGGCTCATCTCTACTCAAGAGTCCCCAAAACTTCTTCCGAATAGGCTGGTTGGCCACGGCTCCATGTTGGGCACCAGAAACTGTTATAGCTGTTCTGTTTTGTTTCAAAAGTCAGCTTATGGGATCACCAGTGAGGTCTTCTGAATTAGGCCTCTCCAGGCCTAATCAATATCCAGCGCTCGGAGAAAAGACCTGCATTAATGTGAGCATGATCAGTTTTCTGTTTATTCAGCCAATGCACAGATAATTTATACCATTTACAGATCAATGTGATATTGCAAAAAAGGCTTCGAGTGGAAATTTACAAGTTGATCATATGACCTTTGACAATGACAAAAATGTAGTCATGCATATGAGATAGGAAGAACATTTAGCAGACAATAATAATCCTTGAGCTTGTTTCTTGTCTTGAAGGCTGAAAAATGGCGATGAAGTTACACCAGATGTACTAATGGAATAATAAAGTATTTCAAATCAAGAAATATAACTATTAACCCTTCTACAGTTAGGTCCAGAAATATTTGGACAGTGACACAATTTTCGCGAGTTGGGCTCTGCATGCCACCACATTGGATTTGAAATGAAACCTCTACAACAGAATTCAAGTGCAGATTGTAACGTTTAATTTGAAGGTTTGAACAAAAATATCTGATAGAAATTGTAGGAATTGTACACATTTCTTTACAAACACTCCACATTTTAGGAGGTCAAAAGTAATTGGAAAAATAAACCAAACCCAAACAAAATATTTTTATTTTCAATATTTTGTTGCGAATCCTTTGGAGGCAATCACTGCCTTAAGTCTGGAACCCATGGACATCACCAAACGCTGGGTTTCCTCCTTCTTAATGCTTTGCCAGGCCTTTACAGCCGCAGCCTTCAGGTCTTGCTTGTTTGTGGGTCTTTCCGTCTTAAGTCTGGATTTGAGCTAGTGAAATGCATGCTCAATTGGGTTAAGATCTGGTGATTGACTTGGCCATTGCAGAATGTTCCACTTTTTTGCACTCATGAACTCCTGGGTAGCTTTGGCTGTGTGCTTGGGGGTCATTGTCCATCTGTACTATGAAGCGCCGTCCGATCAACTTTGCGGCATTTGGCTGAATCTGGGCTGAAAGTATATCCCGGTACACTTCAGAATTCATCCGGCTACTCTTGTCTGCTGTTATGTCATCAATAAACACAAGTGACCCAGTGCCATTGAAAGCCATGCATGCCCATGCCATCACGTTGCCTCCACCATGTTTTACAGAGGATGTGGTGTGCCTTGGATCATGTGCCGTTCCCTTTCTTCTCCAAACTTTTTTTTCCCATCATTCTGGTACAGGTTGATCTTTGTCTCATCTGTCCATAGAATACTTTTCCAGAACTGAGCTGGCTTCATGAGGTGTTTTTCAGCAAATTTAACTCTGGCCTGTCTATTTTTGGAATTGATGAATGGTTTGCATCTAGATGTGAACCCTTTGTATTTACTTTCATGGAGTCTTCTCTTTACTGTTGACTTAGAGACAGATACACCTACTTCACTGAGAGTGTTCTGGACTTCAGTTGATGTTGTGAACGGGTTCTTCTTCACCAAAGAAAGTATGCGGCGATCATCCACCACTGTTGTCATCCGTGGACGCCCAGGCCTTTTTGAGTTCCCAAGCTCACCAGTCAATTCCTTTTTTCTCAGAATGTACCCGACTGTTGATTTTGCTACTCCAAGCATGTCTGCTATCTCTCTGATGGATTTTTTCTTTTTTTTTAAGCCTCAGGATGTTCTGCTTCATCTCAATTGAGAGTTCCTTAGACCGCATGTTGTCTGGTCACAGCAACAGCTTCCAAATGCAAAACCACACACCTGTAATCAACCCCAGACCTTTTAACTACTTCATTGATTACAGGTTAACGAGGGAGACGCCTTCAGAGTTAATTGCAACCCGTAGAGTCCCTTGTCCAATTACTTTTGATCCCTTTAAAAAGAGGAGGCTATGCATTACAGAGCTATGATTCCTAAACCCTTTCTCCGATTTGGATGTGTAAACTCTCATATTGCAGCTGTAGTGCACATTGTAGCTGGAGTGTGCACTTTCAGCCCATATTATATATATAATTGTATTTCTGAACATGTTTTTGTAAACAGCTAAAATAACAAAACTTGTGTCACTGTCCAAATATTTCTGGACCTAACTGTATATCAGGGTGGACCCCATGTTTTTTTTTCTTATTTATTTATAAATAATTATAAAAAAAAGAGCTTGGGCACTCTCCAAATTGCATCAGCAACCAAAGTGAAGCTGCCAGCTGTGGTTTGCAGGCTGCAGCCATCTGCTTTACCCGAGCTGGCTATCAAAAATGAGGGGACCTCACGTATTTATTTTTTTTTTAATTATTTATTTTTTGGCTAAATACAAGTCTAGTCACCCTTTAGTGCCACATGAAAGTCACTAAAGGGTGCCAGCTTAGAATATGTAGGGGGTTGGGACATTATATATGTGTTTGATATCTGTCTGTCCATCCATCCATCCTAGCTTTTTAGGCTGCGTGCCCGCAATTAGGGTTTCAATCGTTTTGGACGCTGTGTTTTCACTACGTCCATAATGCTACGTTGTACAGTAGAAGTGCAGTGGGAGGAGTTTTAGAAATCTCCTACCCACGGTGCTTATTTTCTCCACAGCATAAACTGACATTTGGTACTCCAACATGTCAATTTATGCTGCGGAGATGAGAGTTCTCTGCGAAGAGAATAGAGCTAAAGTCAGCAGCAGCCTGAGCCTGGACCGTGGTCATGGACATCACTCACATCTCCACAGACTCAGTATCGCCGGATCGTGGGCACATAGCCAAAAAGTGAGAAATTTGCTGCTAGAGCAACATATGTGTTCCCCATGGGGGTTCAAAATGCTCACTATATCCCTGAGTAAAACCCTTGAGGGGTCTAGTTTCCAAATTGGGGTCACTTGTGGAGGGTTTCTGCTGTATAGGTACCCTAGGGGCCCTGAAAATGCAACATGGTGTCCGCAATCTATTTCAGCTTTACCAAAATTTAAATGGTGCTCCGTCCATTCCAAGCTCTCCTGTTTGTCCAAACAGAGTTTTTTTTTCCAGATTTGTGGGGTATCCCTGCACTCATAAGAAATTGGATAACTGTGGGGTCCACTTGAAAAAGTGATACATTTGATGCTAAAGCAAGATTTTTGTGAAAAAAATGAAAATTTTCGATATGACAACCTAAAGTTATCAAAATCTGTGAAATACCTGTGGGTTTAAAATGCTCACTATACCACTGGATAAAATCCTTGAGGGGTCTAGTTTCCAGAATGGGGTCACTTGCGGGGGAGCTCCACTGTTTCAGGCCCTCAGGAGCTCTCCAAACGCGACATGGCGCCAATTTTGCAGTCTAATGGCTCTCCTTCCCATCCGAGCCCTGCCGTGCACCCAAACATTTGATTTCCAGCACATATGAGGTACTAGCATACTCAGGAGAAATTGCACAATACATTTTTGCTGCATTTTTCCTGATAACCTTGCAAAAAAAAAGCTACTTGGTTGAAGTAACAATTTTGTGGTAAAAATGTGTTTTATTTATTTTCACAGCTCAACGTTATAAAATTCTGTGAAGCCCCTGGGGATTCAAAGTTCTCACCAAATATCTAAATTCCTTGATGGGTCTAGTTTCCAAAATGGGTTCACTTGTGGGAGGTTTTTACTGTTTAGGTATCTCAGGGGCCCTACAAATTCAACATGGTGCCCACAATCTTTTTCAGCCAAATTTGCTTTTCAAAATTCAAATATTGCTCCTTCTATTTTGAGCCCTCCCATTTGTCCAATCAGAGGTTTCTGACCACATGTGGGGTATCAGCGCGCTCACAAGAAATTGGGTAACAAATTTTGAGTTCCATTTTGTTGTGTTACGTCTGCAAAAAGTGTATAAATTGGCGCAAGAGCAACATTTTTAGGTAAAATATATACCGTATTTTTCGGACCATAAGACGCACTTTTTCCCCCTAAATGTTGGGGGAAAGTGGGGAGTGCATCTTATGGTCTGAATGTGGCTGCGGGGAATGTGTGTGCTGCGGTGGAGCGGGTCATCGGGGGCACGAGCAGGCTGTAGCAGCCTGCCGTGACCACGTGAACCCGCTCATTTAATATGCACGCCCATTCCCCGCCCATCATCCCTCAGCGCTGAAGCAGGCACTGACAGGTGGGCGGGATGATGGGCGGGGGTTTAACAGCCGGCCCGCATGATCACTCCTGGCAACTACGGCCTGGAGTGATCATGTGCGGCTGTATTCACTGCTCCCCGCGCATCATCATCAGCGCGGGGAGCAGTGAATCAGTGTACAGTACTCACCGTTCCCCTGCAGCATCGCTTGTCCTCCCGTCTGTGTCAGCGGCAGCGCCGCTGAGTGGAGCCGTCCCTGTTACCCTGCTGCATTGCGATCATCTCCTGTGTCTGTGCCAGCGGCTGGGTGGAGACTAGCGGGGCGCACAGCGATGACGTCATCGCTGTGCGCACGTGTCCACACGCAGCCGCCAGCACAGACACAGGAGATGATTGCGATGCAGCAGGGTAATGGGGATGGCTCCACTCAGCGGCGTTGCCGCTGACACAGACTGGAGGACGAGCGATGCTGCAGGGAGCGAGGTAAGGTGAGGTGAGTATGAACGTTTATTTTTTTTATGTGCCACAGGATGCAGCCATACACCAGGATGATGGGAGTATATTATGAGCAGGATGGGGTCATATGAGCAGGATGGGGTCATATGAGCAGGATGGGGTCATATGAGCAGGATGGGGTCATATGAGCAGGATGAGGTCATATGAGCAGGATGGGGTCATATGAGCAGGATGGGGTCATATGAGCAGGATGGGGGGCATATCAGCAGGATGGGGTCATATGAGCAGGATGGGGTCATATGAGCAGGATGGGGGTATATTATGAGCAGGATGGGGGTATATTATGAGCAGGATGGGGGTATATTATGAGCAGGATGGGGTCATATGAGCAGGATGGGGGTATATTATGAGCAGGATGGGGGTATATTATGAGCAGGATGGGGTACATGAGCAGGATGGGGTCATACGAGCAGGATGGGGTCATATGAGCAGGATGGGGGTATATTATAAGCAGGATGGGGGTATATGAGCAGGATGGGGGTATATTATGAGCAGGATGGGGCCATATGCCATGATGGGTTATATAGCAGGATGCAGCCATATGCCAGTATATAGCAGGATGCGGCCATATGGCAGGATGACGGTATATAGCAGGATGAGGGACATATACTGTATATACAAGGCAGGAGGATCATTACCAGGATGCGGCACCTTAGTAGAGAATTTGGGGACATTACCCCCATAACAGTGTCAGCAGCATATGCTCGCCCCATAACAGTGTGTCATGACTACATTTTTTGCTTAAAATTTTATTTTCCTATTTTCCTCCTCTAAAACCAGGGTGCGTCTTATAGTCCGGTGCGTCTTATAGTCCGAAAAATACGGTATATATATTTTTTTTTCATTCCACATTGCTTTTGTTCTGGTGAGGCAAATGAAGCGTTAATACACTTCATGAATGTGGTTTTGAGTTCTTTGAGGGGTGCAGTTTTTAGAATGGTGGCACTTTTGGGTATTTTCTGTCACTTCGGCCTCGCAAAGTCATTTCAAATGTGATGTGGTCCCTAAAAAAATGTTTTTGTGAATTTTGTTGAAAAAATAGGAAATTGCTGATGAACTTTGAACCCTTCTAACTTCCTAACTTCCAAAAATTTTGTTTCAGAAATTGCGCTAATGTAAAGTAGAGATGTGGGAAATGTTATTTATTAACTATTTTGTGTGACATAACTCTCTGGTTTAACCCTTTCACGACCGGCCGATTTTTCGCTTTCCGTTTTTTTTTTTCGCCATTCTTTTTCTGAGAGACGTAACTTTTTTATTTTTCAGTCAATATGGTCATGTGAGGGCTCATTTTTTGCGGAACGAGCTGTACTTTTAAATGAAACCATCAGTTTTACCATATTGTGTACTAGAAAATGGCAAAAAAATTCCAAATGCTGAAAAATTGCAAAAAAAGTGCGATAGCACTATGGTTTTTGAGATATTTTATTCACTGTGTTCACTATATGGTAAAACTGATGTGTGGGTGTGATGCCTCAGGTCAGTGCGAGTTCGTAGACACCAAACATGTATAGGTTTACTTTTATATAAGGGGTTAAAAAAAAATCGGAAGTTTGTCCGAAAAAAGTGGCGCACGTTTTACGCCATATTCCGTGACCCGTAGCGTTCTCATTTTTCGGGATCTTAGGCTCAATGATGGCTTATTTTTTGCGTCTCGAGCTGACGTTTTTAACGGTACCATTTTTGCGCAGATGCTACGTTTTGATCGCCTCTTATTGCATTTTGCGCAAAAGTTGTGGCGACAAAAAAACGTCGTTTTGGCGTTTGGAATTTTTTTGCCGCTATGCCGTTTACTGATCAGATTAATTGATTTTATATTTTGATAGATCGGGCGTTTCTGAACGCGGCGATACCAAATGTGTGTATATTTTTTATTTTTTTAACCCTTTAATTTTCAATGGGGCGAATGGGGGGTGATTTGAACTTTTAGGTTTTTTTGTTTTTTTTTAATTTTTTAAAACTTATTTTTTTACTTTTTTTTTTTTATTTTACTAGTCCCCCTAGGGGGCTATTGCGATCAGCATTCCGATCGCTCTGCAGTATCTGCTATTCACAGCTGGAAGGCTGTAAACAGCAGATACGCTGTCTTTCTCTTTTGCTGTGCCCCGGGCACAGCGAAAGTGAAACCAATTCATGTGTAGTACAGGAGTCATCACATGACCCTGTACTACCATGACAACTATCGGGAGTCACGTGATCGCGTCACGTGACTTCCGGTTTCGGCGGTAAGTAAAACTTTACCGCGATTGCGCTTATAATGGCGCTGTCATGTATTGACAGCGCCATATAAGGGGTTAATCGGCACGAGCAGATAACGATTCTGCTCGTGCCTAGCAGGCACACATCTCAGCTGTGAAAATCAGCTGAGATGTGTGCCGATCGCGGCATGCTGCCGCCGGAGGACCGCGGGCAGTAAGATTATGTCATTTAGGACGTAATTTTACGGCCCGCGGTCGTTAAGGGGTTAAGGGCATAAAAATTAAAAGTTTGAAAACTGCAAAATGTTCATCAAATTTCTGATTTTTGCACAATTAAAAGCAAAAAATATCGTTCTAAATTTATAACTATCGTGAAGTACAATATGTCACGAAAAAACAATTTCAGACTCACTGGGATCCGTTGAAGCGTTCCAGAGTTATAACCTCATAAAGGGACACTGGTCAGAATTGCAAAAAATAGCCTGGGCATTAAGTACAAAACTGGCTTCGTCCTTAAGGGGTTAACATGTAAAAAAAACAGAAAAAAAAATCCAAATAAAAAACCAACTTCAACATCGAGTTTTTATTGCTGATGTCGAGCGATACTGTGTGTATATAGCACACCGTGCTATATACAGGCTGTATACTACATGAAGGTGCTTAATGCTATCTGGGTCTGTACTGTGCTATATGGGGCTGTATACTACATGAAGTTGCCTAATGCTATCTGGGTCTGTACTGCGCTATATGGGGCTGTATGTTACATGAAAGTGCCTAATGCTATATGGCTCTACACTGTGCTATATACGGGCTGTATACTACATGAGGGTGCCTAATGCTATCTGGGTCTGTACTGTGCTATATGGGGCTGTATACTACATGAGGATGCCTAATGCTATCTGGGTCTGCATTGTGCTATACACAGGCTGTATACTACATGAAGGTGCCTAATGCTATCTGGCTCTGCACTGTGCTATATTGGGCTGTATACTACATGAAGGTGCCTAATGCTATCTGGCTCTGCACTGTGCTATATAGGGGCTGTATACTACATGAGGGTGCCTAATGCTATATGGTTCTGCATTGTGCTATATGGGCACTGCTTAATGTGATATGGGGGTTGCATAGTGCCATATGGGGGCTGCATAATACCATATGGGGGCTGCATAATGCCATATGGGGGCTGCATAGTGCAATATGGGGGCTGCATAATGCTACATGGGTCTACATAATACTGTATTGAGGACTATGGGGGCTTCATAACACTATATGGAGGAGTATGGGGGCTGCATACTACTATAACCCAGGAGTTGTATGTCCCCTCCACCCCAGCGCTGTATACCCCCCAGAGCGGTATGTAACCCCCACCTCATAGCTGTTTTTCCCCCCACCCCAGAGCCACTGCCCCCTCTAGAGCTGTGTGCCACCCATTGCTTTATACCTCTTTCCTCAGTAATATGTATGCCCCCCAGTAATGTGTATGTCCCCAGCCTCTCTTGTGATATATATGCAGCAGTGTTAGTGTGCTCTATGTACGACCATGTCTGTTAGTGACGGCCACCAATCAGCGTGGCACAGACACATGCCCAGAAGGAGCTGGATGGAGACCTGCGGGGAGGTGAATGAGTCAGTTGCCGGCTTCCCAATATTAGAAATATCTCTAATGTGTCTGTGTGTGCATGTATGATGTGTATCTATGTATGTTAGTGTATATGACTGTGTCTAGATTTATGTCTGTTTATGTGTTTTTGTGAATTTCTCTTTAAATATATATGTGTACGTATGTCTCTATGTGTATGTATCTGAGCATGTCTACGTGTGGATGGGGCCCACTGAGACTCTCTCACCCAGGGCCCACAAAAACCTGGAGCCGGCTCTGCTAGCAGGCCTGTGATGCCCCAGGTATGTGTACCGCCCCCGTGCCAGCGGCCGAGCCGCTCAGATCCGGAGCCGGGATGGCTCGAGGGGTCTTCGGACCCAAGGGTTTGCATGGACACTCGAATTAAAGAAGAGAGGGGGAGATATGTACAGGGAGGATGTGTACGTTCGTGACGCCACCCACGGTGCGTGTTACTGGGGGAGACCACCGCTGCTGTTGGGGAGCCCGGTGGCGATGGTGGAGCAGCAGGATGTTTAACCCCTCCATGGTTAGGGGGTTTGTGCCCCTGAGCCTGCTGGATTGTTGGTGATTGGGGTCCGTTGGGTAGAGGAAAAGGGGCTTTCAGTGTACTCACTCAATCCAGGAATAATAACACCGACAGCTTGTAAACCAGAATTCTGAGCACCACTGCAGGTTGGAGGGACCACGCTTGGGTCCGTGCCCTTGGTGTTGCTGTTAGCCAGTGGCCCTTTCCTTGGCACCTGTTTTCCTCTAGTTGGACCCTTAAGCATAAAACGTTTCGGGTCCCGCTCACCCGTGTGGCTAACAGAGTGAGCTTGCTCTCAGGGTTCACGCGTAGGATTTCTTTGGACTGTATTGGGAAAGTCCTATTCCATCAGTGCGCTAGTACCCCAATTTTAGAGCGGGTTGTAAATGAATCTTGAAGTCTTCACCCCCGTCGGGTAAATTACTGGGAAGCGTGAAGCTACTTCCCGGCCTAGGGTCCACGTACCCCGTCGTGTCCTGGCCCCTGCGCGGTGATGGCTCAAGGCTGCCGGCTGCCCCCTTGACACGATCCCCTGCGACCGGGGTTCCAGCTCCTACCAGACCAACGTCTGCCACTTAATAACTACAGGAGCCCTGCTCCAGGCCGGTGACCTCTCTCTCTCTCAGAGAGTCATCTCCACCTCCTTCTCCTTCCACTCCCGTTTCACACTTTCTTCCAAGTGCCACTTTCTCACTTTCCCCTCACCAACACCCCATCTGGGCGGCCCTATTCCCTTCAGGCCCCCAATGGTGTGTCTGGTGGTTACGGTGTAAAGTGTTTCTAGGATTTTGATTGGCTAAGCTGTTAGCAACACGAAAGGACAAGAATCCGTAACCAAGGAGGAGTGGATACTGTACAGAAGGGAAGATTGTACAATACCCTGTGACGACCTGATATGCCAGGGCGTCACATTCCTCCTTGGTTAAACGTAGCTCGGCCCCGAGCTACAGGACACCAGAGGTTTATTTTTGTTTTTAAACTGCATAAGGGGAAAAAGAACATTTTAAACAACACACTTTTATTAACGGGTTCCATCCCACATAGGGGAGGCACTTTACTTAAACGTTACTAAAAATTGTTAAGAGTTCGTCGCCCAACGGTGGGACGCTACCGGTTTCTATGGTAACGGAGGCTCAACCTACTCCATTGCAGCCCCTTCCTGCGACATTCCAGTCCCAATGTCCCGGATCACAATAACCCGCCACCCAAACAACCTGTTCCCCCTGGAATCCTATGGTGGGTCCATGACCAGGTTAAGGTCCCGGGTGTTGTCTTTCAGATAACTCTGGTTGGCACAGGAGGTGCAACTATTATACAAAACACAAGTTTGTGTTGGTTACGCCAGTCCTGTGACCATGGTACATTTTTACCTATATAAAACTTTTAACGAAGTCCATGTACCGGTTGTACACTTTTTCAACAATTTTTCTTGCAAATCAGGTAACTTTCACTCTTTTCATTAAAACTGGTTGATTAGGCACTCATTTACTAACATTTTCTATATGGAAAATAACAAACTATGGAAAATAACAAACGAAAGCACCGATAAATAACAATTCTATGGCATCGTAACTATTGGTACTGTAACATTTTTTTTAACACTCTTCTCTGTACCTCCGTGGAGGTTGCCCAAAGTTTGCACAGGTTGACCTCCTTAACTCTGGGCTCTCGCTCCTCTCTAATGAAGTTTCCACACCCTCTACACGTCCCTCTCCCTCCATGCTAGGTGTAACTGGCAGGATCCTACGTGTACGTGTCAAGGGGACTGGTGATACTCTAGATGCTGGAGTGGATGCAGTGTCAGTAAGCCTTTCCTGCTCTGGTTCTTCCACAGGTTGTGGGAATGTTAACACAGGGACTATTACTGCTCCATTCTGCATCGGCCAATTTTCTGGAAAATCACCTAGGATCGTGTGGATCACCTTCTTCCTTCTTTCCACCACTGGAGACTGGGACTGAGGCTCTTCTGCTCTTTTCAAAGGTTCTGGGCACTTTTTCAGGTGGTCTCTGGACACCGTAGCTGTAGTTCATCCATCGTCTTTGCTAATCAAACAAGTCTTCTGATTATCGAAATTGGACGGCTGTATCACATACGGCTCTTTCTCCCACTGGTCTTCCAACTTGTGTTGTTTCCTCTTTCTTTTTAATACAATTTCACCAGGGGCGAAGGGGGCTGCCTTAGCTTGCTTATTAAAATTCCTCTCTTGCCGCTCCCAGGTCTGATCCAAACTTTCTTCAACGTACATCTGGATCTGTTTGTACAGAGCTTGGCGACGTGAGTCCCAATCTTCTCCGGATGCGTAAGTTTCAGGCAACTCTACCTCCATCTCTAGATCTACCGGGAGTCTTCCAGGCGGGCTCTCATCAGGTAGGCTGGGGTACACTTGGTCAATCCTACTGGAATGTTATTATAAATGTCAACCAAATCTGGCAGCTTTTCGGGCCACCGATTCCGTTCTTCAAGAGGGAGGGTTTTCAGCAAATTAATTACCAGATGATTCATCTTCTTGCACATCCCATTTGTCTGTGCGTGGTAAGGTGTGGTGCGGATCTTCTTGCACCCATATAGGCTGCAGAACTCTTGAAAAATCTCGGCTTCAAACGCAGGACCCTGGTCCGTCAAAACTCGGTCGGGATACCCATGCGGCCTACAGAAATGGGCCTGGAACACCTTTGCTGCTGTGTTGGCAGTCAAATCCTTCACGGGCACCACCACCAGGAAGCAGGAGTAGTGATCAACTATCGTGAGCGCATACGTGTACACACATCTGCTGGAGGTCAATTTAACATGGTCCAGAGCCACAATCTCTAGAGGTTGTTTAGTGTCAATCGGTTGGAGGGGTGCACACTAGCTAGTGCCATCTCGTCTTCTCAAGGCGCAGGGACTGCAATTTCTACACCAGGCTTCTATGGAGTCTCTCATTCCTATCCAGTAGAAACGGCTTCTCAGCAACATCTCCAGCTTCTTCCACCCGAAGTGCCCGGCTCCGTCATGATATGCCTCCAGCACCACTGGGACATTTGACTTAAGCCTGCTTTACATGGGACAACTGATCGTGCAATTTCACGATCGATCGTACCCGCCCCCGTCATTTGTGTGTCACGGGCAAATCGCTGCCCGTGTCACACAAAGTTGTGAGACCCGCGTCACACGTACTTACCTGCTGAGCGACCTCACTGTGGGCGGCGAACGTCCACTTCCTGAATGGGGAGGGACATTCGGCGTCACAGCGACGTCACACAGCCACCGGCCAATAGAAGCGGAGGGGCAGAGATGAGCGGGATGTAAACATCCCGCCCACCTCCTTCCTTCCACATAGCCGGCGGGAGCCACGGGAAGCAGGTAAGCGATGCACGGAGCAACGTGTGATACCACGGAAACGATGAACAACCGGCGCCATGTTTCATAAACGATTTTATGAAACCTAGTGACGAGTACACGACTCACGATTTTTGAGCGATACTGCGTCGCTAGGAGGTGTCACACAGGCCGACGTCGCAAGCGACACCGGATGTGCGTCACAAAACCGTGACCCCGACGATCTATCGCACGATAGATCGTCTCGTGTAAAGCAGCCTTTAGGGACCATGATCTGGCAGATTCTCTCATGAGTCTTGGGGTTGGTCCGACTTCTGCACAATTTACCTTGATGCAGGTAAAGCCGACTCCGATCTTGCCACAACTTCTTGGCCTCTTCTGGAGCGACTGGTCCAAGACGGGCATCAGGTCTGGTCAGCAGTACTTTGACTAACTTAATCGCTGGGTCTCGATCCTGAGCCTCCAGCCAGCCATTGTGGGGCAACGGATTACAGGTCATCTCTTGTTGTCGGGCACTGGATCTGGATTGTTCCTCCCATGGAGGCTGGTGGAATGCAGGTAGCTCGACCTCTTCCAGGTCCTCTTCATTTCCACCATCATTGGACAAGTGAGGCATCCGGGATAGGGCGTCTGCATTAGTGTTCTTATGGCTAGTTCTGTACTTAATAACGAAATCGTAGTTGGCCAGTCGTGCGACCCATCGTTGCTCCAAAGCCCCCAACTTTGCTGTATCCAAATGAGTCAATGGATTATCAGTGTACAACGTGAACTTAGCAGCAGCAAGGTAATGTTTGGACTGTACAGTTACCGCCAAGACTAGTGCCAGAAATTCCAATTAGAAGCAGCTATAATTCTTTGGATTTCTTTCCGTAGGTCTTAGCTTCCGGCTGGCATAAGCAATCACCTTTTCTTTGCCCTTCTGTACTTGGGACAAAATGGCTCCCAGCCCTACATTGCTGGCATCAGTGTACAACACGAAGGGGAGGCCATAATCGGGATGAGCCAAGATTTCTTCCCCGGTAAGGGCGGACTTCATCCTCTTGAAAGAATCTTCTTGTTCCGCGCCCATTTGAACGGAGGCCCCAAGGATTTACCGTGTGCAGCCTGGCCCACCAGGAGATTCTGCAAGGGGGCCGCCATTTGGGTATACCCCTTCACGAACCTCCGGTAGTACACCATCAGGCAGGTAACTGTTGCACTTCTCTGACTGTAGTGGGCCGTGGCCAATTCTGGATGGCTGTGATCTTTTCGGGGTCCGGGGCCACACCTTCAGCACTCACCACATGCCCCAAGTACTGCACCTTCGGTTTCAACAAGTGACACTTGGACGGCTTGAGCTTCATTCCGTACAAGGAACAGAGCCTCAAACACCTCGGCCAGATGCTCCAAGTGTGCTTCGTAGGTCTTGGAGTAAACAATAACGTCGTCCAGATACAGCAAGACGGTTTCAAAGTTACAATGGCCCAAACAGCACTCCATTAACCTCTGGAATGTCCCGGATGTATTGCACAGCTCGAATGGCATACTATTAAACTCACATAGATCCATCGGGGTAGCAAAGGCGATCTTCTCCCGGTCTTCCTCAGCAACTGCAACCTGCCAGTACCCGCTGGTAAGGTCAAGGGTGGAAAAGTATGTTGGGACTTTAGAGCGGCTAATGACTCCTCAATGCGGGGCAGAGGGTAGGCATCTTTATGGGTAATCTTGTTAATCTGGTGGTAATCTACGCACATCCTCATGGTCCCATCCTTCTTCTTTACCAGCACCAGTGGGGCGGCCCACGGACTGCAGCTATCACGGATCACTCCTGCTTCTTTCATACTTCTGAGCATGTCCTTGGCACATTGATAATGGGCAGGTGGTATAGGCCTGTACCTTTCTTTGATAGGTGGGTGCGTGCCAGTGGGTATGTGGTGTTGTACCCCCTTAATTCACCCAAAATCCAATGGGTGCTTGCTAAAGACCTGCTCATATTCCTTGACCACCCTGTAGACCCCTTGTTTGTGATGTGCGGGTGTAGAGTCGGTGCCCACATGTAGCTCCTGACACCCCTTCTCTACTGGACCCTGGGGATCAGCGCCAGGATGTTGACTTTGCTCGCCTGAAGACCCTGTTGCATGAATGTCATCTGCATTTACTGTAAACAGCTTGGCTGTGATGGCATAGAGGGGCAATGTGGCCTCCTCTTCCCCATAGTTTAGCACGCTCACGGGCACCCTCCCCTTCTGGACATCCACTACCCATCTGGCCGTGAACACAGTGGGCCAATGTTCTGAGTGTAGGGGTTCTACCACTGCTTGGTAACCCTGTCCCCGGGAGTCTATAGCTGCTCTGCACCATATCAACATTTCACTTTGTGGGGGCACTACTAGGGGGGTTGCATCCATTACCCGTACACCACCTATCTCACCTCCAGAGAGATTTACCTGTTGTCGCTGCAGGAGAGCTCGGATCTCACGTTGCAGGACCCTCTGTCGCCCTGCTCCTTCAGTCTCAGACAGCTGTTGAAGCAAAAACAACACTTCACCCATGCAATTCTCAATGACATTTGTTCCTAAAATGATCTTCGGGTTCTGATCACTAGGGTCATTTTGTAATACTATCAGGCCTTGTCTGACTAATTCTACTCGGCCCACTTTTACAGTCACCTCCTTGAACCCAATTTGAGTCACAGGTAACCCGTTGACAGCATAGATGGTCAAACCGTCGTCTGGGGGCATCAAGTCATCATCAAGTCAGAACTTCTTATAGAGTACATAAGGGATAGTTGTTACCTGTGAGCCGGTGTCAAGAAGTGCAGAGGTAGGGATCCCATCCAATGTAATAGAGACGATGGGCCGTCCCCTGACATACCGCTCTCTCCAGTCTGCTGGGCCTTGGCAATTTATTCCTGGGGATTGGCCCTTGGCCCCAGGGGCTGCCTGTTTAAAGGACAGCTTCGTGCGTAGTAGCCGGTCTTGTTACATTTATAACAAACAGGTGGATCATACCGGTCACTGCCTCGTTCTCTGTACGCTGAGGTCCGCTTTCTCATCGAGGGGACGTCCTCTGGGCAATCCGCCAGTTGGATCTCTCTCGACGGGATGGTCTTTGACTTCAGTTGCATGGCTTCCAGAATCCAGGCGACGTCCTTAGTTGTTGCACTTGGGTAGATAAATCGGGTACTACTCTCCCAGTTGCTGTTAAGGGAGTCGTTGCAGGCAGGGCCAGGGCAGAGGGCTTTACTTGTGCTGGGGAGGCATCGGCCTGCCAAGCCAGGAGTGGGGAGTCAGGAGCCTCTGGGGGCTGTAGGGCCTGGATTGCCCGTTCTTTCAGGATAGCAAAGTGCAAAGCAGGGTGCTCCAAAGCCCATAGCTGGAGCTGCTTGCGGTCCTCCACCGACCCGAGGCCTTTTAGGAACTGCTCCACTAGCATCTTGTTCCCTTCCGGCTCTCCGATATCGTTGGTCAGTCTCAGGGTCCGCAGCGCTGCTTGCAATCTCAAGGCGTAATCTCGGATGTTATTGTACTGCCCCGCGCTCGGCTGCACCCGAGCCGCTCGGATCCGGACTCGTTTGTCGGTGGCTCGAGCGCCTCCGGACCGGGAGTTACTTCGCTCTGAAAGGGGCTGGCGCTTTGAAGGGGGTTTAGGGTTAAGGCTGGGGCCATGGTGTTTGTTGTTAGAGTTCGTGACGCCACCGACGGGTTGTGCTGAATGTGGACACCACCGCTGCTGTTCACTAGGACCCCGGGGGAGATGTTGTGCAGCTTTGGTGTTAACCCCTCCGTGGGCAGGGGAGATGGCCCCTGGACCCGTTTGGTGTGAGTTATCGGTGCTTGGCGGTGCAGGGCGATGCGTGGCCTGAGGGCACAGTTGTACTCACTATTACAGATGCACAAGAGTCTCTGGTAAACCAAAAAGATGGTGGTCGGTGCCCGCAGCCGGCTGCGTCTGGTCCCCCAGGCGGGTTGGTGGTCTCCGCCTTTCTCCTGCACCTTCTGTGTAGCTATGGACAACCCGTGCTTCAGCAACGGGAGCCCGCTCCCCGGGATTATGTGTCGGGAGAGCCCGTTTGCCCGCAGACGCTGGCCCTTTGGATCTCTTAGCCTGAGCGGTGGCTTTTTATCCCTTTTCGGTGGGCTGTTGTCTTCAGTGGGGACTTGGGTGGGAAAGGACCTAAAGTCCAGACCTCAATCAGTTAATTAACGGGATCCGGTAGTTTCGGGACCGCGTTTCAGGGTCTGAGTACCCCCCTTTGTGCTCCAGTTTCCAGTCGGTTTCCCGGTTCGGTACCGGCAGGCCACTACCCTGTCCCGGTCCCTTATAGTTCCACCGAGCCATCTTCCCGACTCCTGCAGGCTGAGGCCACCATCTGCCTCCTAGCCAGAGGTGACTGGGCTCCGACCCAGAGACCCGGAGTTAGGCGGGCTTTGCACGTTGCGACATCGCAAGCCGATGCTGCGATGTCGCACGCGATAGTCCCCGCCCCCGTCGCAGGTACGATATCTGTGATAGCTGGCGTAGCGAAAATTATCGCTATGCCAGCTTCACATGCACTCACCTGCCCTGCAACCGTCGCTCTGGCCGGCGACCCACCTCCTTCCCAAGGGGGCGGGTCGTGCGGCGTCATAGCGACGTCACACGGCAGGCGGCCAATAGCGGCGGAGGGACGGAGATGAGCAGGATTTAAACATCCCGCCCACCTCCTTCCTTCCGCATAGCCGGCGGCGGCAGGTAAGGTGATGTTCTTCGCTCCTGCGGCGTAACACACAGCGATGTGTGCTGCCGCAGGAACGACGAACAACATCGTACCTGTCGCGGCAGCGTAATTATAGAAAAGTCGGAGCCTGCACCGATGATACGATAACGACACCTTTGAGCTCGTTAATCGTATCATCTAGAATTTACACACAACGATGTCGAAAGTGACGCCGGATGTGCGTCACTTTCAATTTGACCCCACCGACATCGCACGCGCGATGTTGCAACGTGCAAAGCCGCCCTTAGACTGGGGCAAACTTGGGCACAGGTCTGCCTCTGCACTTGTACTTCACTCCTCCACTCCTCAAACTAATCTAACTGTTTTTCCTGCCTCAGGAGCTGTGAACTCCTCGGTGGGTGTGGCCAACCGCCTGGCTCCACCCCCCTGGTGTGAACATCAAATCCTGAGGGAGGTGATTAGGGTTTTAAGAGTGGCTGATGACACCTTTTTAGGGCACGGGTGTTTGTGCAAGGGCTTACCTGTGACTATCTGGCTAGTCCAGGGCGTCACATTCCCCCTTGGTTTAATACAGACCGTCCGCGGGCTGTCCGACCACCACCGGTTTATTTTTGTTGTAACTGCAAAAGATAAACGGGAAAAACAGATACAAGTATAATAACATTATTTACATTATAAGCAAGTGTGGAAATCATCCCTTACGGGGGGCATGTTACTTTAACGTTGCAAACATAAAACATTTTTATTAAATGGGAACGGGTCCTTTCATTTGCCCACCCAAGCAAACCTACCCCTTGATGCTGCCTCTAAGAACAGGTCAGCACCCCTCTTCCCCAGTCCAGGAATCGGGTCCGGGTCCGGGTATTGCCCACAACGGGCCGGGTACAAAGTTCCATACCCGGCAGTCTCTCAGAGGTCCCACGTCCAGGGGACCCCTGGACCCGGAGGGTTGTCACCGGTTGCCATGGTGACGGGACCTCGGCCGACTCTACAGCAGGCCCTTTGTCCAACCAGCCTCTCCGGAAACCGTAGACATGAAAGGTGTTCCAGGGGCTTTTTACAAAGCCCAAAAGTTATTGGGTGGTCTGCAAGTTCTCGGCCTTGTCTATGTTTAAAACGGGACCGCGTTTCAGGGTCTGAGTACCCCCTTTGTGCTCCAGTTTCCAGACGGTTCCCCGGTTCGGTACCGGCGAGCCACTATCCTGTCCCCGGTCCCTTACGGTTCCACCGAGCTGTCTTCCCGGCTCCTGCAGGCTGAGGCCACCGTCTGCCTCCTAGCCAGAGGTGACTGGGCTCCGAGCCAGACACCCGGAGTTAGACTGGGGCAGACTTGGGCACAGTCTGCCTCTGCACTTGTACTTCACTCCTCCACTCCTCAAACTAATCTGTTTTTCCTGCCTCAGGAGCTGTGAACTCCTCAGTGTTCATGGCCAACCACCTGGCTCTGCCCCCCTGGTGTGAACATCAAATCCTGAGGGAGGTGACTAGGGTTTTAAGGGTGGCTGATGACACCTTTTTAGGGCACGGGTGTTTGTGCAAGGGCCTACCTGTGACTACCTGGCTAGTCCAGGGCGTCACACTATCCTGGGGCCGTTGCTTGCAGCTGTAGAACCTCATTCTCAGCTCCGCTTCTGTGCGGGTTTCAAATGCAGCTCCCAGTCTCCTGAAAATGGTGGTCACTGATGTCCGGTCTGCTTCAGTCCACATCTCCACTTCTAGCTCGGCAGCATCGGTCAGCTGTCCCAGTACCACCGAGGCCCGCTGCCGCCCGTTTAAGGCATACATATCCAGAACGTTACAGATTTTCCTCTTAAATCCTTGCAGCGCATCTGATCGGCCGTCATACTGTGGGAGCCAGGCATACATACGGCAATGTTATCGGCATTATGGGGACAACTGCTTCAGGTCCCGGTGCCGCTGCCTCTTGCGACTGGAGCGGCGTACGATGCGCCATCATTACCCTGGTCGGGCGGAGGCAGCACCGCCACACTCCAATCGTCTGGAACCGACATCTCCGCGCGCCACCTTGGTCTTTTCGCAGCACTCCCTTGCTGACCGTGGCCCTCTGGGAACTTCCGGTTACGGCCTCACTGGGAAGACGAAGGGCGGGGCTTAGGCTTTGCATGCTTTCTTGGGGAAGATGGCGTTTTGGCGCGAAAAAATGCCAGAAAATGGCAGAATTGGCGGGAAACAGAATCTTGACTCGCAGTTTTCGGCTTTTAAGGCGCACGTCACCCAGGTAAGTGGGTCCTGCTCGTATCCTGTTCGTGACGCCAGGTTTTTCGAAAGTGTACCGCCCCCATTCCAGCGGCCGAGCCGCTCGGATCCAGAGCCGCGGTGGCTCAAGGGGTCTCCGGACCCAGGGGTTCGCGCGGACACTTGAATTAAAGAAGAGAGGGGGAGATATGTACAGGGGAGATGTGTAAGCTCGTGATGCCACCCACGGTGCGTGGTAATGGGGGAGACCACTGCTACTGTTGGGGAGCCCGGTGGCGATGGTGGAGCAGCAGGATGTTTAACCCCTCCATGGGTAGGGGGTTTGTGCCCCGGGGCCCGTTGGATTGTTGGTGATTGGGGTGCCATTGAGTAGAGGAAAAGGGGGCTTTCAGTGTACTCACTCAGTCCAGGAATAATAACACAGACAGCTTGTAAACCAGAATTCTGAGCACCACTGCAGCTTGGAGGGAGCACGCTTGGGTCCGTGCCCTTGGTGTTGCTGTAAGCCTGTGGCCTTTCCTTGGCACTTGATTTCCTCTAGTTGGACAGTTAAGCCTGCTTTACATGTTACGATTTCGCATACGATATCGTATGCGATCTTAACCGCCCCCATCGTATGTGCGGTACATTCAATTTGTTGAATGTGCCGCACAAACGATTAACCCCCATCACACTTCGAACGTCCACTTCCTGGAGTGGGAGGGACGTTCGGCGTCACATCGACGTCACGTGGCATCCGGCCAATAGAAGCGGAGGGGCTGAGATGAATGGTACGTAAATATCCCGCCCACCTCCTTCCTTCCGCATTGCTGGCCGGGAGCAGCTGGACGCAGGTAAGATCTGTTCATCATTCATCGTGTGCTACCCCGGGTACGATGAACAATCTGACGTTCAATTTTTAGGAATTGAACGACATGCATGTGATGAACGTTTTAAGGTTCAATCGCAATCGCACGTACCTGTCACACACTACAATGTACCTTACGATGCCGGATGTGCGTCACTTACGACGTGACCCCGCCGACACATCATAAGATATATTGTAGCGTGTAAAGCGGGCTTAAAGCATAAAACTTTTCGGATCCCGCTCACCCGTATGGCTAACGGAGTGAGCTTGCTCTCAGGGTTCACGCGTAGGATTTCTTTGGACTGTATTGGGAAAGTCCTATCCCATCGATGTGCTAGTACCCCGGTTTTGGAGTGGGTTGGGGATGAATCTTGAAGTCTTCACCACTGTCTGGCAAATTACCTGAACGCGTGAAGCTACTTCCCGGCCTAGGGTCCACATACCTCGTCATGCCCTGGCCCCTGCCCAGTGATGGCTCAAGGCTGCCGGCTGCCCTCCTCGGCAGTCCGTGCCCCTTGACATGTTCCCCTGCGACCTGGGTTCCAGCTCCTACCAGGCCCAGACCAACGTCTGCCACCTAGTAACTTCAGGAGCCCTGCTCCAGGCCGGTGACCTCTCCCTCTCAGAGAGTCACCTCCACCTCCTTCTCCTTCCACTTCCGTTTGACACTTTCTTCTAAGTGTCACTTTCTCACTTTCTCCTCACCAACACCCTATCTGGGCAGCCCTATTCCCTTCAGGCCCCCCAATGGTGTGTCTGGTGGGTACGGTATAAAGTGTTTCTAGGATTTTGATTGGCTAAGCTGTTAGCAACTCCAAAGGACCAGGATCCATAACGAAGGAGGTGTGGATACTGTAGAGAGGGGCAGATTGCACAACACCCTGTGACCTGATAGATCAGAGCCTCACATATGCTTTTTAGGGTTAATTGGGCAGTTCACGTCTCCACCCACATGCAGCCATAAACAGATCACTTCTGGGGGAGGGTGGGTTTTTTCCATTTTTTTTTTGCTTGTGCACACTACATCCGATCATTCTGTTGTTACCCCCAGTGCAAGCCGATCAAACCCTGCAGGTGACTCACACTGGGTTGAGCACCGAGCGTACCCGAGTACCGCGATACTCCGAGAGTGGTTTACATTCATAAAGCCCCCGAACTCTGAACTCGAACTTAGTGTTCTTGGAAAAGTCGGAGTTTGTACTGATAGCCAAAATTCAGTTTCACTCATCTCTAGTGGTATTTTTGCATCAATGGAGTTGAGTGAGGAATTGTTTTTTTCTTGATGAGCCAACATTTTCATTGATCCCATTCTAGGTACAATATGAATAATTGATCACTTTTCATTGTATTTATATGGCTATAAAATGATATCTCACCTCCCGTATCTGAATTAATTTTCCATATCATCTGCTCATCTCCTTCCCATTCAGGTCCTTATAATATCAAATCCTCTCAGTGGAGATCTTCTATATAACAGAATTCTCCTGATTGCCCCGTGAAGGATGGATATGGACAGGGACAAGATGGCGGAGAGGATATTACACCTCACCCTAGAGATCCTCTTCCGGCTTACTGGAGAGGTGAGAGATTCTGATGACGTCACATTACATCATTCTTATCTATGGGAATAACAGATGGACAGAACTGGAGAGGTGAGGACTCTGGAAATGTCTGTAGTGAGATTTATTACTGTGTCTCTCCATAACCAGGATTACACAGTAGTGAAGAAGACCTCTAGTGAGCGCTGTCAGAACCCTGTGTCTGAGGGATGGGGAAGACCCCTGAGCCCAATCACGGGGCCTCCACCTCACCCCCCGATACATGAGGGCATCAATGGGCAGAAGATCCTAGAACTCACCTACAAGATGATTGAGCTGCTGACTGGAGAGGTGACACTGCTGGGAATGCTGGGACATTATACAGTAACGCTATGAAGGGATCGGGGGTGACGGTATCATTGTATGTGTCAGGTTCCTATAAGGTGTCAGGACGTCACCATCTATTTCTCCATGGAGGAGTGGGAGTATTTAGAAGGACACAAAGATCTGTACAAGGACGTCATGATGGAGGATCCCCAGCCCCTCACATCACCAGGTAATAGACAGGACTAAATACACACGGCCTATAATTATCTGTAAGTAAGGAATGAATTCAGCCCTTGTATGTGTCTCCTCCAGGTCTATCCAGTAGGAGGACAACACCAGAGAGATGTCCCCGTCCTCTTCTCCCACAGGACTGTAAACAAGAAGATCCCGATGTTCCTCAGGATGTGTTTCCTCCAGATCTATCCAGTAAGAGATATCTACTCATGCACTTTCTGCACTAATTTTGTGTTTACATTTTTAGACTTTCTGCTCTGGGGTTTTTTTTAGCTGTATTTTCTTTTCTTCTTCTGCTTCTTCTGCTGTTTGTTTCTAGTGCCTTCTCTATGTTGTTATGAAGGCAACTCAAAGACCTGCAGAGGGTTCACGAATACTCTGTTTCCCCAAAAATACGACCTACACCAAAAATAAGCCCTAGCATGATTTTATGGGATTTTTGGAGAATGAAATATAAGCCCTACTCCAAAAATAAGCCATAGTTACAGTCAGGGCCAGCGTTAGGAGGAGTTAAACTGCGCAATTTCTCAGGAACCCAACTCTCTTCGGGTCCCCATCAGTTGTATTCTAAGGTTGATTGTTTAAGAACCTTTGATGACTTCAAAGTCATGTGACATGATGTAACCAAAGGTCTCATCATTGCAGGAGTCTAAATTGAACAGAATAAAGACTGGCATGCAGGACTGGTATTAAGGGAAAGGGAGAGCAAACTGGACAATTTCACAGAACCCCCATTCTACTAGGTCCCCCAGTGTTTATATACCGATTATAGGACTGCTTAAGGACCTTTTTAACATCACATCATGTGATATAAGGTCTCTTAATTACAGAAGTCTAAAAATAAAGAGGCGATAGGCTGGTGTGTGTGTGTGTGTGTGTGTGTGTGTGTGTTCATGCAAATTTTAACTAGCTTTGCCAAAATAGGCAGAGTTACAGCCGCACACTGAAATGCAAAGGTTTACAACTACCAAAAAAGATGTAATTAAATTATTGCTTTAGAGAGTGTGAATTACTGGCAAACTACCCTGGAAGGAATGGAGACACCTACAGAAGGAGATTTTACACCCTGATTCATCAAAGCAATTATGGCATAAACCACTTTGAAATTTCTCAAAAAAATGTGTGCAGCACAGAGTTTTAAAAAAAATTGTGCAACTTTTGGAGGTTTCACGCCAATTTTAACCAGCTTTGTCAAAATGGGCAGAGCTTGGCCAGAAGAAGGGTGTGATGCCACCGCTTCTCTAATTCATAACAAAATGCAGTGTTCCCTATGCCAGAAATCTCACTCCAATCCATGATGTAATTTTTCAGTGTCCATTGCCAGTCTTGATGAGTTGGAGCTCTAATGTTTATCTGCATAGACCGCAAGAACCTGCTACCGGATTGGTTACAAAGCCTAAGGATGGGCCATCAACGTTACAGTCCCGGAAAACCCCATTATACAGTGTGTCCACCCATATCCTGTCCACCGCCATTAACTTGAGAACGGCGGCAGCTTTAGGCATAAAAGTGTTTTCTGGGTATAGTAAACTAGCCATGCACTACGCAATGAAACCACCTATAGCGCCACCTGGTTGAAAACAACGGAGTTAGCATTTTTATTATGAAATTGGAACGAGATAGAGAAAAAACGTGAATTACAAAGTTGTAGGGCATACCTAGACACCACTTCTATGCCTATAGCTGCCGCCGTTCTCAAGTTAATTGCGGTGAACAGGATATGGGTGGACACACTGTATATCTGGCATCTGTAACTATTTTATTTTCGTCTTCGAAAAAACCCTCTTTGAAATTGTCTATGTTGTGGATCAATGTAACAAGGAGATGTTTGCAGGGTATGACAACTGTCATGGCGGCATCAGGATCTGTGGAAACTACACTCTGCCTGCTAACTTCTCTGATGTCTGTGAGCAGTGCAGGGAGATGCAGGTGTCAAACCACAGGCTTGGGCAGGCTAGTAAGAGTTATTCTCTGCTGAGCTGCTTGTTAATGTCTTTGATCACATGCTGTAAAGGGGAAAGTATCATTCGCTTCCCTTCTGTATATGCTGGCTGGACTATCTCATTAATGCCAACTATAGGTTACCTATACTTGTCTGGTGAGGTGTTGTGATCGAGATGTACGGGTTATTGTTGTGTACTATTGCTGTAAGCTGTTGTGGTGTTAAGCCTTGTTGTCTTTTTGTTGCTGCCTTCCAGCTCTTGCTTTTCTCCTTAGTCTCTCACTGTTTATTTCTGTGACTTTGCCATGTGTCCTGTCTGTCTTAATCTGTGTTTCCCGTCTTTCTTAATCTGTGTTTCCATCATACTCCTGCCCATTCCTTTCCCGGGGGGATAACAGATTAGATCTCTTCAGGAGACTAGTAAGGCACGGGACTCTGGCATCTCCATCTTCAGGGGTAATTCAGTGGTTAGGAATAGGTTAGTGTCCCCTAGCATGAGGGACAGTATAGGAGCCCCCTTTCCCTCATTATCCTGCAGTCACATTGTGACAATCAATCAGATTATTTACTATAGCACATTCCAGAGAACTGGTGCTAGAAATGGAAGATCCGCATTAACGAAGATGTAACTCTTAAGGCCGCTTTACACACAACGATATCGCTAGCGATCTCGTTAGCGATGTGACACGCCCAGATCATTGCTACGATTTGCCGATATCGCTCATAGGTCGATTTTTAGCAGTCACACGTACCCATCTCACAAACGACGCTACATCGTTCAGCGATATATTGTTTGACTATTGCGGTCGTGTGGACACCGTCACACAGCAATCCTCCCAACAATTTCGGCAATGACAGAGGCGTTTAATTGTGTCCGCCTTATCAACCATGCCTGCCAAATCAGAACGCAGTTGGTACCACCAATCAGAGCGGAGGAGGCATGGAGCATTGCTCGTAACGACACGCCCGCGTCGCTGATGACGGACACACTAACGATGTTGTTTGAAATGACGAACAATAGTTTAAAACTGAACGACGCGTCAACGATCAACTATTTTTGCTATTTTTAAGATCGTTCGGAGTCGCTCATAGGTGTCACACACCAACGACATCGCTAACGACGACGGAAGTACGTCACGAAAACCGTGACCCTGATGACATATCGTCAGATAAATCGTAGCGCGTAACGGGACCTGAAGATGTCAAAATTGGACAACAGATTCAGAATACATTTTTTCCTCATTTAATTTCTGATGTTATGGTTTAAAAAAATAAATTTGCTTTCAAGATATTAAAAACTAATAACATTGTATTTATTTTTAGGAGATTACTGTATTTTGAGTTCGTATGGAAATCTATTATCTTCAGAATTTGAAACAGACAATCAAAGTGTCACACATGATACATATGAAGAGCATGCTGTTGTCCCAGATATACCTCCAGTCCTTCCTCGGAAAGCTCTATCATCTAATCTTTTCAAACAAGTCCAAAATTCTGATTCATTACAGAATTGTCAGCAAAATAAAAGTTACAGTAGGGATGTGGAATATGAAACTGCTCCTACAAGGGAGAAACCATTTTCATGTCCAGAGTGTGGGAAATGTTTTATTCAGAAATCACAACTTGTTCAGCACCAAAGATCTCACACAGGGGAGAAGCCATTTTCATGTTCAGAATGTGGGAAAAGTTTTATTCGGAAATCAGCTCTGGTTAGACATCAAAGATCTCACACAGGGGAGAAGCCATTTTCATGTTCAGAGTGTGGGAAATGTTTTATTTGGAATTCAGAACTTGTTGACCATCAAAGATATCACACAGGGGAGAAGCCATTTTCATGTTCAGAGTGTGGGAAATGTTTTAGTCAGAAATCACACCGTTTTCAGCATCAAAGATCTCACACAGGGAAGAAGCCATTTTCATGTTCAGAATGTGGGAAATGGTTTAGTCAGAAAGCACAACTTTTTCAGCATCAAAGATCTCACACAGGGGAGAAGCCATTTTCATGTTCAGAATGTGGGAAATGTTTTATTCGGAAATCAGCTCTGGTTAGACATCAAAGATGTCACACAGGGGATAAGCCATTTTCATGTTCAGAGTGTGGGAAATGTTTTATTTGGAATTCAGAACTTTTTGCCCATCAAAGATCTCACACAGGGGAGAAGTCATTTTCATGTTCAGAGTGTGGGAAATGTTTTATTCAGAAATCATACCTTGTTAGACATCAGAAAAATCACACAGAGATTAAGCCGTTTTCATGTTCAGAATGTGGGAAATGTTTTATTCAGAAATCAGACCTTGTTAGACATCAGAACAATCACACAGGGGTGAAGCCATTTTCATGTTCAAAGTGTGGGAAATGTTTTAACTGGAAATCAGAACTTGTTGTACATCAAAGATGTCACACAGGGGAGAAGCCATTTTCATGTTCAGAATGTGGGAAATGTTTTATTCAGAAATCATACCTTGTTAGACATCAGAAAAATCACACAGAGATTAAGCCGTTTTCATGTTCAGAATGTGGGAAATGTTTTATTCAGAAATCAGATCTTGTTAGACATCAGAACAATCACACAGGGGTGAAGCCATTTTCATGTTCAAAGTGTGGGAAATGTTTTAACTGGAAATCAGAACTTGTTGTACATCAAAGATCTCATACAGGGGAGAAGCCATTTTCATGCCTGGAATGTGGTAAATGTTTTACTAGGAAATCAACTCTTATTGACCATGGAAAACTTCACACGGGATAAACCATTTTTATGTTCTGAATGTGGAAAATGTTATTCTCAGAAATCAGATCTCGTTAAACATCTGAAGAGGCAACACAGAGAAGGAACCTTTTTCATGTTGTGAATATTTGAAATGTTTAATTGGTAAATCAATTCTTGTCGACCATGAGAAAACCCACACAGTAGAGGAGCCATTCTTGCATTTGGAATTTGGCAAATGTTTTTATCATTACTCAGGTCCTGTTGTCAGATGAGTCACATGGGAGAAGGCATCATGATGTACTGTGAGTAAAAGGGTTTTATTGAAAACTCAATTGCTCAAGTAAGACTTCGTCAGGGAATGCACCATTTTCTTTCTTTTCAAACTTACTGTATTATTATGATTATAAGATGCACTTAGGTTTTAGAGGAGGAAAATAGGAAAAAAATTGTAGCAAAAAACGTAGTCATGATGCACTGTTATGGGGGGTGGGGAATCTGCTGCTGACACTGTTATGGGGGTAATATCCCCCAATTCTGTACTATTATCCCCCATCCCGAGGCCCTTCCAGTTATGTGTCTCTGATTTTGGTGCATATTTCGTTCTTCCTGGTATATATGTTCCTCATCTTTCTCCCATCCTGGTATATATGGCCTTCATCCTGGGCTCATCATGGTATATATGATCCCCATGCTGGTATATAAGGCCCTCACCCTGGTATACATGATCCTCATCCTGGTTTGTATACCTCTCATCTTGGTATATATTGCAATCATCCTAATATATATGATCCCCATCCTAAGCCCATTTCAGAATATATGTCCCTTATCTTGGTATAGATGATCCTAATCTTAGTATTTACAAGTAAAAATGGGCCCCCTTACCTCTTGGGCTGCAGGTGGCACCTGCCCCTGGCGTCATCCTGGTATAAATATCCCTCATCACACTGCAGAAATAAAAAAAAATGCTTATACTCACCATCCATCTGCTCCCCCAGTGTGTGGTGTTGTCTTTGATGTTGGCAAGTGAATTCAGTGTATAAGCGGCGCATCGCATGACATCACTGCCATGCACCTGCAGTTACACGCAGATATCAGCTGCCGGAATATTCACTGCTCCCTACACCTAGGATTATTGGCTTGGGGACAAGTGATTTATTAAAAAGAAGTAATAGTCACTGCTCCCCACGCCCATAATGCCACACACCCCTCGATTTTCGCTTCAGTGTCTAGAGGTAGACGGAATTATGGGAGTGAGGAGCAGTGAATATTCATTTTTGTTATTAGCAGGCACACTGCTGGTTCCTGCCTCCTGTGATTCACTCCTGCACTACCACTCCTCCAGCCACAGCCAGGAGCATTCGGACTATGAGACAACCCCCCTTCCTACACATTTTTTTTTGGGGGGAGGGGCGATGTGTCTTAAAGTACAAAAATTACAGGAATTGGTTAACAATTAGTAAAAGTAAAAAAAAGTACAATAGGCAAAATCACATATTCTAAAAGGGCAACAATTATTGTGAATCTGTCTGACCGCTTCCGGCACCACTCTCTTTCACTAAACTTCTCTTACATTTCAGAATAAAAAATGTCAAAAGTCACAAAATGTTTGAACAACTAAGGTGTGTTGCACAAAATGAGTGACTTTTACACAATAGTTTGTAGCACAATGTGTTTGATGACTTTCCCTTTAAATAGTGCTTATCATCACAAAATATATATCACGGGATCCTTTATCAAGAATGCCTCAAAAAAAAAACACAGAACTGCCGCTCAGAGAGAGCTGGAAATTACCTTGCTAGAGTTAGAGGCAGCAAACCAATCATATCCCACTATCCATCTTACCAAACGTATAACAGATATTACATTTCAACTACAAACTTTGTTGACAACAAAAACGGAGCGAGCACTAAGATGGACGCAAGCGACATACTACAAACTTTCCAATAAAATAAACTATTAGCAAGAAAACTTTGTGATTAGGAAAGGATTAACTCAGTATACACATTAAACAACAATCAGGGAAGCCAAACCTCCAAACCTCATAGAGTATACCAGTTATTTAATAACTTTTATCAATCTTTATATACCCAGCCAGCACCTGCTACCCCGAATGCGATAGATAGTGTCGCGGGCGGAGGGGCGCTTTCGGGTCCGGGGCTTCTGCTGCTGCTGCTCGGTGGCTCGAGCGGTGGGCCGGACCCGGGGACTCGAGCAGCGCTCCTCACCCGTGAGTGAAAAGGGATGGTTTGTTTGGGGAGATAGTTCGTGACACCACCCACGGGACGTGGTGATGATGGCTCCACCGCTGCTGGTGACGGGGATCCCGGGAGCGATGGTAGGGAGCAGCTAGGGTGTTGTCCCCTCCGTGGGTAGGGGTTGGTGTTCCCGGGGCCCGGGTGATGATACGGGACGGCTGGATAGCTGGGATGCAGGGTTGCAGAGGCAGCGCGGCACGGTGCTGGATGGCACTGTTGTACTCACTCAGAAAGTCACAAAGTCTCTGGTAAACCAAACTGCCGTATGGACGGGTCCCGCAGCCGGCTGCAGTGTCTTTGCTCTCCCCGGACAGGTGATGGTGGCTGTCTTTCCCTGCACCTGTGTAGAATGTGTTGACTCTGATGGTTTCCCAATGGTAGTCCGCTCCCCGGCGTATTGGTAACATAAGAGCCCTTTTGCCCGCAGGCTCTGGCCCTTGGATCTCTAGCCTGTGGCAGTGGCTGTATATTCTCACGGTGTGGACTGTTGCCTTCTAGCGGGACTTGGGTGTTAGGAAACCCCTGGGATTCCGGTCACTTTCGGATAGACTTTGCAAACCTAGTCGGGGTCCGATAGCCCTGCCTGTGTGCTTAACTTCACTCCGCTCCCCGGTTCGGTACCGGTGGGCCACCGCCCAACCCCGGTCCTACGGTTCCGCAGAGATCCGCTAACTCCTGCAGACGGCCACCACCATCTGCCGACCTTGCTGTCAGTGCCTGGGCTGCTACACAGGCACACGCAGACGTTTTACTCCTCTCACTTTCACCTCCAAAACGAATCTGACTCATTTTCCCGCTTCCAGGCCTGTGAACTCCTTGGTGGGTGGGGCCAACTGCCTGGCTCCACCCCACCTGGTGTGGACATCAGCCCCTGGAGGGAGGCAACAAGGTGACTGGTGTAACTGTCTAGGGAAGGTGGTGTGTGTGTGGTGTTATGTCTGTGACTACCTGGCTAGACCAGGGCATCACAATAGCTTTTTAAACTCCATAAATCTTCCTACCCTTACCTTGAATTTCTCAGCAACACTTTAAGCTAGAGTCACTAATGAAGAGTTCGAGGAAATGGTTAAAAAGTTAAAACCTCACAAAGCCCCCGGCCCGGATGGACTCTCAGCAGTTTATTATAAGAAATTCATTCACATTTTGAAATCCCATATTATAAACATATGTAATTACATGCTTGAAGGTAAAGCGATGCCCCTGGAATTTCTCTTAGCACATATAACTGTTTTACCAAAACCTAAAAAAAGACCCCCTGCAGGTGAAAAACTACAGGCTTATATCACTTTTGAATGTTGACCTGAAGCTCTTTACCTCTCTTTTGGCTAGTAGAATTAATCGAGGACTACAAGCACTTATACCTCCAGACCAAGTCGGACTCATCCCGTTTTGCCAGGCACCAGACAACATCCGTAAGAATCTCAATATAATTCAACATGCCAGTAAGTCCAAATCGTCAATACTCCTTCTCGCCCTTGATATAGAAAAAACCTTTACCTCGGTAATGTGGCCATACCTACAGTGCCTACAAGTAGTATTCAACCCCCTGCAGATTTAGCAGGTTTGATAAGATGCAAATAAGTTAGAGCCTGCAAACTTCAAACAAGAGCAGGATTTATTAACAGATGCATAAATCTTACAAACCAACAAGTTATGTTGTTCAGTTAAATGTTAATAAATTTTCAACATAAAAGTGTGGGTCAATTATTATTCAACCCCTAGGTTTAATATGTTGTGGAATAACCCTTGTTTGCAATTACAGCTAATAATCGTCTTTTATAAGACCTGATCAGGCTGGCACAGGTCTCTGGAGTTATCTTGGCCCACTTCTCCATGCAAATCTTCTCCAAGTTATCTAGGTTCTTTGGGTGTCTCATGTGGACTTTAATCTTGAGCTCCTTCCACAAGTTTTCAATTGGGTTAAGGTCAGGAGACTGACTAGGCCACTGCAACACCTTGATTTTTTCCCTCTTGAACCAGGCCTTGGTTTTCTTGGCTTTGTGCTTTGGGTCGTTGTCTTGTTGGAAGATGAAATGACGACCCATCTTAAGATCCTTGATGGAGGAGCGGAGGTTCTTGGCCAAAATCTCCAGGTAGGCTGTGCTATCCATCTTCCCATGGATGCGGACCAGATGGCCAGGCCCCTTGGCTGAGAAACAGCCCCACAGCATGATGCTGCCACCACCATGCTTGACTGTAGGGATGGTATTCTTGGGGTCGTATGCAGTGCCATCCAGTCTCCAAACGTCACGTGTGTGGTTGGCACCAAAGATCTCGATCTTGGTCTCATCAGACCAGAGAACCTTGAACCTGTCTCAGAGTCCTCCAAGTGATCATGAGCAAACTGTAGACGAGCCTTGACATGACGCTTTTAAAGTAAAGGTACCTTACGTGCTCGTCTGGAACAGAGACCATTGCGGTGGAGTACGTTACTTATGGTATTGACTGAAACCAATGTCCCCACTGCCATGAGATCTTCCCGGAGCTCCTTCCTTGTTGTCCTTGGGTTAGCCTTGACTCTTCGGACAAGCCTGGCCTCGGCACGGGTGGAAACTTTCAAAGGCTGTCCAGGCCGTGGAAGGCTAACAGTAGTTCCATAAGCCTTCCACTTCCGGATGATGCTGCCAACAGTGGAGACAGGTAGGCCCAACTCCTTGGAAAGGGTTTTGTACCCCTTGCCAGCCTTGTGACCCTCCACGATCTTGTCTCTGATGGCCTTGGAATGCTCCTTTGTCTTTCCCGTGTTGACCAAGTTTAAGTGCTGTTCACAAGTTTGGGGAGGGTCTTAATTAGTCAGAAAAGGCTGGAAAAATAGATAATTAATCCAAACATGTGAAGCTCATTATTCTTTGTGCCAGAAATACTTCTTAATACTTTAGGGGAACCAAACAGAATTCTTGTGGTTTGAGGGGTTGAATAATAAATGACCCTCTGAATAAACTTTTCACAATTTAAAAAAAAAAATAAAAAAATAAATAACATTCTTTTTTGCTGCAGTGCATTTCACACTTCCAGGCTGATCTACAGTCCAAATGTCACAATGCCAAGTTATTCCGAATGTGTAAACCTGCTAAATCTGCAGGGGGTTGAATACTACTTGTAGGCACTGTATATAGGGTGTTGGCTAGATTAGAGTTCACTGAGAACTTCATCCGAACTATACATGTTCTGTATGACAACCCCGCGGCGTACCTAAAACTCCCCACCACTAGCCCACAACCGATACGCATTGGACGGGGTACCAGACAGGGGTGTCCATTATCACCGGCCCTGTTTGCAATAGCGATGGGTGATTCAATAACTTGAAAACTATAGTAGCATACATTTTTTTTTCAAGAAATAGTTGATACCTGATTTTCTGATCCCATTTGGGGGAGATATTTTGATAATAGCATAATGTCATTGTATCAAGCAATGTAACCATATAATGCTTTGATTTATTTGTTAATGATTTGAATGACTCAATAAAAATCTGTTGAAACTAAAATAAATATTTACATGAAAAATTTGTAATAAGAAATTGATTTTGTAAGTCTATTTTCATTTATTTTGAGGTATTGCCTTATTTAACATAGTTGCCTAAATGGTCAGAAAAAGTGATGTCAAACCGAAGGTTATTTTCGGATTCAGTGCACCCAAAAACATAAGGATTACGTGGAAAAAAAACCCATCTCTTGAAAAAACATTTTTTGCAGACCTATGTTATGGATCCTTTTTCTACATTTAAAACAAAATATGCTCTCCTCATAATAAAAGCTTTTGAGAAAGGAATCTTAGGCGGGCTTTGCACACTACGACATCGCAGGTGCGATTTCGGTGGGGTCAAATCGAAAGTGACGCACATCCGGCGTCACTGGCGATGTTGTAGTGTGTAAAACCTTTTTCATACAATTAACGAGCGCAAAAGCGTCGTTATCGTATCATCGGTGTATGGTCCGACATTTCCATATATGCCGATGCAGCGACGGTACGATGTTGTTCCTCGTTCCTGCTGCATCACACATCGCTGTGTGCGAAGCCACAGGAGCGAGGAACATCTCCTACCTGCGTCCCGGCTGCAATGAGAGGAAGGAGGTGGGTGGGATGTTTACGTCCCGCTCACCTCCGCCCCTCCGCTGCTATTGGCCGCCTGCCGTGTGACGTCGCTATGACACTGCACGACCCGCCCCCTTAGTAAGGAGGCGGGTCGCCGGCCAGAGCGACGTCGCATGGCAGGTGAGTGCATGTGAAGCTGGCGTAGCGATAACATTCGCTACGCCAGCAATCACAAAAGATCGCCGTTGCGACAGGGGCGGGGAATATCGCGCTTGGCATCGCAAGCATTTGCTTGCGATGTCGCAGCGTGCAAAGTAGCCCTTAAAGAGAAGCAACCACGATCCAACATATTGTATAATGATTTAGAGCAGACATCAGTTGGATTGATTGTAATGTACGATAAGTTGTATTATTTTCCAGAATGTCACATTCTCATTTTTTATATAAAGAGGCCTCCAATAGCACTATACATCCCGCCTTGTCTGACTTACGTATAACCAAATAGTTGTTATTTTCTTGTTCATTTTCAGCATTAAATTGATTTTTTCTTAAATTATCTAATTTTTATTTTTATTGGAGGAGACATAACGGTGCAGAGCCAACTGGTCCTTTTCTATCATATTCTGGAACATGTGTAATGATGGTACGCGAGATGTTACTGGATAATAATGAGGGTTTGAGACCTTTGGTTTTACATCATGGTCCCCCACCAATTCTTCCAAATTACGATCCTCATCCAATTAGTTTAGCATTACAATGGCTTCTGTTCAGAGAAGAAGAATCCTTCAAATTCATTAAATGTTGTAAATTTATTACTAGAGTAATTCTGACCTGAAACATTTCTATCCTCAGCAAAAAAAATGCCACTGACAAAATTTAAGCCCCTATCCAGGACTTCAATCTGCTCAACCGATAAGACTGTGGGTGACAAAACCAAAACACTATGTCATGACAGCGCGTACAGACACTCAGCGTGCAATGTAACACGAGGGTAACAACGGGAATGGTAAAAAAAGGCCCTGATGATGGGGGGAGGGGACACCACCTGCAACTCACCTGAGTCTGTACCCTATGCTCCCTAACGTCTCTATACGGGTGCTTGCTCCCGTTATCATCATGTGCCTAGGCCTTCACTAAGCCTGGCTAGTGAGAAGGTCGGCGAGAGCAGTAGTCTCACCATTGCAATACTACAACACATAGGTAAATGAGACCGAGGGAAAATAGACACAAAAAGGAAACAGACTTCAAACTCTTCCAATGCAGCTAAACACCACAGCTGCAATAGTCACAACTCCTCAGCTTCTTCCAGAGACAGGCTCCTTCCAAAGAGGTCAGCATGGAATGAGAATCTATAACTGGCATCAGATGGTAAAATACATGACTTTTTATATTGAAGGGGAGTGGTCACAAAAGAGATGCACCTAAGCTTAAGGCTACAAAGCATAGCCAGATTGGAAAGCGTTTTTAACCCCTACAGCATTAAAACAAAGTAGATTGACTCAAATAATGTTGTAGACCTATGAACAATAAGGCGCTGTGACCTTCTGATCCCAGACTCACCAGAGGTCTCCTCAGAGCGGGACACACTCATGACACATTATCCATAAATTCATTCATAGTCAAGTTCATTTTTTCTTCTTCCGTATTGGAGATCTTCTCATATCCTTCTTATTGGTTCTCCTTTTTCTCTTTCTTTTTCTGAATCCTGAAATTCTCTGAATAACATATTAGAATGAACATTTTCTCTTTAAATTATCAGGATTACAGTCTGAAGATTCCAGATCTGTAGATCTTTGCAGCGTCCGTGCAATAGTTATTGTGAGAGGTTTTCTTTAAGATTTAGGCTATGTGCGCACGTTGCGTTTTTTCTTGCATTTCCGCAGCATTTTGAGCTGCAGTGTTTTAATGCAAAAATGCAGGTGTTTTGATTTCCAAGCAAATTCTATGGGAAATAGGCATATTCTGTGCGCACTACGCGTCCAAAAACGCAGCATTTTTTGTGACAAACATTTGTCAAAATCTCTGCGTTTGAAGAAGCAACATGTCAATTGTTTTGTGCGATTTGGCAGCGTTTTGGTGACATTGAAGTCAATGACAGTTGTGAAAACGCATCCAAAATCAAAAGTCAAGCAATTTACATGTATTTTTGGTGCTTTTTTGTCAAAATGTAAGCATGCGTTTTTAGCATTATAGTGAGGGCAAGAGGTTTCCTTTTTCCCTCACATGCAGCCCGACTTTAAAAAATGAGTCAAACAATAAGATAAATTTATTTTTAACATAAATATTAAATCTCAAGCTTTTTATGAAAATTATCATTATAGTGTATGATTTAAAGCATGATTTTTTTTTCATTTTTTTCCTAGTGTTTGAATGTTCAAACTTGATTTAGTAGTGTCTTTGTCTTGAAAACGCACCCCATTTTAAGCACTGAAAAAGCATGAAAAACGCGGTCAATATGCGGCAAAAACGCAAGAAAAACACATGCATTTTTCATGCGTTTTTCATGCATTTATGTGGTGAGAAAGAAATTTGACATTGACAAATTCTGCCAGAGGATGCGTTTTTTTCTGCAAGGTACAGGACTCAATGTGCGCACATGGCCTTACTTTTGTGAAAGAAGGTGTTTGCCCGACATTGCGCTATGAGCCAAATGTCTATCATGCTGCAGAGAAAGGCGGCAATCGCTCTTCCCCCTTTTGTCACGTGATAGTATTTTGAACACGCCCCTATCACGTGACAAAAAGGACGTCATCCCTGGAAGCAGCCCATACAGTCTAGCACTACCCTGAGCATAGTGTGACCGCTGGTGAGGTTTGCGCGCTCACGAGATTATGGGCGGGTACTTGCTGATAACAGTCACAGCCCCGCCCATAATCACTTGCCTGCGCACACGTCACCAGCGGTCACACTGCTCAATCCCCTGAGCCTGGCACTGGGCATGCGCGGGGATGGCTGGAGCAGTGGGCGGTGCATCAGATATGGAAAGGAGCAATGGGGGCGGCATACAGGACCAGGGGGCAAAATAACGGATGGCAGAGAGCCCGCGCCCGTGTCACATTTACAGTATCTGAATACAAAAAGGTACCACTTTATAAAGCCTTTATTTTGGTCTCACATGGGGCACAATAATCACAGGGACCTTTCTAGAATGCAGCCCAGGAGCTGCAGAGGGGGAATCTTTTAGTTTTTGGGCGAAATTTCTGCTGACAGGTTCCCTTTAACCTGTAATTTAAAGTTAATAAACACACATCCTCGTACACACACGGCTCCGCTCCGTACACCTCGTACACACACGGCTCCGCTCCGTACACCTCGTACACACGCGGCTCTGCTCCGTACACCTCGTACACACACGGCTCCGCTCCGTACACCTCGTACACACACGGCTCCGCTCCGTACACTTCGTACACACACGGCTCCGCTCCGTACACCTCGTACACACACGGCTCCGCTCCGTACACCTCGTACACACACGGCTCCGCTCCGTACACTTCGTACACACACGGCTCCGCTCCGTACACCTCGTACACACACGGCTCCGCTCCGTACACCTCGTACACACACGACTACGCTCCGTACACCTCGTACACACACGGCTACGCTCCGTACACCTTGCACACACACGGCTCCGCTCCATACACCTCATACACGGCTCTGCTCCGTACACCTCGTACACACACGGCTCCGCTCCGTACACCTCGTACACACACGACTACGCTCCGTACACCTCGCACACACACGGCTACGCTCCGTACACCTCGTTACACACACGGCTCCGCTCCATACACCTCATACACGGCTCTGCTCCGTACACCTCGTACACACACGGCTCCGCTCCGCACACCTCGTACACACACGGCTCCGCTCCGTACACCTCGTACACACACGGCTCCGCTCCGTACACCTCGTACACACACGGCTCCGCTCCGTACACCTCGTACACACACGGCTCCGCTCCGTACACCTCGTACACACACGGCTCCGCTCCGTACACCTCGTACACACACGGCTCCGCTCCGTACACCTCGTACACATGCGGCTCCGCTCCGTACACCTCGTACACACGCGGCTCCGCTCCGTACACCTCGTACACACGCGGCTCCGCTCCGTACACCTCGTACACACACGGCTCCGCTCCATACACCTCGTACACACGCGGCTCTGCTCCGTACACCTCGTACACACACGGCTCTGCTACATCCACACTGTAAACCCCTCCTGACCCCACACATAAACTTCCCCTCATCCAGCACCATGACAACCAGCACAGCAGAGTCCTGCATACGCTGAGGAGCTGATCATGTGACCCCTGACTCCTCCCCTCCATGTGACATCATCACAGGTCCTGTAAGCACAGAGCAGCCATATATCTAGTGTGCGGCTCTGCAGGTGGAGGTAGGTGCAGGGTATTATATATCTAGTGTGCGGCTCTGCAGGAGGAGGTAGGTGCAGGGTATTATATATCTAGTGTGCGGCTCTGCAGGTGGAGGTAGGTGCAGGGTATTATATATCTAGTGTGCGGCTCTGCAGGTGGAGGTAGGTGCAGGGTATTATATATCTAGTGTGCGGCTCTGCAGGTGGAGGTAGGTGCAGGGTATTATATATCTAGTGTGCGGCTCTGCAGGTGGAGGTAGGTGCAGGGTATTATATATCTAGTGTGCGGCTCTGCAGGTGGAGGTAGGTGCAGGGTATTATATATCTAGTGTGCGGCTCTGCAGGAGGAGGTAGGTGCAGGGTATTATATATCTAGTGTGCGGCTCTGCAGGTGGAGGTAGGTGCAGGGTATTATATATCCGGTGTGCGGCTCTGCAGGAGGAGGTAGGTGCAGGTTATTATATATCTAGTGTGCGGCTCTGCAGGTGGAGGTAGGTGCAGGGTATTATATATCTAGTGTGCGGCTCTGCAGGTGGAGGTAGGTGCAGGGTATTATATATCTAGTGTGCGGCTCTGCAGGTGGAGGTAGGTGCAGGGTATTATATATCTAGTGTGCGGCTCTGCAGGAGGAGGTAGGTGCAGGGTGTTATATATCTAGTGTGCGGCTCTGCAGGTGGAGGTAGGTGCAGGGTATTATATATCTAGTGTGCGGCTCTGCAGGTGGAGGTAGGTGCAGGGTATTATATATCTAGTGTGCGGCTCTGCAGGTGGAGGTAGGTGCAGGGTATTATATATCTAGTGTGCGGCTCTGCAGGTGGAGGTAGGTGCAGGGTATTATATATCTAGTGTGCGGCTCTGCAGGTGGAGGTAGGTGCAGGGTATTATATATCTAGTGTGCGGCTCTGCAGGTGGAGGTAGGTGCAGGGTATTATATATCTAGTGTGCGGCTCTGCAGGTGGAGGTAGGTGCAGGGTATTATATATCTAGTGTGCGGCTCTGCAGGAGGAGGTAGGTGCAGGGTATTATATATCTAGTGTGCGGCTCTGCAGGTGGAGGTAGGTGCAGGGTATTATATATCTAGTGTGCGGCTCTGCAGGTGGAGGTAGGTGCAGGGTATTATATATCTAGTGTGCGGCTCTGCAGGTGGAGGTAGGTGCAGGGTATTATATATCTAGTGTGCGGCTCTGCAGGTGGAGGTAGGTGCAGGGTATTATATATCCGGTGTGCGGCTCTGCAGGAGGAGGTAGGTGCAGGTTATTATATATCTAGTGTGCGGCTCTGCAGGTGGAGGTAGGTGCAGGGTATTATATATCTAGTGTGCGGCTCTGCAGGTGGAGGTAGGTGCAGGGTATTATATATCTAGTGTGCGGCTCTGCAGGTGGAGGTAGGTGCAGGGTATTATATATCTAGTGTGCGGCTCTGCAGGTGGAGGTAGGTGCAGGGTATTATATATCTAGTGTGCGGCTCTGCAGGAGGAGGTAGGTGCAGGGTGTTATATATCTAGTGTGCGGCTCTGCAGGTGGAGGTAGGTGCAGGGTGTTATATATCTAGTGTGCGGCTCTGCAGGTGGAGGTAGGTGCAGGGTATTATATATCTAGTGTGCGGCTCTGCAGGTGGAGGTAGGTGCAGGGTATTATATATCTAGTGTGCGGCTCTGCAGGTGAAGGTAGGTGCAGGGTATTATATATCTAGTGTGCGGCTCTGCAGGTGGAGGTAGGTGCTGGGTATTATATATCTAGTGTGCGGCTCTGCAGGTGGAGGTAGGTGCAGGGTATTATATATCTAGTGTGCGGCTCTGCAGGAGGAGGTAGGTGCAGGGTATTATATATCTAGTGTGCGGCTCTGCAGGTGGAGGTAGGTGCAGGGTATTATATATCTAGTGTGCGGCTCTGCAGGAGGAGGTAGGTGCAGGGTCTCTATTATTTTGGGGTCATCATCATTATCATTAACCCCTTTATGTCCAGTTCCAGACCAGTTTACTCCGGTTGTTGATCAGGCACATTTTCATATTAGAAAGGGGAGGAGCCAGCACTGCTTGATCAGACATGTCAGATGTGAGATAAATCCCCTCCCCCGGTCCCGCGTGTGGCCAAGGTGCCCCCCATCCCCCCTCCCCATACTGATCATCTAAGATGGTGGCCGAACGCTGCATTCATCCTCCTCCTCTGATTTCTGTCACATGTGACATGTCAGATGTGACAGAAACGTCCTCCCCAGGTCCAGCTAAGTCACCCCCTGTCACTCCCTGGTCCTCCCCCGGTCTCCTGATACCAGCTGCTGCTCCGTCCTCGCGATCCCTACTCATCCTCTGAAAAATATCGTCCGCATGCGCAGAGCGGTTCTAACCCCAGGACTTGATGCCAGGTGACATTACACAGCTGGTATCAACCCCATTTATTACCCCGTTTGCC
Organism: Anomaloglossus baeobatrachus; assembly: GCF_048569485.1. NCBI lineage: Eukaryota > Metazoa > Chordata > Amphibia > Anura > Aromobatidae > Anomaloglossus > Anomaloglossus baeobatrachus. The sequence continues at coordinate 337,761 of NW_027442287.1, forward strand.
ACCGCACCAGGGCAATGGGATGAGCCAGAGTGAAGTGTCAGGATTGGTACATCTAATGGATGCGCCACTGCTGGGACGGCTGCGGCCTGCTATTTTTAGGCTGGGAAGGGCCAAATAACCATGGCCCTTCCCACCCTGAGAATACCAGACACCAACTGTCAGCTTCACCTTGGCTGGTGATCCAATTTGGGGGGAACCCATGTTTTGTTTTTTTTAATTATTTATCAATAATTTAAAAAAAAAACTGCGTGGGGGGCCCTCTGTTTTGGATTACCAGCCAAGGTGAAGCTGCCAACTGTGATCTGCAGGCTTCAGCCATCTGCTTTACCCTAGCTGGCTATCAAAAATGGGGGGAACCCACATAGGTTTTTTTTCAATTATTTATTTTTTGGCTAAATATAAGGTAAACACCCTTCACTGCCACATGAAAGTCACTAAAGGGTGCCAGCTTAGATTATGCTGGGGGTGGGACATTATATATGTGTTTGTCCATCCATCCATCCTAGCTTTTTAGGCTATGTGTCCACGATCAGTGTTTGCAGCGTTTTGGACACAGAGTCTTTTCGCTGCGTCCAAAATGCTGCGCTGTGCAGTACAAGCGCAATGGAAGGATTTTTGGAAATCTCCTGCCCACTGTGCTAGTTTTTTCCTTAGCATAAACTGACCTGCAGCGCGGCTTCCTGAGCCTCAGGATGTCAATTTATGCTGTGGAGACGAGAGTTTCGACCAAAGGGAAAATAGAGCTAAAGTCCTCAGCAGCCTGAACCTGGATCATGGGCCCGGGCAGCTGTGTACCCCAGTGGACAATACTCGCATCTCTGCATGAAAGCTGACATTGCGTCCTAGACACAGTGTCACCTGGTCGTGGGCACATAGCCTAAAAGTGAGAAATTTGGCACTACAGCAACATTTGTGTGAAGTACCTGTGGTTTCAAAATGTTTACTATACCCCAGAAGGAAATCCTTGAGGGTCTAGTTTTCAAAATGGGGTCACTTGTGGGGGTTTCTGCTTTATAGGAACCTTAGGGGTCCTGAAAATGCGACATGGTGCCCACAATTTTTTTCAATTTTTCCAAAATTCATATGGTGCTCCTTCTGTTATGGGCCCTACCATTTGTCCAAACAGAGATTTAAAGCCACATGTGGGGTATCACTGCACTCATAAGAAATTGGATAACAAACTGTGGGTTCACATTTGGTGTTGCTGCTTGAAAAAATGAGAAATTTGGTGCTAAAATAACATTTTTGTGGAAAAAAAAGAAGATTTTCAATATGACGACCTAAGTTTATAAAATTCTATAAAGTACCTGTGGGTTCAAAATGCTCACTATATCCCTGGATAAAATCCTTGAGGGGTCTAGTTTCCAAAATGTGATCACTTTTGATGGAACTCCACTGTTTAGGCAGCTCAGGAGCTCTCCAAATGCGACATGTCATTCGCTAATGAATCCAGCCAATTTTACAGTCAAATGGCGCTCCTTCCCTTCCGAGCCCTGCCGTGCACCCAAACATTTGATTTCCAGGACATATGAGGTATCTGTGTACTCAGGAGAAATTGCACAATAAATTGTATGATGCATTTTTTCCTGTTACCCTTGTGAAAAAGAGCTTTGATGTCACTTGGATGCCCATTTTGTGCCAGTTTTATACTTTTTTTGCTGCTTTTAAGTGTATTCACATCAGGGCTCCGCACTGTATTGTATTTTATTATTGTGACTTTTTTTTATGTTTGTTGTTAAACTGAAAAAAATCCAAAAATTAACCAATTTGTCTTGAATAAAAAACTGGATGAATAAGAAACCAACTTCAGCATTGTGTCTGATGTCGAGCGATACCAGTTTGAATATAAGGGAAATGTCTGTTATTACCACATATATACCCTGCCCCCCGCACTGACTGACAGCCGCTGAGCATTGGAACCTGCTGTCAGTCAGTGCTCAGAGCGCGGTATACTGAGTAGTGACTAAAACCGCATCGGTGCCACCCCTATGACTGAAAGCTGGACGCCGTCTCAATATATGTCCATGATCACATTTACATATTTCTTAGCTATTTATTAACACTTATTATTTTGTATATATCGCTGTTTTTTACCTGGTCGGGTCCAATAACAGAGATTTGGATTGACAGTGGCATTTTCCTATATGTCACACATTTGCAAGTGGGGGTCAGTTCAGTTTATTTTTATTTTCATCTTCCTTCCCTTGTAACTGGGACTGATCTAATGACTCAGCTGTGACCACATCCTCTGTATATGGGGGAGAAAGCACCATCAGCGCTTTCTACCCTGTTTCCTCGAAAATAAGACCTACCCTGAAAATAAGCCCTGGTAGGATTTTGGGAACCTTTTTGAGTATAGTTAAAATATTTACCCTACTCCAAAAATAAACCCTAGTTGCGGTTCTATAGGGAAGTGTCCAAGCATCTAAAAAACTTAAAGAATACAGCAGGACATTTATCAAAGAAGGCAGACACTCCCAAAAGAAAGCAGATACCCCCTTCCCCCCAAAAAACTTATTGCACTCACCAGACTCCAAACAATTACAGATGGCAAGTACCGATGGTAGATGGGCTCTCACACAGAGATCTGTGTCACTGTCAGGTTCCTCGCCGTTCCAGCTGCATTACACCAAAGCTGTGTATACAGTGACAGAGAAGGCAGAGGCAGTAATAAACCGTCTCTGCCTTATGTAGAGATGGACGGATTTCATCTCCATTGCTACATGATTGTCTGTAGCTGTGCTGCTCTTTTATTTTTCCTCCCACATTGCTGTATGAAGGATTGTTTGTTTTTTTTGGGTTTTTTTTAAATGACTCATAGTTTTTAATTTTACCATAAAATGTACTGAAAATTAAGTAAAAATTCAAAGTACGGTGAAATGGTGAAAAAAAAGGTAACTCCATCATTTTTTTTTTATTGTTTTTACTCCATTCCCGATGTGCTGGAAGTGAGCGGTCAGCGTGATTCTCCAGGTCAGTGTGATTACGGCAATATCAGACATTTCTTATTATCTCAGTGGTGACTAGAGATGAGCGGACCCGTGGACGTTCGGCTTCTGCTGGTCCAGTGTGCGGCTCTGCAGGAGGAGGTAGGTGCAGGGTGTTATATATCTAGTGTGCGGCTCTGCAGGTGGAGGTAGGTGCAGGGTATTATATATCTAGTGTGCGGCTCTGCAGGTGGAGGTAGGTGCAGGGTATTATATATCTAGTGTGCGGCTCTGCAGGTGGAGGTAGGTGCAGGGTATTATATATCTAGTGTGCGGCTCTGCAGGTGGAGGTAGGTGCAGGGTATTATATATCTAGTGTGCGGCTCTGCAGGTGGAGGTAGGTGCAGGGTATTATATATCTAGTGTGCGGCTCTGCAGGTGGAGGTAGGTGCAGGGTATTATATATCTAGTGTGCGGCTCTGCAGGAGGAGGTAGGTGCAGGGTATTATATATCTAGTGTGCGGCTCTGCAGGTGGAGGTAGGTGCAGGGTATTATATATCTAGTGTGCGGCTCTGCAGGTGGAGGTAGGTGCAGGGTATTATATATCTAGTGTGCGGCTCTGCAGGTGGAGGTAGGTGCAGGGTATTATATATCTAGTGTGCGGCTCTGCAGGTGGAGGTAGGTGCAGGGTATTATATATCCGGTGTGCGGCTCTGCAGGAGGAGGTAGGTGCAGGTTATTATATATCTAGTGTGCGGCTCTGCAGGTGGAGGTAGGTGCAGGGTATTATATATCTAGTGTGCGGCTCTGCAGGTGGAGGTAGGTGCAGGGTATTATATATCTAGTGTGCGGCTCTGCAGGTGGAGGTAGGTGCAGGGTATTATATATCTAGTGTGCGGCTCTGCAGGTGGAGGTAGGTGCAGGGTATTATATATCTAGTGTGCGGCTCTGCAGGTGGAGGTAGGTGCAGGGTATTATATATCTAGTGTGCGGCTCTGCAGGAGGAGGTAGGTGCAGGGTGTTATATATCTAGTGTGCGGCTCTGCAGGTGGAGGTAGGTGCAGGGTATTATATATCTAGTGTGCGGCTCTGCAGGTGGAGGTAGGTGCAGGGTATTATATATCTAGTGTGCGGCTCTGCAGGTGGAGGTAGGTGCAGGGTATTATATATCTAGTGTGCGGCTCTGCAGGTGGAGGTAGGTGCAGGGTATTATATATCTAGTGTGCGGCTCTGCAGGTGGAGGTAGGTGCTGGGTATTATATATCTAGTGTGCGGCTCTGCAGGTGGAGGTAGGTGCAGGGTATTATATATCTAGTGTGCGGCTCTGCAGGAGGAGGTAGGTGCAGGGTATTATATATCTAGTGTGCGGCTCTGCAGGTGGAGGTAGGTGCAGGGTATTATATATCTAGTGTGCGGCTCTGCAGGAGGAGGTAGGTGCAGGGTCTCTATTATTTTGGGGTCATCATCATTATCATTAACCCCTTTATGTCCAGTTCCAGACCAGTTTACTCCGGTTGTTGATCAGGCACATTTTCATATTAGAAAGGGGAGGAGCCAGCACTGCTTGATCAGACATGTCAGATGTGAGATAAATCCCCTCCCCCGGTCCCGCGTGTGGCCAAGGTGCCCCCCATCCCCCCTCCCCATACTGATCATCTAAGATGGTGGCCGAACGCTGCATTCATCCTCCTCCTCTGATTTCTGTCACATGTGACATGTCAGATGTGACAGAAACGTCCTCCCCAGGTCCAGCTAAGTCACCCCCTGTCACTCCCTGGTCCTCCCCCGGTCTCCTGATACCAGCTGCTGCTCCGTCCTCGCGATCCCTACTCATCCTCTGAAAAATATCGTCCGCATGCGCAGAGCGGTTCTAACCCCAGGACTTGATGCCAGGTGACATTACACAGCTGGTATCAACCCCATTTATTACCCCGTTTGCCACCGCACCAGGGCAATGGGATGAGCCAGAGTGAAGTGTCAGGATTGGTACATCTAATGGATGCGCCACTGCTGGGACGGCTGCGGCCTGCTATTTTTAGGCTGGGAAGGGCCAAATAACCATGGCCCTTCCCACCCTGAGAATACCAGACACCAACTGTCAGCTTCACCTTGGCTGGTGATCCAATTTGGGGGGAACCCATGTTTTGTTTTTTTTAATTATTTATCAATAATTTAAAAAAAAAACTGCGTGGGGGGCCCTCTGTTTTGGATTACCAGCCAAGGTGAAGCTGCCAACTGTGATCTGCAGGCTTCAGCCATCTGCTTTACCCTAGCTGGCTATCAAAAATGGGGGGAACCCACATAGGTTTTTTTTCAATTATTTATTTTTTGGCTAAATATAAGGTAAACACCCTTCACTGCCACATGAAAGTCACTAAAGGGTGCCAGCTTAGATTATGCTGGGGGTGGGACATTATATATGTGTTTGTCCATCCATCCATCCTAGCTTTTTAGGCTATGTGTCCACGATCAGTGTTTGCAGCGTTTTGGACACAGAGTCTTTTCGCTGCGTCCAAAATGCTGCGCTGTGCAGTACAAGCGCAATGGAAGGATTTTTGGAAATCTCCTGCCCACTGTGCTAGTTTTTTCCTTAGCATAAACTGACCTGCAGCGCGGCTTCCTGAGCCTCAGGATGTCAATTTATGCTGTGGAGACGAGAGTTTCGACCAAAGGGAAAATAGAGCTAAAGTCCTCAGCAGCCTGAACCTGGATCATGGGCCCGGGCAGCTGTGTACCCCAGTGGACAATACTCGCATCTCTGCATGAAAGCTGACATTGCGTCCTAGACACAGTGTCACCTGGTCGTGGGCACATAGCCTAAAAGTGAGAAATTTGGCACTACAGCAACATTTGTGTGAAGTACCTGTGGTTTCAAAATGTTTACTATACCCCAGAAGGAAATCCTTGAGGGTCTAGTTTTCAAAATGGGGTCACTTGTGGGGGTTTCTGCTTTATAGGAACCTTAGGGGTCCTGAAAATGCGACATGGTGCCCACAATTTTTTTCAATTTTTCCAAAATTCATATGGTGCTCCTTCTGTTATGGGCCCTACCATTTGTCCAAACAGAGATTTAAAGCCACATGTGGGGTATCACTGCACTCATAAGAAATTGGATAACAAACTGTGGGTTCACATTTGGTGTTGCTGCTTGAAAAAATGAGAAATTTGGTGCTAAAATAACATTTTTGTGGAAAAAAAAGAAGATTTTCAATATGACGACCTAAGTTTATAAAATTCTATAAAGTACCTGTGGGTTCAAAATGCTCACTATATCCCTGGATAAAATCCTTGAGGGGTCTAGTTTCCAAAATGTGATCACTTTTGATGGAACTCCACTGTTTAGGCAGCTCAGGAGCTCTCCAAATGCGACATGTCATTCGCTAATGAATCCAGCCAATTTTACAGTCAAATGGCGCTCCTTCCCTTCCGAGCCCTGCCGTGCACCCAAACATTTGATTTCCAGGACATATGAGGTATCTGTGTACTCAGGAGAAATTGCACAATAAATTGTATGATGCATTTTTTCCTGTTACCCTTGTGAAAAAGAGCTTTGATGTCACTTGGATGCCCATTTTGTGCCAGTTTTATACTTTTTTTGCTGCTTTTAAGTGTATTCACATCAGGGCTCCGCACTGTATTGTATTTTATTATTGTGACTTTTTTTTATGTTTGTTGTTAAACTGAAAAAAATCCAAAAATTAACCAATTTGTCTTGAATAAAAAACTGGATGAATAAGAAACCAACTTCAGCATTGTGTCTGATGTCGAGCAATACCAGTTTGAATATAAGGGAAATGTCTGTTATTACCACATATATACCCTGCCCCCCGCACTGACTGACAGCCGCTGAGCATTGGAACCTGCTGTCAGTCAGTGCTCAGAGCGCGGTATACTGAGTAGTGACTAAAACCGCATCGGTGCCACCCCTATGACTGAAAGCTGGACGCCGTCTCAATATATGTCCATGATCACATTTACATATTTCTTAGCTATTTATTAACACTTATTATTTTGTATATATCGCTGTTTTTTACCTGGTCGGGTCCAATAACAGAGATTTGGATTGACAGTGGCATTTTCCTATATGTCACACATTTGCAAGTGGGGGTCAGTTCAGTTTATTTTTATTTTCATCTTCCTTCCCTTGTAACTGGGACTGATCTAATGACTCAGCTGTGACCACATCCTCTGTATATGGGGGAGAAAGCACCATCAGCGCTTTCTACCCTGTTTCCTCGAAAATAAGACCTACCCTGAAAATAAGCCCTGGTAGGATTTTGGGAACCTTTTTGAGTATAGTTAAAATATTTACCCTACTCCAAAAATAAACCCTAGTTGCGGTTCTATAGGGAAGTGTCCAAGCATCTAAAAAACTTAAAGAATACAGCAGGACATTTATCAAAGAAGGCAGACACTCCCAAAAGAAAGCAGATACCCCCTTCCCCCCAAAAAACTTATTGCACTCACCAGACTCCAAACAATTACAGATGGCAAGTACCGATGGTAGATGGGCTCTCACACAGAGATCTGTGTCACTGTCAGGTTCCTCGCCGTTCCAGCTGCATTACACCAAAGCTGTGTATACAGTGACAGAGAAGGCAGAGGCAGTAATAAACCGTCTCTGCCTTATGTAGAGATGGACGGATTTCATCTCCATTGCTACATGATTGTCTGTAGCTGTGCTGCTCTTTTATTTTTCCTCCCACATTGCTGTATGAAGGATTGTTTGTTTTTTTTGGTTTTTTTTTAAATGACTCATAGTTTTTAATTTTACCATAAAATGTACTGAAAATTAAGTAAAAATTCAAAGTACGGTGAAATGGTGAAAAAAAAGGTAACTCCATCATTTTTTTTTTATTGTTTTTACTCCATTCCCGATGTGCTGGAAGTGAGCGGTCAGCGTGATTCTCCAGGTCAGTGTGATTACGGCAATATCAGACATTTCTTATTATCTCAGTGGTGACTAGAGATGAGCGGACCCGTGGACGTTCGGCTTCTGCTGGTCCAGCTGAACGTTTGTAAAGATCGGTTCTGGACTTGGACTTGACCTGGACTTTATTTGAAGTCACTGATTGGCAGTTCGGGTCTCCGCCCACATGCAGCCATAAACAGATCACTTCCGGGGGAGGGCGGGTTTTTTCAGTTTTATTTCTTGGTGCACAATACATCTGATCACACGAGAGCGGTTTCCATACGTAAAGCTCCCGAACTCCAAACCTGAACTTTGCTATCTTGGAGAAGTCTGAGTTTGTACCGAAAACCGAACTCCAGGTTCACTCATCTCTAGTAGTAAATAAAAATCAGACTTTTGTTATAAAACAAAACAAACTGATTTTTTTTAATGTCTCTATTTTCCAACATCTTTGTTGAGTGAGGACTTGTTTTTTGCTTGATGAGCTGACTTTTTCATTGATACCCTTTTAGGTGCAATACTTTTATGGGTCGGTTTTGAAACTTCATTTCATGTTGACATTTTTTTTTCCTACCCAAATGATATCTTCCCTCCATTATTATCTCCATTAATTTTATATATGGGCTCATCTCCTTCCCATTCAGGTCCTTATAATATCAGATCCTTTCAGTGATATTATTCTGTTTCAGAAAATTTCCTGTCCACGATGGATATGGACAGGGACAAGATGGCGGAGAGGATATTACACCTCACCCTAGAGATCCTCTTCCGGCTTACTGGAGAGGTGAGAGATTCTGATGACGTCACATTACATCATTCTTATCTATGGGAATAACAGATGGACAGAACTGGAGAGGTGAGGACTCTGGAAATGTCTGGAGTGAGATTTATTACTGTGTCTCTCCATAACCAGGATTACACAGTAGTGAAGAAGACCTCTAGTGAGCGCTGTCAGGCCCCTGTGTCTGAGGGATGGGGAAGACCCCTGAGCCCAATCACGGAGCCTCCACCTCACCCCCCGATACATGAGGACATCAATGACCAGAAGATCCTAGAACTCACCTACAAAATGACTGAGCTGCTGACTGGAGAGGTGACACTGCTGGGAATGCTGGGACATTATACAGTAACACTATGAAGGGATCGGGGGTGACGGTATCATTGTATGTGTCAGGTTCCTATAAGGTGTCAGGACGTCACCGTCTATTTCTCCATGGAGGAGTGGGAGTATTTAGAAGGACACAAAGATCTGTACAAGGACGTCATGATGGAGGTTCCCCAGCCCCTCACATCACCAGGTAATAGACAGGACTAAATACACACGGCCTATAATTATCTGTATGTAAGGAATGAATTCAGTCCCTGTATGTGTCTCCTCCAGGTCTATCCAGTAAGAGGACAACACCAGAGAGATGTCCCCGTCCTCTTCTCCCACAGGACTGTAAACAAGAAGATCCCGATGTTCCTCAGGATGTGTTTCCTCCAGCTCTATCCAGTAAGAGATATCTACTCATGTACTTTCTGCACTAATTTTGTGGTTACATTTTTAGGGTTTCTGCTCTGTTTTTTCAGCTGTATTTTCTTTTCTTCTTCTGCTTCTTCTGCTGTTTGTTTCTAGTGCCTTTTTTATGTTGTTATGAAGGCAACTTAAAGACCTGCAGAGGGTTCATGAATACCGTTTCCCCGAAAAGACGACCTACACCAAAAATAAAACCTAGCATGATTTTATGGGATTTTTGGAGAATGCTTGAATTATAAGCCCTACTCCATAAATAAGCCCTAGTTACTGTCAGGGCCAGTGTTGGAAGGAGTCAAACTGCGCAATTTCTTAGGAACCCCAGTCTCTTAGGGACCCGATCAGTTGTATTCTAAGGTTTATTGTTTAAGGACCTTTGATGACTTCAAAGTCATGTGACATGATGTAACCAAAGGTCTCTTAATTACAGGAGTCTAAATGAACTGAACAGAAGACAGGCTGGCATGCAGGACTGGCATTAGGGTAAAGGGAGTGCAAAATGAGATATTTCATATCCCCTTCCTCCTAGCGGCCCCACTGTTTATATGCCTATTATTGGACTACTTAAGGTCCTTTTTGACAATGTCTTTGAACACATACTGTAGAGGAGAAAGTATCGCTGAACTATTTCATTAATGCTAGTTTAAGTTTACCTATACTGGTCTGGTGAGGTGTTGTGATCCAGACTTACGGGTGGTTGTTGTGTATTATTGCTGTGAGCTGCTGTGGTGTTAACCCTCGTTGTCTTTTTGTTGCTGCTTTTCTGCTCTTGCTTTTCTCCTTAGTCTCTCACTGCTTATTTCTGTGAGTTTACAATGAGTTCCGTCTGTCTTAATCTGTGTTTCCATCATATTCCTGTCCCTTCTTTCCCCGGGGGGAGAACAGATTAGATCTGGTCTGGAGAATAGTAAGGCACAGGACTCTGGCATCTCCATCTTCAGAGGTAATGCAGAGGTTAGGAATAGTTTAGGGTCCCCTAGCGTGAGGGACAGTATAGGAGCCCCCTGTCCCTCATTATCCTGCAGTCACATTGTGACAATCATTCAGATTATTTACTATAGCACATTCCAGAGAACTGGTGCTAGGAATGGGAGATCCGAATTGTCGAACATGTAATTCTAAAGGCTGCTTTACACGCAACGACATCACTAACGAGATATCGCTGGGGTCACGGAATTCGTGACGCACATCTGGCCTCGTTAGCGACGTTGTTGCTTGTGACACCTACGAGCGACCACTAAAGATCAAAAATACTCAGCTCATCTTTGATCATTGACACGTCATTCATTTCCCAATTATCGTTGCTGGTTGTTCGTAGTTCCTGAGGCAGCACACATCGCTACGTGTGACACCCCGGGAATGACGAACAACAACGTACCTGCATCCTGCCAGCAACGAGGTGGGCGTGTCGTTAATGTGGCTGGTCTCCGCCCCTCTGCTTCTATTGGCGGGCCGCTGTGTGACATCCACAGCGACGTCGCTAGGAAGGTAAGTATGTGTGACGCGTCCTAGCGATATTGTGCGACATGGGCAGCGATTTGCCCATGACTCACAATCGACCGGGGTGGGTGCTGTCATGAGCGACATCGAAATTGGACAACAGATTCAGAATACATTTTTTCCTAATTTAATTATGTTATGGTTTAAAAAAATAAATGTACTTTCAACATAATATCATTAAAAAATAATAATATTGTGTTTAGTTTTAGCAGATGACTGTATTGGGAGTTCAGATGGAAATCTAATATCTTCAGAATTTATAACAGATGATAAAAGTATCAAATATGAAGAGCATGCTGTTGTCCCAGATATACCTCCAGTCCTTCCTTGGAAAGCTCAATCATCTGATCTTTGCAAACAAGTCCAAAATGCCGATTTATCACAGAATTGTAAGCAAAATAAAAGTTACAGAAGGGATGTGGAACATGAAACAGCTCTTACAAGAGAGAAACCATTTTCATGTTCAAAATGTGGGAAATGTTTTACCAGGAAATCAAATCTTGTTGACCATCAAAAAGTTCACACAGGGGAGAAGCCATTTTCATGCCCCCAATGTGACAAATGTTTTAATTTTAAATCAGAATTTGTTGTGCATCAAAGATCTCACACAGGGGAGAAGCCATTTTCATGTTTAGAGTGTGGGAGATGTTTTATTCGGAAATCAGCCCTTAATAGACACCAGGGGATCACACATCACACAGGGGAGAAGTCATTTTCATGTTTAGACTGCGGGAAATGTTTTAGTCAGAAAACAACTCTTGTTAGGCATAAAAGATCTCATACAGGGGAGAAGCCATTTTCATGCTTGGAATGTGGGAAATGTTTTAGTCAGAAGTCAGATCTTGTTGAGCACAAAAGAATTCACACAGGGGAGAAGCCATTTTCATGTTCAGAATGTGGGAAATGTTTTAGTCAGAAATCATATCTTATTTTGCATCACAAAAATCACATAGGGAAGAAGCCATTTTCATGTTCAGAGTGTGGGAAATGTTTTAATTGCAAATCAGAACTTGTTGTGCATGAAAGATCTCATACAGGGAAGAAGCCACTTTCTTGTTCAGAGTGTGGGAAATGTTTTAATTTTAAATCACAACTTGTTGTGCATCAAAGATCTCATACTGGGGAGAAGCCATTTTCATGTTCAGAATGTGGAAATTGTTATTCTCAGAAATCAGATCTCGTTAAACATCTGAAGAAGCCGCACAGAGAAGGAACCTCTTTCATGTGAATATTTGAAATGTTTAAATGGTAAATCAATTCTAGTCGACTAAGAAAACCCACACAGTAGAGGAACCATTCTTGCATTCGGAATTTGGCAAATGTTGTTATCATTAATCAGGTCCTGTTGTCAGATGAGTCACATGGGAGAAGCCATCATGATGTACCATGAGTCAAAGGGTTTTATCCAAAAATTGCTCAAGCAAGAATTAGTCATGGAAAGCACCATTTTCTCTCTTTTTAAACTTACTGTATTGTTATGACCATAAAACACACCTCAGGTTTAGAGGAGGAAAATAGGAAATAAAATGTAAAGAAAAAATTTAGTCATGACGCACTATAATGTTGGGGGGAATCTGCTGCTGACGTGGTAATAGGGGGTAATATCCCCCATTCTGTATTCCTGGGCCCCTTGCAGTTATCTGTCTCTCATCCTGGTGTTTATGGCCTTCATCCTGGTATATAGGATCCCCATCTTGATATTTAAAGGTGAAAATTGGTCCCCCTTACCTCTTGGGCTGCAGGTTGCACCAATGATATGTCTGGTTCTGCTGTCATCCTGCTATATATGTCCCTCATCACACTGCAGACATAAAAAAATGATTATACTCACCATCCCTCTGCCTCCCCACTGTGCAGTGTTGTCTCTGATGTCGGCAACTGAATTCAGTGTGTAAGCGGCGCATCGCATGATGTCACTGCCATGCACCTGCAGTTACACGCGAACATCAGCTGCCGGAATATTCACTGCTCCCCACACCCGGGATTATGGACTTCGGGAGCAGTGAATATTCATTCTCTAATTGCAGACAGTCGTGATCACCCAGCCGCAGCTTTACGTTGTCAGCTGGGTGATCATGTGCCTGTTATTAAAGAGAATGAATAGTCACTGCTCCCCACGCCTAAAATTCTGCCCACCCCTCGATGCCGGCTTCAGTGGCTAGAGGTAGATGAGATTATGGGAGTGAGCAGCAGTGAATATTCACTTTCGCTATTAGCAGGCGCATTGTGCTGGTTCCTGCCTCCTGTGACCTATTCCTCCACCGCTACCCCTTCAGCCTCATTTGGGAGCATTCAGACTATGAGACATCACCCCCCCCTTCCTACACATTTATTTTTTGGGGGGGGGGGGATGTTTCTTTAAGTCTGAAAAATATGGTAATTGGTTAACAAATAATAAAAGTAATAAAAGTACAATAGTCAAAATCACATATCATAAAAGGGCACAAATTATTGTGAATCTGTCTGACCGTTTCAGGCATCACCCTATTTCACTAAACTCCTCTGACAATTTTTAGAAGTGTCCCTAATGTCCCCCAAAAGAAACCTCCAGGTTGTGAGATCTCACAGTGAAAGAGTGAGCTCTACGACCCCAGCGCTGCGGCATCCTTCTTAAGCAGTTCAGTAAATTCTTAAAGTATGTGACCACGCTGAATTAGTTGAGAGCATTGTCTTGTGCTTAGAGCAGCTGCAGAGATTTGTGGGATCCCGCTCTGCTCACTGAGGTCCCACAAAATGGAAATTCGGGCTCAACTCTGCTAGTAAGTTGGGTATTTCGAGAGCCTTTAGGAACATTTGTGAAAAGTTTTAATACTGGATTATATTTAGATAATTCACTAATCTCAGGTTTCCCACTGCTTTATTTACTAAAAAGCGGAGCCCCAGATTGGAGATAGGAACTCTTAAGTATATCACATTGTATATAATTGCATTTCAAACCTTGTGTTAATAAATGCTTGTAAATATATAATCTTCATGCCTGTCTTTAGCTATTGTTTAGATGTGATGATTTTGCCTCAGAATCTCGAGTTGAGGCACACGTGTAGGCATTTCACACAAAAATAGTGAGGGGAGAATTGAATCACACTGCATCCTAGTGTCACGCTAGGTACGGGGATGTACCAAGCGCATGGCGAAAGGCAATGGGAGGAAAACCCTGTGTCTAGGAAGATGGTGACCCCTGACTTAATCTACTGCTGGTCCCTGGGGTCCATCAACACCCTAAATAGGTTCCGTACCTATGCGCCAAGCTGGATACCTGACCCCAGGTATCCCTAATGCTGGGCCATGAATAGGGAACTGGTGGGATGAGCTCTTCGTCAACCCCACTAATAAACATCTATAGAAACACAAAGGGGACATGGGGAAAAGCATGAACTACTTATCATTAGATAACTCAGGTAGAAGTTCAGCAGAGCTTTCAGCAACAATACCACAGAGGAGAACAAACCACCTGCTTGCAACCTCGCCTTGAAGGAACTGAAAATATCACCAGCACAATCCAAAGGAAGGAAGGGACTATTTAAACACCAAGGGAATACTGATAATCAACAGCTGGGTGAAAGTCGAGCTCCTGCTGGGTGCAAAAGGAAGAGCGATGAATCCAGCAGGAAAGCTCCTATACCAATAAATACTGACAGCAGGAACAATGGAAAGTCAGGAAGCATTCTTCTCAGCCAGAAGCTGTGACTGTCGATGGCGAGAAACCACGTGACTGTTAAAGGCAAGAAACCACATGACTGGCTGTCACCCGTGACACCTAGATATGTGGAAGTTAAGACACTCTGGTCCCAATTCATCAAAGTTTTATGCCAAAAAATTGTCACACAAACTTCGAAAAGTGTCACAAATTTGGCGTAACTCAGAGTCGGTGAAGAGCAAGTAACATTTATGATAACTATGCTGGGGTTTTCTGAATTAATGGGGTTCTGTCAAACCCCAAATGCTAAATGTTTACCTCATAATTAAAAATCAGAATAATATAAAGATAGTGACTCTGATTCCAATGATTTGTCACTTACTGGGCTGCTTGCTATAGTTCTGATAAAATCACTGTATAATCGCTAGGGAATTATCACTAGAAAACTAGTAAAACTGCTGGCATGTATCCTCCATCTCCATAAGCTCTGTATAACCCCGCCCCCACCCCTAATTGGCAGCTTTCTGTCTATGCTCATTGTACACAGCTGCCAATCAGTGGTGTGGGTGGGGTTATACACAGAGCAGCATTTCGAGAACTGGTATATCTTAAAAGGAAGGTGTCGTACCTTAAAAAAAAAAATTAAATAACTGAAAAAATGTAAAGTATTAATGTTTTAATGTTTTGTTAAAATATTATTTGTTTTTAATTGAGCAAAATATAAAAAGAAAAATTAAAAAGTTTGATATTTTCCACTCTTAAACACTAGGGGGAGCAGCTGCTGCAATCCTACTGTAGAAACAGCTCACACTACAGCTGCAGTAAAAGTGGGCGGAGTTTGCTCTCCTGTGTGTGATGTCACCCCCCCTCCCAATTTGGGTGTTTCCAACAAGATAGGAGAGAATGAAACGTAGGAACACCAATTTTGTTGGTGACCACAAATGTCTAAAGTGTCACCAAGGACAGCTACATAGTGCTCCCCACATAACGCTCTGCACACCCTGTACCAGCAATGGTCTGTCGCATGCATGCCCACCCACAATGTTGTGCCACATGCACGCCCGTAATGGTCTGCCACACGGACGCACACAGTGTGTGTGTGTGTGTACACTGTGTATATACTGTGTGCTTGACCAAGCACCCAGCATGAGGGCGGCAGAGCCAGCATGTGTATATATTATACACCATGTACTGTGTGTATTTTCTATATACTGTGTGTATATACCATATACCGTGTGTATATACTATATACCATGTGTACAGTGTGTATATACTGTGTGTGTGACCGAGCAGCATGAGGGAGGCGGAACCAGAGTGTGTATATACTATATACCGTGTAATGTGTGTGACCAAGCAGCATGAGGGTGCAATACTCTGCATGCACACACACAATGCTCTGCATACACAACCACCCGCAATGCTCTGCCACACGCCCGCACACCCGCAGTGCTCTGCCACACACGCACACAATGCTCTGCCACACGCACGCACACACACAATGGTCTGCCACACGCACACACACAATGCTCTGACACACGCACACACAATGATCTGACACACGTGCGCGCGCACGCAATGTTCTGCATGCACGCACACAATGCTTTGCATGCACGCACGCCCGCAATGCTCTTCATGTACGCACGCCTGCACACAATGCTGTGCATACATGCACGCCCGCAATGCTCTGCCACACGCAAGCACACACAATGCTCTGCCACACGCACGCCATGTTCTGCATGCATGCATGCACGCACAAAATGCTCTGCATATGCGCACGCCCGCAATGCTCTACATACATGCACACACGCACAATGCTCTGCCACGCATGCACACACAATGCTCTGCCACCCACGCACACACAATGCTTTGCATGCACGCCTGCTGCGGCAAGTAGAGCGGGGAGGCGGTACACTACTCACACAGGCTGACAGGTGACAGGCCAGGGGGGAGAGCGTGGGGGTGTCAATGGAGATGGTAGCATCGGCGGCGGGGGAGAGACGCCGGTTGTTAAAAATAAATGTCCTGCATATATTTTTCTTTAGTTACATGATAAGACGCATGAGAAATAAACTTAAAAAATGTAAAAATAAATAGATGTATTTTATATTGAGCAAAGTGATTGACAAAAATAGAACAGTTCATTAGTTCAGTTACAGAAATGAAAACTAGTATTCTTCGTTAGCTTACATGAGGAGTTCAATAATAGTCCATTTCTTTACTAACTCTGTAGAAATAAGTTTCTTCATCATCAAATGTTTTATCCTAGATGGGTGGATGGATCAGGCTGCAGCAGCTTCGACATGTGTCCTCTTGCAGACACACACCCCTCCGAGTAGGCTCTTCCCCCCCCGAGAAGTCCCTGAATATCATATGGTATGGTGTATATAGATTTCTAATGCAGCTGTCAATGCCCATATAAAAGACTATGTCAGCTTATATACATATATATATGTATATATATATATATATATCATTATAGACTCAAAATATTAATTATTCTGTAAATTCTGTCATCAGTAAGTTCTGCCATCTATACATTTATTATCTGGATGTATTATATTATCTGGATGTATTATATATTATAAATTATTTGATAAATGTGAACTTGTTACAATTCCCCCTGTGGAGGGAAAATTTACATGAAACCCTCCAAATAAATAAATACATCATTAAGATAACAGATCTTCTTTCCTTCATTGGCGATAGTGGATTAATGTCAATGATAATGATGAAAATAATAATCAAGTTTGCATTATTCATGTTATATGCTCAACAATATAAGGATGTGGATTCATGTTATGGTAGGCCGTGACCGATAATCATATAAAATACATAATTATACTTCCCTAAATCTAAAATTATACAAAACAGATCCGGTCATCATCTGATGTCATCTGGCATGGTGTCTTCTTATATCTGATGTCATCTGGCATGGTGTCTTCTTATCAATTGATGTTTGTTAATTATTTCCGGCATAAACACAGTCCTTTGAAATAGATCCTTTGATAAAAGATGAATGGTTATTGATTTGATATAGTCTACTATTGCGTTTATCATTATTGGATCCATAAACCTTATTCTTTATTGCAAAGTCCATATATTTAATGAAAGTCCATGATCAAATGTTGATAAAACACAAAGTTCATAATTGAAGAAAAATAGCATAGGCTTTTGGTATCTGTGCAGTGTGAAACTTACATTAGTCACCTTGGATCCTCTGTGCTGCCTGTTGTCATCTCTGGAACAGGTGGTGAGATGTTTTTGGTCAGCATGACAGGGGTTAACTTTAACACTTTCCTGCTCTCCTTGGTAACTGTGGTTGAGTCTTAATGCACATAAGTCAGGGTTGCAGATTCCTGACAATATCGCATCTTGAAGGTTTGGAAATTATAGCAAAACAGAGACTTTATATAACATTGTCCATCCTGGCGTCATAAGACCACCATCCTGCTGCAGTCCAGAAGCGGTCAGTGTATTGTAATTGACACAGTCTTATATATGAGATGTTACCTTTTGGACTTTTGGATATCAGCTTTTGCAACGTTTTGTAGAATCACTTGGACTTTAAAAAAAAAATAGTAAAAGTCTTTTATCTTTCTGTAATCTTGATTGACACTTCATTCCATAACCAAAATATGGTAATAATACTACCCATAACATCACGGCGTATCATCTCTTGTGATGATGTGATATTGTGGGTTATGTACCATTTTGTGTGGATTAATGTGTAGGCGTGGTTCACGGTCCATTATTTGTATTGCTTGTGTGTACATTGTATTGTCTGCAGGGTTATAACTCCTTGAAGCACTTCTGTCCCTAGGTTTGGGGGAGGGGACCTGGAATCCACCTAACCTCTTTGCTTAACTTCAAGAGTGAAGTAGGAAGATTGAATCTCTGAGGGAAAAGAGGCGGCTTTCCAAAGAGACCTGGACATTTATCGCTTCCTGGATTATATTCGTATTTCTTGACTAATTTTACCCTCTGTATGGTGGATTATGTTATGGACTGTTTGATTTGCTTGGAATAAATGTTTATTGGATTCTTCAGCCATCTCTCGCTCTGTTGATTGTGTGATATGGGAGAAGGACCCCGTCACAACTCTAATACCATATCATTATTATTGTAAAAATATGAATATAATTTGATACTTGGAATGATTAAATAATACTGAATAATGATACATACGATAGTATTTTCATGTAATAACTTTTTTACATTATTGGTATAATTACTTTTCCAACCCATATGTGGCAATATGTTTGAATGTAACCAAAATGTAACACTAAATATGAAAGGCAACAATGTGGCATCTTTAGTTAGATCATTTGTAAAATGCTAAACCAAAGGGGTAATAATGACAGTCAATAAACAACCTTTAAAACTAGATGACCCATTAAAACACTATTATTCATTATAAATTATTATAATTGATTAAAAATATATTTAACGTTTCTTCTATAAGAAAATGTGTAACTATAACCAATATTTCATCCATATTGCGTTAACATACTAATGTAAGAATAATATATCACTACAAAGCAAATGAATATATTAATGAATGAAGTGTTTGTCCTTCAAAAAAATTGGAACTTTTTATTTTCGTTTAATATTTCTTTATTATTATTTCAAAAGTTTTCATATAACAGAAGATAAGAAATGCATAGGGGTGCTTCATGTTGCCCAATGTTACAGCATATGAAGATTATAAAATAACCTATGTCTTTAAGTCTCGTAAAACATATGATACTATGAAATGTATCGCAAATCGTGTGGAAGGTAAAATCTGTATAACATGCTATAGAACATCTTAATATTAACATGTAATAATCTTCTATCTTTATCTTTATTCTGTGTAAAGTGTTAAAGGCAACTTCCTTCTGTATAGTCTGGTTCAATAGGTATGAAAACATAACCCTATGTATATCAAATAGGTGAGAAAGAGATATAGAGAGAGGGAGAGAAAGATAGGTAGAGAAGAAGCGAAGGAGGGGGAGACATGGGGAAATGGGGGGGAAGGTCTGTATTGTGATGCCGCGCCACTCCTATGTCCGGGAGCCCATCCTGGCTTCTTGAATATTTATTGTGATAGAGTGCCTGTGAGTAACCAGATTTGGAATTGCTGTGTTTCTCTATACTGAAGCTACGGATACCAAGCTGAGAAACAAGGAATCTCTCCCTTCGTCAAACGCTCTCAACTCCTCCAGACGCCGCAGGCCATCCATAGCCTCTACCCAGTCTGCTCTCCTCAGTGTACAGGGGGATCTCCAATGCCTCGGTATGATTTGCCTCATTGAGATCATGAAGTACGAGAGCAAGCCTTTCTTCGCCTTGGAGACTGCCCCTGTATACATTGATAAGAGGGCCACTTCCGGTGAGGGTGTCACTTCCGTGTGATGTAAATGGTTATAGAGAGCAAAGACATCTTTCCAAAGTCCCTGTATCCCTGGGGAAATCAACCAGATATGTAGCATTGTGCCCACTGAGGTTTGGCACCTCCAACAGGTGTCCGATACCTCTGGGAACATTTTATGTAGTCTGGCATGTGTCCCATACCACCGTGAGAGGATTTTATAATTGAGTTCCTGCATTCTACAAGAAATGGTGGATTTATGTGTTAGGTTAAATGACTTACACCATTGTGCCTTTGGAAAAGTCTGGCACAATTCTGTTTGCCAATGTCTAACATAATCAGGCAAGTCGTTTCCTCCACCCCCCTCGGGCACTGCTATGTTGTAGATTATTGAGACTATGTGAGGAGGTGTTTCTCTAAGGAAGCATAGTTTTTCAAATGGAGTCAGATCATTATGTATCTCAGATCCCGGAGCCAGAGAATCTATGAAACTACGTAGTTGTAGATATTGGAACCAATAACCTGGTTCCCGTGGCCGGT
Source organism: Anomaloglossus baeobatrachus (assembly GCF_048569485.1). Classification (NCBI taxonomy): domain Eukaryota; kingdom Metazoa; phylum Chordata; class Amphibia; order Anura; family Aromobatidae; genus Anomaloglossus; species Anomaloglossus baeobatrachus. Next base: position 358,144 of record NW_027442287.1, read on the forward strand.
CTCCAAGCAGGGACATCAGTGGTTTGCACCCCTGTTGGGTAATTACGTCTTTAACTCGTGGAATCCCTCCCATTGATGTTGAAATCAGTCTGGGATGAGGTTCGTGAAACCAGCATTGAAATGCAGGGTTGCCCACCAGAGGCGTCATAGGACCCGGTTCTCCTGTCAGTCTATATCGCCTATTGGCTGTCCTCCACGCTGTAGCCAGGGACAAGAGGATCGGGGAAACTCCCAGGGTCCCCAGGTTAGTTCTAGATGACAACCAGAAGATTCCGTGTGCCATATTCGGGCATAGGTCACATTCAATCTCCACCTACAATTTTCTGTCTTTACTGTGCAGGAGATCCAATATGCAACCGCCCACCGCCGCTGTGTGATAAGCTTTAAGATCCGGGAGCCCCGCCCCTCCGTCCCAGCGAGATTTAGTCAGCATTGAGTATTTCATTCGGGGTTTGGTGCCACGCCATATAAAATTGCTGATCATCTTCTTTAACTTGAGGAAGACATTTTCTCCTAGGTTCAGTGGGATAGTTTGAAACAGGTATAGTATTTTAGGTAGGACATCCATTTTAATTGTATTGACCCTGCCGAACCAGGAAATGGGAAGGTTATGCCATGCTATCAGGTCATTGTGGATATTTTTTAAAAGGTCTGGGAAATTGTAATTATATAGGTCTTGGTGGTTAAGAGAAACCCTGATCCCCAGATATTTAATGTAATTGCTGGCCCACTTAAAGGGGAAGGCGGGTGTGAGAGTATTCTCTTCTACGGACGGTAGCGATACGTTTAAGATCTCTGTTTTTTTGTAGGTTTACTTTAAAATTGGAGAGTCTGCCAAAGATCTCAAACTCCTGCAGTATGTTGGGCAAACTAGTCTTCTGCTGTGTCACATATATCAAGAGATCGTCCACGAATAGTGCTAATTTATGAGATGTTTGTCCTATCTGTATCCCTTTTATCGAAGGGTTTTCCCTGAGTGCATTTGCCAGGGATTCCATTACCAGAATGTATAGGTATGGCGATGGAGGCATCTCTGTCTGGTACCATTTCTAATATTAAATGGAGCTGACAGGCGTCCGTTCACGCCCACTTGTGCCGTTGGTTCGTGATATAATGCTTTTATCCATTGTAGTAAGCGCGAACGGACGCCGATTGCCTGCATCGTGGCTTCTAAAAAACCCCAATGGACTCTGTCAAATGCCTTTTTGGCATCTACTGTCAAGAGGCACATTGGGATTTGACGCTGACGTGCCTGGGCCACTAGGGACAGGGTTCTAATAGTGTTGTCCCGCACCTCCCTCCCTAGGACAAATCCCACCTGGTCTTTGTGGATTAGTTTGGGTATGAGGGGGCCTAGTCTCAGGGCTATCATTTTAGAGTACAATTTAATATCCACATTTATTAGTGAGATAGGTCTGTAATAGAGCAGGTCAGTGGGTCCCTGCCAGGCTTGGGGATTACGGTTATTCGGGCTTGGAGTGTCTGTTTAGGGAACTGGCATGTGTTGGTTATGGAATTGAAGGCTTTCAGCATTATAGGGCTGCAGGCCTCTCCACGTTTTTTGTAAAACCGGGGGGTGAACCCATCAGGACCAGGGCTTTTACGCACTTTAAGGGTTTTAATGGCTTCGCTTAGCTCTGTGTCTGAGAAATCCTCATCTATGTCTTCGGCTACCGCATCTTCAAGGAGGTCTGGGGCATATTTGTTTAAGTATTCCCAAATGTTGCGATGTCTCGCATCGGGTGATGGGGCATGTGGGGATGGGATGTTATAAAGTTTTGTATAGTAGTTTCTGAATTCTTCTAATATGTCAGGGGTGGAATGTATCTGGGTTCCTGTCTGTGAGTTTAATGCGAGTATTGGGGTTTGTGCCTGTCTGGGGTGAAGGGTCCTGGCCAACAATCGTCCACTTTTATCTCCAAACTCAAAGATATTCCTATGAAATTTATCTCTGATACACAGTGATTTTTGGTCAAGGATAGATAATATTTGGTGGCGGATAGTAGAAATGTCCGTTTTAAAGAAGTTGTCCAGTTACCAAAACTGATTTTTTTTTTTTCTGATAAATCTTGCTAATATGTGCCCCTCAACACATCTATTATGTTTTTTCAGCAAAATTACCTTTTATTGTGCACTAGCAGCACACGGTCATTGCTGGCTCCAGCTCTGATGGGGTTAATCTCTCCTCTGACTTCCTGTGTTCAGTTCCTACAAGTCCCATAATTCTTTGTGGCTCTAGGGCGGTGTCTGGCTTATCTAACACACCCATTGTGTCTAATACACCCACTCTGCTCCCACCCAAACCCTCCTCCCTGCCTCTTCCCTGTGGATGCACTGAGATCATCAATCACACAGACAGCAGCAGCTCTACACAGCCAGGGGAAGAAAGTGTGTGTGTGCGCGTATATACAGTGTATGTGTATATACAGTGTATGTGTATATACAGTGTATGTGTATATACAGTGTATGTGTGTATATATACAGTGTGTATGTGTGTGTGTGTGTGTATGTCATACTCACCTGTCTGCAGGGTCCGGTGCCATGCCTGCTTCCAGCCCCTGTCTCGGTACCGCCGCTCTGGCTGTGTGCAGTCTCCCCGGGGCACGTACGAAGCTTGCAGGACCTGGCGGTGGATCACCTGATGCAGTCGCCGGCTTCTTCGCGCTCGGCCGGCTATCAGCTGATCCTGCCGTCAGGGGACTTCATCAGCTGATTACCGGCAGCTCCTGCAGTGATGGGCCAGGATCAGACTCCGCTGCAGGAGCTACCGGTAATCAGCACAGACGTGAGTATATATTTTTTCTTCAGCGCTCTATTGGGAGACCCAGACGATTGGGGTATAGCTACTGCCCTCTGGAGGCCACACAAAGCACTACATTAAAAGTGCAAGGCCCCTCCCCCTCTGGCTATACCCCCCCCGTGGTATCACGGGATCTCCAGTTTTAGCTTTGTGTGCGAAGGAGGTCAGACATTCCATGCATAGCTCCACAGATTTTAGTCAGCAGTAGCTGCTGACGGTTTCGGATGGAAGAAAAGAGGACACATATAGTGTCCCCAGCATGCTCCCTTCTCACCCCTGGATGGTGTTGTAAGGTTGAGGTACCTATTGCTGGTACAGGGCTGGAGCCTGACATGCTGTTTTCCTTCCACATCCCCTGGTAGGGCTCTGTGGAAGTGGGATCCTGCCGGCCTCTCAGCTCTGATGCCGGGCTCCATCCACAGGCTTCCCGCTCTTGGCCAGGAACGCCCAGGGCCCGCCCCCCTTCCTCTCTAGAGACGCCGGCAGCCATTACATGCATGCCTGGCTGGAGGAAGGACGCAAGGCTCTGGGAGACCTGGACTAGGGGCTATCTGGCGACCACACACCCGCTTTTTAAGCGGGCGGTAAGCGATTTTTCTGTGCTGGTCCCTCTAGTGCCTCACTGTGTGTCAGTGTACTGGGTACATATATATAGATATTGTATTTCTTGCACCGTGAGGTGCGCTTCTGGCTGCATATCCCAGATCGCTCTGTGGAAGCAGCAACATGTCATCCTCAAAACGCAAGGCGGCCAAGGCAAAAAGGGCTGTGTATACTGCGTGTGCTGCATGTGGGGCTAATCTACCAGCAGGCTCTGATGACCCCCATTGTGTGCAATGCTCCGACCCGGTGCTGCTTCGCCAGCCGGAGTCAGGAGAGGTAGCGACCCAGGCTGAGACGCTTGTAAGTTCTGCCCCGGTGACAGGGACGGACTTTGCAGTTTTTGCAGATAATATGTCTGTATCTATGGCAAAAATCCTTGAGACCTTGCAATCTATGCATGGGGCTCAGTCTCTGGGCACGGCGAGGCCTCTGTCCTCAGGTCCCCCTTACTTGGAATGTATCCAGCCCACAGGGGGGTCCCCGGCTTCACAGGCCGAGGATTATGACTCAGATGATGGCCCCAGCCACCCTAAGCGAGCTCGCTGGGAAAGACCCTCGACGTCTTCACACTGCTCAGGGTCTCAGCGCAATCAGTCTCCCTGTGATGTGTCTGATGAGAGTGATCAGGAATCCACTCCTGGAACCCCTCTCAACCTGGATACCCCGGATGGGGATGCCATGGTAGACGACCTTATCTCAGCCATCAATAGGCTGTTGGATATTTCTCCCCCAGCCCCTTCAGCAGAAGAGGCGGCTGCGGAGCAGGAAAAGTTTCGTTTCCTTTATCCCAAGCGTAAATTGAGTGCTTTGTTAGATCACTCTGACTTCAGAGAATCAATTCAGAAGCACGACGCTCACCCGGAAAGGCGTTTCTCTAAACGATCTAAAGATACGCGTTTCCCTTTCCCCCCTGAGGTGGTCAAGCGCTGGACACAGTGTCCAAAGGTGGACCCCCCGATTTCCAAACTTGCAGCTAGATCCATAGTTGCAGTGGAGGATGGCGCTTCACTTAAAGATGCCAATGACAGACAGATGGACCTTTGGTTAAAATCTGTCTATGAAGCTATAGGCGCGTCGTTTGCTCCGGCATTCGCAGCCGTCTGGGCTCTCCAGGCTATTTCAGCTGGCTTAGCAAAGGTGGATGCTATCATGCATCCAGCAGTGCCGCAAGTGGCGCACCTTACCACGCAGATGTCGGCGTTTGCGTCTTACGCTATCAATGCGGTCCTAGAATCTACCAGTCGCACCTCAATGGCGTCCGCCAATTCGGTAGTTTTGCGCAGAGCCTTGTGGTTAAAGGACTGGAAAGCGGATGCTGGTTCCAAAAAATGTTTAACCAGTTTGCCTTTGTCTAGAGAGAGACTGTTTGGCGAGCCATTGGCTGACATCATTAAGCAGTCCAAGGGTAAAGACTCCTCTTTACCACAACCCAGAACACCCAAACCTCAGCAGAAAAAGTGGCAGCAGAGGTTTCAGTCCTTTCGAGGTTCGGGCAAGACACCATTTACCTCGTCCAAAGGGACTCAGAGGACGCAAAGAAACTCAGATTCGTGGCGGACTCACACACGCCCCAAGAAAGCAAATGGAGGTACCGCTTCCAAAGCGGCTACCTCATGACTTCCAGCCCCCCCCCTCCGCATCGCCGGTCGGGGGCAGGCTCTCCCGCTTTTCCGGCATTTGGATGTCACAGGTCAAAGACCGGTGGGTGACGGACATTTTGTCTCGCGGGTACAGAATCGAGTTCAATTCTCGTCCTCCAGCTCGGTTCTTCAGAACCTCCCCACGGCCAGACCGAGCAGATGCTCTGCTGCAGGCGGTGGATTCCCTAAAAGCGGAAGGAGTGGTTATCCCAGTCCCTCCTCAGGAACAAGGGCAAGGGTTTTACTCCAATCTCTTTGTGGTTCCAAAAAAGGACGGCTCGTTCCGTCCTGTTCTGGACCTAAAACGGCTCAACAAGCATGTGCACGCCAGGAGGTTCCGGATGGAAACCCTCCGCTCTGTCATTGCCTCAATGTCCAGAGGAGACTTCCTTGCCTCAATAGACATCAGAGATGCTTATCTCCACGTGCCAATTGCTACAGAACATCAACGTTTTCTACGTTTTGTGATAGGAGACGACCATTTTCAGTTCGTAGCTCTTCCATTTGGTCTGGCGACAGCCCCACGGGTCTTCACCAAGGTCATGGCGGCGGTGGTAGCAGTCTTGCACTCTCAGGGACACTCGGTGATCCCTTACCTAGACGATTTATTGGTCAAAGCTCCCTCTCAGGAGGCATGCCAACTCAGCCTGAATGCTACGCTGGAGACTCTACAGTCTTTCGGATGGATCATCAACTTTCCAAAGTCGATCCTATCACCGACTCAGTCACTAACGTATCTTGGCATGGAGTTTCATACTCTAGCAGCGATAGTGAAGCTTCCGCTGGACAAGCAGCGGTCACTACAGACAGGGGTGCAATCTCTCCTGCAGGGCCAGTTGCATCCCTTGCGGCGCCTCATGCATTTCCTAGGGAAGATGGTGGCAGCCATGGAAGCAGTTCCCTTTGCGCAGTTTCATCTGCGCCCACTTCAATGGGACATTCTCCGCCAATGGGACGGGAAGTCAACGTCCCTGGACAGGAAAGTCTCGCTTTCCCAGACGGCCAAAGACTCTCTACAATGGTGGCTCCTTCCCACATCATTGTCTCAGGGAAGATCCTTCCTGCCCCCATCCTGGGCAGTAGTCACGACAGATGCGAGTCTGTCAGGGTGGGGAGCAGTATTTCTCCACCACAGGGCTCAGGGGACGTGGACTCCGCAGGAGTCCACCCTTCAGATCAATGTTCTGGAGATCAGAGTAGTGTATCTTGCTCTACTGGCCTTCCAACAGTGGCTGGAAGGAAAGCAGATCCGAATCCAATCGGACAACTCCACAGCGGTGGCATACATCAACCACCAAGGAGGGACGCGCAGTCGGCAAGCCTTCCAAGAAGTCCGGCGCATTCTAATGTGGGTGGAGGACAGAGCATCCACCATATCCGCGGTTCACATCCCAGGCGTAGAAAACTGGGAAGCAGACTTCCTCAGTCGCCAGGGCATGGACGCAGGGGAATGGTCCCTTCACCCGGACGTGTTTCAAGAAATCTGTCGCCGCTGGGGAGTGCCGGACGTCGACCTAATGGCGTCCCGGCACAACAACAAGGTCCCGGCATTCATGGCGAGGTCGCGCGATCAAAGAGCTCTGGCGGCAGACGCCTTGGTTCAAGATTGGTCGCAGTTTCAGCTCCCATACGTGTTTCCACCTCTGGCGCTCTTGCCCAGAGTGCTACGCAAGATCAGATCCGAGTGCAGCCGCGTCATACTCGTCGCTCCAGACTGGCCGAGGAGGTCGTGGTATCCGGATCTGTGGCATCTCACGATCGGTCGACCGTGGTCACTGCCAGACCGACCAGACTTACTGTCCCAAGGGCCGTTTTTCCATCAGAATTCTGCGGCCCTGAACCTGACTGTGTGGCCATTGAGTCCTGGATCCTAGCGTCTGCTGGATTATCTCAGGGAGTCATTGCCACAATGAGACAAGCTAGAAAGTCGAATTCGGCTAAGATCTACCACAGAACGTGGAAGATTTTCTTGTCCTGGTGCTCTGCTCAGGGAGTGTCTCCCTGGCCATTTGCATTGCCCAAGTTTCTTTCCTTCCTGCAATCGGGGTTAGAAAAGGGCTTGTCGCTCAGCTCCCTTAAAGGGCAAGTTTCGGCACTATCCGTGTTTTTTCAGAAGCGTCTAGCACGTCTTCCTAAGGTGCGCACGTTCCTGCAGGGGGTCTGTCATATTGTGCCCCCGTACAAGCGACCGTTAGATCCATGGGATCTGAACAGGGTACTAGTTGCTCTCCAGAAGCCGCCCTTCGAGCCTCTGAAGGAAGTTTCCTTTTCTCGGCTGTCGCAGAAAGTGGCGTTTCTTGTTGCAATCACATCGCTTCGGCGAGTGTCTGAGCTGGCAGCTCTGTCATCCAAGGCTCCCTTCCTGGTGTTCCACCAGGACAAGGTTGTGCTGCGCCCCATTCCGGAGTTTCTCCCTAAGGTCGTATCCTCTTTTCATCTTAATCAGGATATTTCCTTGCCTTCTTTTTGCCCTCATCCGGTTCACCGGTATGAAAAGGCCTTACGTTTGCTAGATCTGGTGAGAGCACTCAGAATCTACATTTCCCGCACGGCGCCCATACGCCGTGCCGATGCACTTTTCGTCCTTGTCGCTGGTCCGCGCAAGGGGTTGCAGGCTTCTAAAGCCACCCTGGCTCGATGGATCAAAGAACCAATTCTAGAGGCCTACCGTTCTGCGGGGCTTCCGGTTCCTTCAGGGCTAAAAGCCCACTCAACCAGAGCCGTGGGTGCGTCCTGGGCATTACGTCACCAGGCTTCGGCTCAACAGGTGTGCCAGGCAGCTACCTGGTCCAGTCTGCACACTTTCACCAAGCATTATCAGGTGCATACCTATGCTTCGGCGGATGCCAGCTTAGGTAGAAGAGTCCTGCAGGCGGCAGTGACACCCCCGTAGGGGAGGGCTGTTTTGCAGCTCTAACATGAGGTATTTATTTACCCACCCAGGGACAGCTTTTGGACGTCCCAATCGTCTGGGTCTCCCAATAGAGCGCTGAAGAAGAAGGGAATTTTGTTACTTACCGTAAATTCCTTTTCTTCTAGCTCTTATTGGGAGACCCAGCACCCGCCCTGTTGTCCTTCGGGATTTCTTGGTTGTTTGCGGGTACACATGTTGTTCATGTTGAACGGTTTTTCAGTTCTCCGACGTTATTCGGAGTTAATTTGTTTAAACCAGTTATTGGCTTCCTCCTTCTTGCTTTGGCACTAAAACTGGAGATCCCGTGATACCACGGGGGGGTATAGCCAGAGGGGGAGGGGCCTTGCACTTTTAATGTAGTGCTTTGTGTGGCCTCCAGAGGGCAGTAGCTATACCCCAATCGTCTGGGTCTCCCAATAAGAGCTAGAAGAAAAGGAATTTACGGTAAGTAACAAAATTCCCTTCTTTTTTTTTGCACTGATGCTTCAGCTGATTGTATAATCGGCTTTTATACAATCAGCTGCTGTGTCATGTGATTCACATCCTTTAACCTGACACATCATCTGATCGCTTTGCCTTCCAGCAAACCGATCAGATGATATTGGATCCTGATTGGACGGCGCGGGACCCTAACCCAGGATTACTGCGGAGGGGGGTTTATTTAAATAAAGATGGAGTCACTAATTGTGTTGTGTTTTATTTCTAATAAAAATATTTTTCTGTGTGTTGTGTTTTTTTTTTATCATTACTAGAAATTCATGGTGGCCATGTCTAATATTGGCGTGACACCATGAATTTCGGGCTTAGGGCCAGCTGATAATATACAGCTAGCCCTAACTCCATTATTACCTAGCTAGCCACCCGGCATCAGGGCAGCTGGAAGAGTTGGATACAGCGCCAGAAGATGGCGCTTCTATGAAAGCGCCATTTTCTGGGGTGGCTGCGGACTGCAATTCGCAGTGGGGGTGCCCAGAAAGCTTGGGCACCCTTCACTGTGGATTCCAATCCCCAGCTGCCTAGTTGTACCCGGCTGGACACTAAAATTAGGCGAAGCTCACGTCATTTTTTTTTAAAATTATTTCATGAAATTCATGAAATAATTAAAAAAAAAAGAGCTTCTCTATATTTTTGGTTCCCAGACGGGTACAAATAGGCAGCTGGGGGTTGGGGGGCAGCCCGTACCTGCCTGCTGTACCCGGCTAGCATATAAAAATATGGCGAAGCCCATGTCATTTTTTTTTTCTTTTTGGGTAAACAACTGCATACAGTCCTGGATGGAGGATGCTGAGCCTTGTAGTTCTGCAGCTGCTGTCTGCTCTCCTGCATACACTAGTGAATGGAGGATGCTGAGCCTTGTAGTTCTGCAGCTGCTGTCTGCTCTCCTGCATACACTAGTGAATGGAGGATGCTGAGCCTTGTAGTTCTGCAGCTGCTGTCTGCTCTCCTGCATACACTAGTGAATGGAGGATGCTGAGCCTTGTAGTTCTGCAGCTGCTGTCTGCTCTCCTGCATACAATGAACATTTTGCATAAGGAAATGACATCAGACCTTTTTTTTTTTTTCATCAACAATCTTTAATGGCATTGTGCACTGATTAAAAACGCAGTGAGCAAAAACGCAGCATAAAACGCACCAAATCGCGGCAAAAACGTGACATGCAGCACCGCAGGTGACAGAGCAGAGCAAGTTGGTGACATGCTCTGCTCTGACACATAGTGTGCTGCATGTCACTGTATCCACTCTGGGACTTGTTGTGCAGGTGACCGGATGATACATGTCACTAACTTGCTCCACTCTGTGACTTCTGCTGCATTGTTCCAACTGTATACACTCTCACCTGAACAAGTCTCAGAGTGGGGCAGTTAGTGACATGTATCATCCGGTCACCTGCACAACAAGTGCCAGAGTGGTGAAAGATAGTGACATGCAGCACACTATGTGTCAGAGCAGAGCATGTCACTGTCTTTACTCTGGGACTTGTTGTGCAGGTGACCGGATGATACATGTCACTAACTGCCCCACTCTGTGATTTCTGCTGCATAGTACCAACTGTATACACTCTCACCTGCACAACAAGTCCCATAGTGGAGACAGTTAGTGACATGTAGCATCTGGTCACCTGCACAACAAGTCCCACAGTGGAGACAGTGACATGCAGCACACTGTGTCAGAGCAGAGCATGTCACTGTCTCCACTCCGCTGACCTCACAGCCCGTACACGCTGCGATGGATGCAGGGGACACAGAACAAGTAATCGGCCGACACTGGAGTCATCTGATTACTTGGGATGAATGAGAAGTAAAATGCTCTGGTGCTCGATGGGCGAAGCCCATGCCGATTTTTTTTTTTAAAAATTCATTAAAAATAATAAAAAAAAAAATCACATTGTTTGTGGGCTCCCGCTGCATTTTCTATTGCTAAGGGTAACCAAAGCAGCTACTGGCTGCTAGCCCCCGCTGCTTGGTGTTACTTTCACTGGCAATAGAAATGCAGGGAAGCCTTTTTTTTTTATAAAGGTTTTTCCCTGAAAACGTTTTTAAGAAAATGACGTGGGCTTCGCCATATTTTTGTATGCTAGCCAGGTACAGCAGGCAGCTACGGGCTGCCCCCAACCCCCAGCTGCCTAGTTGTACCCGGCTGGGAACCAAAAATATAGAGAAGCCCTTTTTTTTCATGAATTTCATGAAATAATTAAAAAAAAAAAATGATGTGGGCTTCGCCAAATTTTTGAGTCCAGCCAGGTACAACTAGGCAGCTGGGGATTGGAATCCACAGTGCAGGGTGCCCAAACTTTCTGGGC